>NC_137771.1:100907024-101291226 GCF_963455305.1 Plecotus auritus
GTTATCCAAAAGCCAAATAGTCTGTTTCCAAATTTGATCACTACCCCACCATATACTCCCCCAACCCCCAACAAAAACACCACACACACAATGAATACAATTCTGGTTACCAAAAAACCCTCAGATATGCAAGCCCAAAACACACAGTTCTTTCATCAACTGGATCTGCAGAACACAAGAAACAATGTGGGCAGGTGGAGTTAAGAAGGTACACAGGGCTACTTCTACTGTAAGTCTCCTTCCCCACCTTGTCACCTAACACTCCCTACCCCACCTTTGACACTCCAGCTAAAGGAACCAGGTCATTGCTGACCCCAGTGATGAGACAAATAAAAAAAGAAAGCCACATTGTTACATCCACCGAACGTGAGTGCTGAATGTATGTGGAGAAGTGAGTAAGTGGGATTCAATGGGGAAAGAGAAGCAGACCAGAAGCTATTCTCTGATCCAGGACCATTTCACATACCTGTGAACTTGTGTTTGTTGAGGGCTTTAAAAAAGTTTTTGTAAATCTTTCCTTTAAACCACCAGTACCAGATCACATAACCTTTAACATGAATACATACATCCCTGGCAACTCTCAGCTGAAGAGCTTGTACCTTTCCTGCCACCTTCCACCAGGGGCAGGAAAGGTACAAAACCAGCCCACAGCCTAGGAAGAAACGAGGGCAGGCGGTGGCGGCTAGAGCAAGAGAAGAGAGCTGCACGGATTTCTAGAGGGCACGATCCGCACAGTGTGCCAGCCCACAGGTTGGCCTCGTAGCAGCAGCCACCCAACCCAGAATCAATCAGCTCTGAGTCTGTGCTCTCACCCGTCGCCTCGCCCCTACATGGGGTGTTTAAAATACCTGAGGACTCGGGGCCTGTCAATTCTCGGTCCACAGGACTTGTCTGTGCACACGAAAAATAAACAATATCTGCGGAGAAAAGGAGGTTGGAGACTAGAAGACACCTAACTACTGGCTTTCTAACGACACCATGATGACGCCTCCAGAGCCGGGTGTGAGAGAGGGAGGAGGACCTCAGCGCCCGAGATCGGCGGCTGGGGGAAGGGGGAGCGGAACAGCGACCCACACTGAGAAGGGTGCGCAGACCGTCTACCCGGAGGCGGGGGCTCCGCGCCGGAAGCGGGGCCCACAGGGACGCCCCCAAATGCTGAGGGCCCGGCGCCGCCCCAGGCACCGCCCGCCCCCCCCTCCGCGGGAGGCACGTGTGGGGAGTCCAGCACTCCCGCCCGAGGGAGGCTGAGAGGTGGAGGCGAAACCTGCACAAATGAGACACAGACACGTTACCTTGTTCATCCCATTCCCCATGGCGGCCGAATGCGCGCTCCGGCACCCGCTCCGACACCCGGGCTCTGAGGGCGCAGGCTCCCTAGTGGCAGGACCGGGAGGCCGCGGAGCAGGTGGGGCGGGAGGGAGGAGGCTCTGGGGAGGAATTTCGTGCACTGACTATAAACAACAACAACGGGAATCTGGGACGTCCGGCGGCGCGGCTGGCTCCCGACCCGGCTGGACCCTGGGGTTTTCCGCTGTCCGCCCGGACTTCCCGGCTCGGCCGAGCAGAGCAGCGGCGTCCCAGCCGGGAACTGGTGCCGCTAAGCCCGTCCGCCCCGAGGGAGGCCCTCGCCCCCTCCCCGCCGGTTCCCTGGGACTCGTAGTCCGGCTCCGGTGGCCGGCGGGGGAGGGGTGCGGACCGCGGCTCCGGCGGGCGGCAGCCTCGAGCGCGCAAGCGCGTCCCCGAGCCGGCGGGCGGGGGCGGGGGCGGGGGCGGGGGCGGGGGTCGCGCAGGCGTGCCCCACCCCGCCGAGCGTCACGGGCCGCCTCGGGAGGGCAGAGTCACCCAGACTTCCGCCAGCCTCTTCCCTGGGACACCTCGCGGGGCGGGGGCGGGGCTCTTCCGAGCAGCCGTCGCCCCGCCGGGACAGGCTCGGTGAATCAGGTGCTCATCACCGCGCGGCAGACCTAGCCCGGGCTGGGGATTTCTGTGGCCCGCCCCCACCCACGGAGACCGAGAAGTTGCGCCCGTTGAGGAAAGGTGGGCTCGGTTACTCATCTCCGGAATGACCCTACCTCCCTACCCGGGGGGAGGAGATGGCCGGCCGGATCTCTGACCTCAGGCCGCGGCTCTGTACATCTAGTGTGTCCCCGTCTGTAGCAAAGTTGTTTTGAATATTCGGTCACCCTCACTAAACTTTAACTTCTTCCCTGGGGACAGAATCCTTGAGATAGGGGTTTCTCAGTTCCATTTCTGTATGCTCATCAATGCCCTGGGCACACTATGTACTTAATATTTGCTCAATGAACACATGCAGCAGTCTGATATGGCTGAGCTCACCCATGACCTCATTTCATCTACTCCTTCTTGCTCACCAGTTACAGCCGCATGGGCTTTCTGGGGGCTCCTCAAACCTACCAGGACGGATCAGCACTTGGGCCTTTGTGTGGGCTGTGCTCTCTACCTAGACATCTCAATCTTAATCTCTTGGCATGTCACCAACTGTCACCTCAAAGAGGCTTTTCCTGACCATCCAATCTACTAGTAAAGTAGATACTCCAGTCACTACCATATTAATCCTGTAGTGTTTTCTTCATACCACTTAACAACGGGATATCATCATATTGATTGGCTTATATTTTATCTGTCTCACTAGAAAACAAACTCCAAAGGAACTGTACCTTGCCAGTCTTACTACTATAGTCACCTGGCCTGGCACAGCACCTGGCACAGCACCTGGCACAGATAGGAGCTTCCGTAAATATTTGTTGAATAAATTAATGAATTTCAGGGGGCTTAGAAAACAGCAGTGAGAAATGCTGACATTTTGAAAACTTGTGGACTCTATCTTGGCCATTTCTTTCCTTGTATGCCACATCTTCTGTGAAACTAAACGTCCACATGTAGGAAGCTACTACTCAGAATGCACCCAAATTGTTTACTTTAGGTAGGATGGGACCCAGATCAGGCATCACACTTCCTGCCCCTTGTTTCTGAGTGTTCCTTTCCTACCACCTTCACTTCCTCTTCTCCCTCCTGTCTCCCAGTCATCTGGGCAGCCCACCTCTTACTCCTCTGCTCCTCACCATAATTATTTTTACTGGCTTCCTTCTTGTAGACAGCACAGCATGATTAGTGGACTGCTTGGGGAATCCCAAGACCCACCTTTGTTCCTAAATCTCAGAGTGATATTAGGCAAGATGATCAACTTTTCTGAACCATTTTCTTCCTCCTTAAGACAAGCATTGGACTATGAATTTTTGAAGGTCCTTTTCAGCAATCAGTGAACTGCTTCTATTTCCCTCCACTCTACTTGTCTGTTGTTGCTGCCATAGCCATTTGAACTTTTGAGAACACAACCAGTTCATAAATCGGTACTTGTCTATAAATGACAAAAGCATACCCAATTTTATTTTTTTTATCATTCATTTGGAACATGTCCTTTCTCCTATTCAGTTCTTAACAAACTTATTTCTCTAGCTCAGGTCATCTGCTTAACAGTTTCTCCTAGGCTCAGAACCTGCCAGGCTATCTTTTAACAGCCAATGTTGGCACTCTGGCCTGCATTTAGTATAGCTCTGTAATATCCACATACTCAGATTCTCCATTTTAGATTTCACATTCTCAATTTTTATTGTTTTTGGTTAAATACGAAAAGAGAAGATCATTAACATAAATCAGAAGAGTCAGGTTTTTAATATTTATTATTTTGTGTGTGTCGTGGGGGAGTCTCCATAAAAGACTGTCTTCTTGCTTTCTCCATTCTGTTCTAGACCTCACACCACCTCCCTCCATTGTAACAGTTATTATCAGTTTGTCAAGTCTTGCATTTTCTATGACTAAAAAAGAAAAGGGAAAGTCTAATCCAATTTGGCAACATGTCCTCGTTTATTTCTCTTTCCGAAGTGCCACCTCAGAGCGGAAGCTCTCCTCTTGACCTGATGGCCTGCCCACTTCCAAGCTCCGTTCCTTTCCTCCTTCTTTTATAGCTCCTGATGATAGGAAGAAGGGAAGGAAGCAAACTCCCAGTCAATGCTGGCATGCTTCACATCTAAAGGATAATCTATTTGCATAAAATTTTTAAGGCACGATAAGCCTACAAGAATTTCACTCCATGTAAGATTTTTGCATCCACTTTCCTTCCTGCCATTTTTCTGTCTCTCAGCACACTAAACACCACAGATGTTGGCAACAACTCCTAAATAAGCCTTCCTGTGTGCCCAGTGAGAAATGGTCTGTTAGTCATGTGGGCCAGCTGGTTCATACATGTGGTTAAGGGCTGGTTAGTGAGCAATTCTTTGAACTTTAAGGTGAGAGTGTGTGCTATCCCACAAGCAGAAGCTTAACCATTAAAGTCAGCCAAGTCATCAGGTGTCATGGATAATTTCAGAGAATTGAGGTGAACTGCCCAAGTGAGAAGTAGTTATATAATCTTCCTTGGCCTTTTGAACATACTGTAATCTAGAGATTCTCAACCTTTAACACTGCTGACATTTTGGGCTGGGTGATTATTTTTTGTTGTGGGGCTGTCCTGTGCATTGTAGGCTATTTAGCAGTATTCCTGGCCTCTGCTACCGTTTGACAGTAGCACCCCTTGTCTATGACCATCAGAAATGTCTTCAGCCTTCAGAGAGCAAAATGTACTTCCTGCCACTATTACCTGTATAATAAAGGCACAGAAATGAAATCTCTTTCCTTCTTTGTAATTCTTTCCTTATCTCTTTTTCTCCCTTGATAACCAGTTAAATCTACACTGATAGATAATGTTAGTTCTTTGCAGAATTCTTAGGCCACACTGTCCAATATAAAACAAATTAAGAACAAGAAGTTAAAATGAAGAGCTAACCTAGCCAAAGCATGACTGAAAGTAGAAGAAAACTAGAACCTCATGAATTGTGAAGAGAAGAAAAATGGTGGCATCTAGAACTACCAGATGGAAGCACAAAGCATCTTCCGTTTCTCCAGAATGTCTAGAAAGAGGGTATCCAGGGGACTGCTGCAGGTCATGCAGAACAGCTGACCATGAGTGTGGGCCCTCAGTGACCTCAGCCTCTAGATGGCCACCGATTTCAGCCTCCAAGTAGTCTTCTGATTACGATCTTGGTTTCTTCTTTACACTTAAGAGGTTTGGGAAGCTCAAATCTCAGAGCACAGAAATCTGGAGACTGGCATCAGAGAAGAACGGCAAGTGGGTATCTAGGTAGACTGACAGGGCAGAGATACAGGGTTGGAGAATCTGGGAGGAGGTAAATGGAGATATGCTAGCAGGCATTTAGTTAGGAGTCAATGAAGTCTGTCAGCATGTAGAACTTCTGGGAGGGTTGGCAGAGGCAAGGCCAGCCTGGGAAGAATGGAGTTATTACGCAAAATATAGAGCAGAGGATCAGGCAAAGGGGAAGTTAGAACCCTGGTCCCCAAAAATTGGGTGGAAGGTGACACAATTGTCAGCCTACAAGTCATAACACGTATGCCTGTGTATTGTCAGTACATCTGGTTTCCAAAGTCATAGCTTCATTAGGGGTAGGTAGGCCAATTATCATTTGTCTTAATACCCAACACCTAAACCAGTTCCTGCAATGTGGAGAAACTTTCAGACGTTTGTTCATGAAGGAAAGAAAATACAACTGGGAGGTTACTGCATTTGTCCAGGTGTGAGGTTCACAAATAATGAATCATTTTTTATAGGCCAATTACTCCATCGACACTGTGTCTACCTACCTGTCTTCCTTTTCTAGAACAATGCAATTTCCATGTGGGATGTCTCTGTCATCTAGGAGTGACCAAAGTTCTACTGTCCTTCGTTTTTTTTAAGCAGATGCAGTGTATGCAGCTGGTGTGTGTGTGTGTGTGTGTGTGTGTGTGTGTGTGTGTGTGAGAGAGAGAGAGAGAGAGAGAGAGAGAGAGAGAGAGAGAGGTCAGTCTTTGCACACAGTGCTGTCATGTATTGCTGAATGCTCCTTGATTGCAGCCATAGCTGTAGTTGGCAGAGCCCAGTACTTTCAGTAGCTTTGCCCTTGACATCATGCTGTTTTTGATTTTTGGTTAAGAAAATACATAGGTCACGTAAAACCTTTCCTGGCTTATGGACATCCATCTTGTAGGTGGGCTATTTTCCTTGTCTGAATGGTTTCACTTGACCTATGTATTTTCCTATCTCTGCAAAGGGTCTATCAGAGATAATAAACAGGTCCTTTAAAACTTTTCATGGCTTAAAAAACAAAACAAAAAAAGTCATGGTTTGTGATCCAAGCTCAAAACAGCTGCCAAAATCTGAACCATTTCTTTTAGACTCAGTAAAATAATCATCTTTTTTTATTTAGGTCTGACAGGACTGGTAAAGATACAATGTGGGCCTTGCTTTCTTACCTTAATTCACCTGGGCACAAAGAAACACACCTAGGAGCCCTTACCAGTTGCCTTCTATATAGTTCCGTGTTCATAGTCTCCAAATCTGTATAAAACCTTATTTAAAGTGACCATGTGGCCTGCAATCTAGTATGGAGTGGGATATCCCTGGTTGGAGGGCCTCATTTGTCTGCATTTACACCTGCGTGGCCAGCTGCTCTTTTAGAGGCCTACTTCTGCTTCTTCAAATGCCTGCAGGGGCCCAGCAGCCCAGAAGTGAAGACAAGGGGAAATGGCAAGGGAAGCCCCAGCGCTGAGCATTTGAACATTGACTGGTCAAGGGCAGCCCTCCTTAGAGGAAACTAACAGCCATCGGCTAATGTTCTTTAAAGTGTTCCTTAGTGAAGTTTTGTTTGTTTTTCACCCCATTTTTGTAAAACAAATTGAAATAGATACGAAGACTTTAAACTGGTCTGGGTAGGGGGCTCAGGGAGAAGGGGGTTTCCTCAGAGAATGGAATGCCCCAAGAGAAACTTCACTGGTGAGAGGGGAAGTCCATTTCATGTGACATAATGGTGTCATTATTTAACACCATTGGGGTTTACACTTGTTAATATTTATCATTATTTTGATTAGTCATTGATCATTATGAGAAAGCCATCATAAATAAAGTGCTTCTCAGGCTAGTCAATAGACCAGGGTCATCTTTCTTATCCAGACCAGAGCACTTGTGATTATTAAACACTGCCCCTGTCCAGACAAGTCGTCTCACCCAGAGCTATGTGATTATTAAAGACTGACACCCTGTATGTGCCACTGACCTATCTTAGTCATACCTGTGTGCCCTTTCTAGACAGAGCTTCCCTACAGATCTCTGCAAACAGTAACACCAGAACAACCGCAAAGATGACAAGCGATTTCAACACAAATTATGTTTGGTTCACAGAAAGTTAAGGTATATCTCTCTTTTAGATCTCACATATCCAATAAACCCTAAAATGGGCAGAAAGGCTGAGCCAGAGCTTGCCTACTGGACAGACTAGAAGAGCGTCTCAACCTAAAAACATTCTGCTCAAAATACAAGTGAGTGCTTATTTTACCTGTTGTAATTAAAGGGCACATGAAGGTGCTTTTTCCTGATCAAAGGCACATTTTGTCTTGAAGGTGGTATGAGATCTCTGTCTCTATAGACAGAAGAACTGATAACTTAAATGACAATCTCCCTATTGCTTGTTGAGGTCTTGTCTGGCAGCCCAACATGAGCAAGTGCTATGCATGGGTAGACTGATAGACATTATAAGAGTGTGATATGTGGACATCTTTCCTTACTGCAATACCTTCCAAAGATGTACACTTTATAATGAACTTCTGCTTTTAAAAATCTCACAATTTTTGTTGCAGTCAAAACAAGCAAATGAACCAGGAAGCTCTCTGCATTGTGGTTATTTGATTTAAGCCATGGATGAAGCTTCTATTTAGTAAAAAGGTATGTGTGTGTTTTTCTCGAGTCATAGCAACTCTAGATCTTCTGAGTTAGTGTAAGTGTTGATTCTGATTGCTGGAATTACATATCTAATTGTCACAGATAGGGCTGCAGAAATAAAATGTCTGAGCAAGTGGTTGGCAAAACTACTCTAAATCAGACCATCTCTCTTCTAGTTATCAATTAAGTGTAACTTTCACAAATTTGAGATAATAATTAGATATATAGTCTTTGTTTGCATCAACCACCTCCTTTTTCTTTCCTTTCCTTTCCTTTCCTTTCCTTTCCTTTCCTTTGCTTTGCTTTCCTTTCCTTTCCTTTCCTTTCCTTTCCTTTCCTTTCCTTTCCTTTCCTTTCCTTTCCTTTCCTTTCCTTTCCTTTCCTTTCCTTTCCTTCCTCCTTTCCTTTCCTTTCCTTTCCTTTCCTTTCCTTTCCTTTCCTTTCCTTTCCTTTCCTTTCCTTTCCTTTCCTTTCCTTTCCTTTCCTTTCCTTTCCTTTCCTTTCCTTTCCTTTCCTTTCCTTTCCTTTCCTTTCCTTTCCTTTCCTTTCCTTTCCTTTCCTTTCCTTTCCTTTCCTTTCCTTTCCTTTCTTTTCTTTTCTTTTCTTCTCATTAATCCTCACTAGAGGATATATTTCCATTGACTTTTAGGGAGAGTGGAAGAGAGAGAAATACAGAGAGAAACATCGATGTGAGAGAAACACATCTATTGGTTGCCTCCTCATGAGCCCTGACCAGAGCCTGGGCCGGGGAGGAGCCTGCAACTGAGGTATGTGCCCTTGACCAGAATATAACCCAGGACCCTTTGGTCTGCAGGCTGACACTCTACCTCCTGAGCCAAACCAGCTAGGGCCAACCACCTTATATTCTTTTTAAATTTTGTAGAATTTCTTATTTCTAAGCTATTTAGTCATTGCATAAAAAGAGGAAACAATTTGATTTCTGACTTGTTATAAAATATTTATTATGTGGGTGACCAAAGTGTCCCAGTTTACCCAGGACTTCCCTGGTTTTAAAATGGAAGAAAAATTTTAATGTTTTTTTAAGTGCCTTCCTCTTTATTTACACACTAGAGGCCCGGTGCAGGAAAATTTTGCATGGGGTTAGGGGGCGTCCCTCAGCCTGGCCTGCATCCCTTTTGCAATCTGAGACCCCTCAGGGGATGTTGGGTCTAAACCGGCAGTTGGACATCTCTCTCGCAATCCAGGACACTGCATGAACCAGTGACCATACTTTTCACACAGGTGAAAGGCATCTTGCTGTTGTATGGGCAGCTACATTTTTTTGCCCTGATTATAAAAAGTAGTACATAACATGATCCTTCTGAGGCAGTAGTACCATTTTCCCCATCTTATGGGTGGAAAAATTGAAGCAGAGAGAAGTTGAGTAATTGGCTTTGTCACACAGTTATAAGTGTCAGAATCAGGGCTGACCATAAAATGTGCAAGCCAGAATCCATACATGTCATTGCTGTATCATCCTGTTTTTTCAATGTTAGAGAAGCCTTGCCAGGTTTTAATTTTTAAATCTAAGAGATTGTTCCCAATATATAGGATAAGGTCCCTAGGCCTGGCCGGCAATCAGGGCCATCTGTGGGGCGACCAGCAGGCCAGGTGATTGGGGATCTCCCTGGCACCTGCCTTGGCTGGTGGCCTGGCACCACCCACTGGCTGGCTCGCCCCCTGATTGCTGCTGCAGGTAGCCTCCCTCTGCAGGGACAGATGCTCAACGCAGGAGCTCCCTGGTGGTCAGTGCATGTCATAGCGACCTGTCATTCCACAGGTCTTTCTGCTGTTTGCTTGATTTGCATATTAGGGTTTTATTACATAGGATAGTTCCCTGAATGCAGTGTTGGGAAGGAGCAGGTGCTCCCATTGCTGGGTGGGGCAGGCAGTTCCAGGAAGTAGGAGCTATTCTCTCCCCAAAAGGGTCTAAAGGGTCGGAGTGTGAAATTGACACTTTCCAGAAGGGAAATACTGGTTGAAGAAGAGTCACTGTCAGTATTTCTCCCTGGAGAAAAATACAGTTTGATCTCTTCCCAAATTTTAAGATTTGAATATTTTCCACTTGAATGTTTTCCTTAGAAATTATTTCAAAATAACCAGGAAAGCCTAATAGATTTCCTTATACTATTTAATTGAAGAGATCACATGCTTGAAAGAATAAGTGCTTATTTCAAAGAAAATGGATAAGTGGTTAGATTTTCATAGTGTGGCAGTTTTGGGTACATAAAAACATTAATTCTTCCTGGTCTTGAATCCATGCCCTGCCACTACCCCTCAGCCAGTCATTGCACTTCAGGTAATATGGTCTTGGATGTACTGTTCACATTTCCAATCTCCAAACATTGAAGTAGCTTTTGAATTCATTGAACCAATGTTTGTTGAAAGCCTGTTATGTTCTGGGCATTGTCCAGAAGCTCAGGATACAGAAATGAAAACAAAACTGCTCCCATACTTAACTCATATCTATTATAAGTCCATGGGAAAGAGGGTTTTACAGGTAAATCACTTCCATGTAATGTGGTGTATTCTTTGTGTGCCACTTGCTTTGGGAAGTTAGAGGAGGGGACTCTTAAAACAGCCTCAGCTGCCTCTTTTTTTCTGCAAAAATAGGAATCCTTACATTTCTGCATTCCTGGTATGCAGGTTCTCTTAAAAAAAACACAATTATGTGTTTCTAATATGATTTTGTTTATTTAGAGCCAGAAATATAACATGGGCCTGTCTCAGTGCCACATTCTGGAACTCTTGGGTCATAAAGTACCATTTCCTGAAGCACTGTAATGTGGGGAATGATGCATGTACTTCATACCTAGACATAATGAGGACAGTGCCCAATGTGCTCTTGTTTATAAGGCAACACTAATTTTAGTGGCTTCCCACTTCTCATCATCCACCCTCCCCTTTCCCTTTATGGAATTCTCAAATGCACCATTTTCAGGGGAAACTGAATTTTAGAGAAGTTGCAAATAAATAAAAGCAGTATCCTATATAATAAAGAGATAATATGCAAATTGACCATCACTCCAACACACAAGCTGGCCGCCCCCATGTGGACACAAGATGGCCGCCAAAAGATGGCCTGCAGGGGAGGGCAGTTGAGAGGAACTAGGCCTGCAAGGGAGGGCAGTTGGGGCCGATCAAGGCTGCAGGGGAGGGTAGTTAGAGGTGACCTGGCTGGCAGAGGAGAGCAGTTGGGGTCGACCAGGCCTGCAGGGGAGGACAGTTGGAGGAGACCCAGGCCTGCAGGGGAGGGCAGTTGGGGGTGATCAGGCCTGCAGAGGAGGGCAGTTGGGGGCGACCAGGCCTGCAGGGGAGGGCAGTTAGGGGTGACCGTGCCAGCAGAGGAGGGCAGTTAGAGGTGGCCAGGCCAGCAGGGCAGGGCAGTTAGGGGCAATCTGGCCAGCAGGGGAGCAGTTAGGCATCAATCAGGCTGGCAGGGGAGTGGTTAGGGGGTGATCAGGATGGCAAGCAGAAGCGGTTAGGGACAATCAGGCAGGCAGACAGGCGAGTGGTTGGAAGCCAGAAGTCCTGGATTGTGAGAGGGATTGGGTCTAAATGGGCAGTCAGACATCCCTCAAGGGGTCCCAGATTGGAGAGGGTGCAGGCTGGGCTGTGGCTCACCTTCCCCTCCCCCCCATGCACGAATTTTGTGCACTGGGCCTCTAGTAATTATATATTTATACACACACACAAGTTTGGGAAATAGGCAACCTTATGAAGTGAAGCTTTTTGCCTGTGTTTCCTGAGGAAAACCTGGCCTCAAGAGATAGATGGTTGGTAATGAGCTAAATCAGCAAATCAGATTTGGCATATTTTGAACAAAATTGAATTGCAGAACTTGAAGTACATTTAAAGACCATAATTTCTAATCCAAGCCATTTGGCAACTGAGGCACCAAAACCTTAAATGATTTTCTTAGGGCCACCGAGATAAACAGTATCAGAAAATATTTGCTGTTCCAGGTTCCCCCCTTATTGCCCAGGCCCCTCCTCTAGATTATCCTCACTTTCTCACTATCCAGCAACTAGAAGGTCAACCCTCAGCATAGCTCAAAGCCTTCAGGACTTTAACCCTGCTCCTACTCTGAGCTGATTTTATTTGGGTGGGTCAGTACCATGATATAGTATATATTTTGAGCATTCACCCTGAGAAAGCTGGATGAGAATCCAACCAAAGGCAAGATTAGGGAGGTAGGCAAGATTAGGTGTAAGGAGGTAGATAGTTGCCATACTGTATGATAAATGTTGGGGACAGGAGAGGAAATGGCTATGGGAACTCAGAGAGAAGTCACTATATCAATATCTGTGAGCAGTGGCACCAATATGGTAGGCAGTCAGACAGGCATGAGCAGAGCAGGGCAATAGGCCAGTTATGGAATGTCACCAGGGTGGGAAGTTCCAGGTGCCAAGCAATGGGCAAAACTGAAAAAACAAGGACCTCACCCACGGGATGACCTTTCCTCTGACCTTTCATATCACTGGTCCTATGGTTTGGACCCCCCCTTGATCTTTCCTCCCCTGGCATGTGGGTTAGACCCCTTTAGATAGGGGAACAAGAGGCAGGATAATAGCCTCATATGATGCTTATACAAACCCTTGTAGGACCACTCCCTTAAGCATTAATCCCTAGAGATAACATGTAGATCTCAGTTGTGTTGGAGCTGTAGGCCCAGAAGAGCAGCAAAACCAGACGGGTGACACCATGGCTGACCTCAGGACCAGCTGCATTGAATATTAACCCCCTACTTTGGCACTGACCACGATCCTGGAAAATGGTTGAGATCCTTCCCTGAAAATCCCCACCCTTAAAAGTCCTTAGAATGGAGGACCCAGCACAGCTCTCTCTATGGAGCACACCTGTGTCTTTCTTCACCACCCTTCCCCCATGTGCGTTTTCCTTGCCTCTCTCTCCTAAGCTCTTCCTTCTTTCACCTCTAACTTGTTTCCTAAACCTATTCTACAGAACACTTTTTCTACCTCTGCAACTTTCTAAATAAACTTTATCTTATAGTGTGAGTCTTGGCTCTGAATTCTTTCTTAGCCAGAACTCAAATACCAAGGTTGTTGAACCAGGTCTGATCTGACTCTATGGGTCTAACACCTGGTGCTGGTTTTTTATTTATTTGTTTGTTTTTTGTTAATCATCACCCAAGGATATTTTTCCCATTGATTTTTTTAGAGAGAGTGGAAAGGAGGGATGTGAAAAGAGAGAAAGAGAGAAAAACATCAAGTGAGAGAGACACATCAATTGGTTGCCTCCTGACCAGGGGAATGGACCTGAAACCAAGGTACATGCCCTTGACTGGGAGTTGAACCTGTGTCCAGGCTAATGCTCTACCACTGACCCAGACTGATCAGGGCTGGTGATGTTTTCATCACCAACAGGAAGGCTGGCAGCAGAGGTATGTTCCAGGTTGGAAACATACCTCATGCTAGGCATGAGAAATTGAAAGGGAGGCTAAGGCCTTGAATGCATCATCTCTCTGAGGATCATTGATTATGAAGATTAATCTGTCATGAGTACCAAAGATGGACAAACTGTAGAACAGTGAGATCTACTAGCTATTTCCATAGTCTAGGGGTCATGTACCAGACATGTAAAGAAGTAAGTGGACAGAGGCGATGGGGGAACATGGAGCCAGGGGAGCATTCATCAATGACTAAGCTGTATCACAAATATTGAACACCAGATACCAGGCTAGGCCTTAAAAATACAAAAGAATGCATGGTTTTTATTTCCAAGGAACTTGTAGTTCCATAGGGAACATGGGAAAGGAGTCAGATACTTGCCAAACTATATGCTAAATGTTGGGGACAGGAGAAGGAAGTGGCTAAGGGAACTCAGAGAAGTCACTATATCTGTGTCTTAGGTAACTGCATCCATCAAGATAGTTCAGGTAACTGCATTGAGGAATGACCTCATGAAAGTAGTTGCTGAGGCAGCAAGAAACTACTGCAGTGGGAACCTTGCCATCCCTAGACCTGCATGGCTAGAGGAAGAATAGATTGACTGGACCCCAGTAGAGGGTGAGGCCATGGCAACAGGCCGCCTGACTGGAGCTCTAGTTGGGGAGTGTTATGGGCTGAATTGTGTCCTCTGAAATTCATATGTTGCAGTCTTAACCCCCAGTACCTCAGAATGCGACAGCATTTGGAGACAGGATCTTTAAAGAGATAATTAAGGTAAAAGGAGGTCATTGGGTGGGCCCAAACCAAATCTGACTGGTCCTTATAAAAAGAAGAGATTAGGACACAGACTCAGAGGGAAGACCTTATGAACACGTAGGGAGATATACCCATTTGCAAGTCAACGAGAGAGGCCTCAGAAAGAACCAACCTGCTGACACCTTGGTCTGGGACATCCAGCCTTCAGAACTGTGGGACAATTTTTGTTTAAAGAAATATCAGATGTCATTGGCCCAGTCAATGGTATTTTGTTATAGCAGTAGCCCTAGCAAACTAATACAGAGAAAGAAACTGGCACTGCCAGAAATGTGACTTGGTCAGGGAGGCAATGGTAAAGGATGCTCTGGCCCTCCTACTGCTCTCTGGTCTCACACAAAAGCTGAGCCCATCTGGAAGCTAGCAAAAGAGCCTAAGTGATGTGTTCCATGTGTGTAGTCTCCCAGAGCACTTGTAGGGCAGAGAAGGGTAAGAACAGGTCAGGCTGGGAGAGGGGACAAATAAGAAATAATCAGCAAAGACATCTCATCTAGTCTCGAGAGATGAAGAGGAGTACATGGAGGAGGGGACTCTTGAGTCTGGAATAACAAATTATTTAATATGAATAAAGCACTCAGAATCCTACTTAGCCCATAATAAGAGCTATATGTGGTATTGGTTTTATTGTTTTCACTTCCAGATCTATTTATTTATTTATTTATTTATTTATTTATTTATTTATTTATTTATCTATTTAATCCTCACCGAAGGATATTTTTTCCATTGATTTCAGAAAGAGCGGAAAGAAGGAGAGGGGAAGGAGGAAGGGAGGGAGGGAGGAAGAGAGAAAGACAGACAGAGAGACAGAGAGACAGGAACATCGATGTGAGAAAGACACATAGATTGCTTGCCTCCTGCACACCCTGGTCCAGGGCCTGGGATTGAACCTGCAACCCAGGTACATTCCCTTGACCAGAATCAAACCCATGACCCTTTGGTTCTCAGGCCAACATGCTGACCACTGAGCAATGCTGCCCAGGGCCTAGACTTTTTTTATTTATTACTAGAGGCCCAATGCATGAAATTTGTGCAAGGGGCTTGGCCTCTGCCACCTCTACCTCTGCCTCTGCTGTGGTAGCCAGGGGCCTCTGCCTCTGCATTTGCCTCTGCCTCTGCCTCTGCCTGGGTCCCCACCTGCCGCAGCAGCCAAGGGCCTCTGCCTCTGCCTTGGCCCCAGCCCTCAGTGGCTTGGTCTGGAAGGGCATCTGGTCTAATTAGCATATTATGCTTTTATTATAGATTATTATTATAGATTTCTAGTTCCTTCTAGAACTAGAAGGAGGAATATTGATATTATTCTCCCCTTTTCACAGGTAAGAAAATTAGTCTCAAAGAGGTAAGCAAATGTCTAAGCCAGCTTTCACACTCAGGGCTGCCTAGCTGGAAGTCACCAGCACAGGGTACATTCTTGAGGGTGCAGTCATCAGCCAGACAATGAAGCCTGGATATGGCATAGTGTCAAAGAGGGTGTTATAGACTCAAAGGCATTTTGGCAAGAGAGACCTAAATTCATAGTTTAACTAAATAGCTCCATATTCAAGGAAAGGCAGATCCTTTCAAGGAGTGACAAGATATAAACACTTGCCCACCAATGGTAGAACGTGGCAGGAAAAGAAGCTGGGTACCACACAAGCAGGTAAGAGCTAAAACATTTTAACACATTGCTAGGAGTCAAGTATGAGCTAGTGTGAGAAGCATCTGACTGACATGAGGAGAACCTATAGGTTCTTCCCCAGAGACTTTCACCAGATTCCCTTAGGTGAGGTTGAAGGGCAGGGAGGGTAGGAGACTGGAGAAAGCCCCCTATGGTGGTGCAGGCATGGAGAAGAAGAGTGCTGCCAGGAAAGTTAGGAGTCCCACCAGACTCTTTTCCCCCAAGGAACTAATGCTCTAAGTCACCTGGAGAGGGGCAAGAAATACCATCAGTCCAAGGGACAGGTGAACATGTATTGTGTTGAGGGAGGATTAATACTAAAAAACCTCTATCTTTGGGAGAGGGATTGAAGACATACCTGGCCCAGGATACTCTACCATTATCTTAGAAATCTCATACCACTGGTAGAGGACAAGAAAGTCCAATGCATAGGGTTACCAGATTTAACAAAAATACAGTTTAATTTGTATTTCAAACAAACAAAAAATAATTTTATTTGTGCAATATTTGGGACAAACTAATGTGTAAAAGGTTGTTATTTATGTAAAATTCATATTTAATTGAGTTTTATTTTTTTAATCATCAACAGAGGATGTGCTTGTATTGATTTTTAGAGAGAGGAAGGGAGAGAGAGAACATCAATGTGAGAAACATTGATTGGTTGCCTCCCATATGCGCCCAGACCAGGGATCGAACCCACAACCTAGGTATGTGCCCTGACTGGGAATTGAACCTGTGACCCTCCAGTGCATGGGACATGCTCCAACCAACTGAGCCACCTGGCTAGGGCTTAATTGGGTTTTATCTGACAATTATACATACATAAGACCTGAAAAAAATATACTATACAGAAGAATTTTACTCCATTAGAAGAAGGGGAAAGAAAGCTCAACCCTGAAATCCCAGGCACACAGGGCCTGCTTGCCTGAGACTGAAGCTAGACTATGACAATAAGGAATTCTTCTGTTTCCCACCCCAAAGATAGCAAGCACTAAGTAACAAAGCAACAACAGTCTACCACTGGGAGTGGTAGACAAGAACATGGAGACAAAATCTGTCTGTGGTGTGAGAGCACATGGAAGACCCCAAGCTAAGAATACAGCAGACACATTAAGGAATACTCTCCAGGACCTAAACTCCCACCCTAAGTGCAATGTGATATCAGAGAAATTTGAAGCCAGTGGTCCACTGAAGGTAACCAAAACCCAAATACAATTCAGCTCCTGACCAGATTGACTCAATTCCCTGAATTAACTACCTAGAATAAAAGTCATTTTATTTCTAGGAACAAATGCTGTATACCTGACTATATATATTCAAAAGAAGTGAAAACAAGAACTCAGGTACCTGTACACCAAGGTTCATTGCAGCATTACTCACAATAGTTAAAGGTAGAAACAACCATATATTATCAATAGATAAATGAATAGACAAAATGTGGTGTATATATATATATATATATATATATATATATATATACACATATATGTATATATGTGTGTGTATATATATATATATATATATATATATATATATATACACACACACACACACACACACACACACACTGAGTGGCCAGATTATTATGATCTCCGAACGCATAATAATCTGGCCACTCAGTGTATAACCTATATAATAAAAGACTAATATGCAAATTATCCCCTTGACCAGGAGTTCGACCAGCAGGCAGGCTGGCCAACTGCCCATGTCCCCTCCCCCTGGCCAGGCTGGCCGGACCACACTCATGCGTAAATTCATGCACCGGGCCTCTAATATATATATATATATATATATATATGCCGAGTGGCCAGATTATTATGCGTTCAGAGATCATAATAATCTGGCCACTTGGGATATATATATATATATATATATATATATATATATATATGAATATTATTCAGTCTTAAAAAGGAAGAAAATTCTGACACATGAGTAAACCTTAAAAACATTATGCTAAGTAAAATAAGCCAGAACAAAAGGATAAATATTGTATGATTCCATTTATATGAGGTACAGAAAATAGGCAAATTCATAGTAGGATAAAGGTTACTAGAGACTGGGAGAAGGAAGGAATCAGGAGTTATTGGGGATGATAAAAGCAATGGAAATAGTAGTGATGGTTGTACAATATTGTGGATGTACTTAATTTTTTTATATATTTATATGTAAATTTATTAACTAAATTGTACATTTAAATTGTTAAAATTGTAGATTTTATGTATATTTTACCACAAAAAATACTTTAAAAAATTTTCCAAAAAGTAAAATCTCAGGCTCAGGAAGTTTCATAGGCATATATCTCAGACATTTAACAAAGAAGCAGTACCAGGTTTACACAGAGTGTTCTGGAAAACAGAGAACACTTCTCAACACACTCTGTGAAGCCTGCATTGCTTTGGTACCCAAACCAAAGACAATATAAGAAAAGAAAACTATGGATCACTTTTATTATGAATATAAATGGAAAAATCCTGAACAAAATCCTAACAAATCAAATCCACTGATATTTGAAAACTATAATAATCATGACCAACTGATGCAATGTTGGTTTAGTATTAGAAATCAAAATAATTCACCATGCCAATAGACTAAAGAAAATAAGGACCTTCTGGATAGGTCCCGATTTTTTTTTTAATATTCCTGATAAAACTCTCAGAAAACTAGGAATACAAGGGAACTTCCTCAACTTGAGAATCTATTAAATACCTGCTGCTAACATCATACTTAATGGTGAAAAAGCAAATGTTGTCCCTTTAAGATCAGGGACAGGCAAGGATGTCCACTCTCAGCAATCCTATTCAGCATCATACTAAAGTTCTGGGGGGAGGAAAGACAGATTTAAAATAAATACAACTGTCTTTGCTTGAAGATGACATAATTACCTACATAGAACATTTAATATACAAAAAAAAATTGCTGGAACTAATAAGCGAATTTATTTATTCAATGTTCAGTTTCCTTTAATGACCCCCATCTTCCTGAAGGATGGGTGCAGGCAGTTAGGCATGGCAAAGATGTTCACTTGAAGATCTTGCCCTGATTGAAGGGTTTGCCCACATGCTGGAAGGCCCCCTCCCAGCAAAACTACTCTCACACCAGCGTCTGGGTCTCCATGCTGCCAGGATCGTTTCCAGATCGTTTCCGCCATGTGTATGACTTGTAGTACACCTGCCAGTCTGGACTCAGCGGAAAGGCAAGCTCCTGCCACGGAAGACCCAGACTCCAGAAATGGAGCTGCTATTGTTGGTTTCAAAGAGGATGACACTGGCAAAGGCATTCTTCCTCAGCTTGTCCAACCGCTGAAACATTCCAGTGATGAGGTTGCAACTCATGAAGGTCTGGGTGAGCTTTTCGGGGAAGCGGTACTCAGAGTACCACCAGCCGTATTTATCAAAGCGCTCCCCAAATGGAATACTTGCGCTTGCATTCATCCAACACAAAGGCACTCTTGGGCAGGTGAACAAAGGGGTCCTTGGCCTTCGGCTCAGCAGCCAGCGCCTGCTCACACTCGTCCATCCTCTCATCGGGAGCGGGAGCAGCTGCCTTTTTCTCCTTTTTTCACTCAGCCTGGGGTTTCTTCTTCTCCTCCCAAGGTCCTTTCTCCTTCCGAGGGGTATCCTTTTTAGTCTAGCTCTCTGCAAACGTTTTAACATCAAACTGGGCCTTCTTATAGAGTTTCACCTCCTCCAAGACAGCACGAAACTGGGGCTCGTTAATGCAGGTGATGAACTAGCGGTTGGTTTTGGGGAAGGCCTGGCAGAAAGACGGCCCCGAACCTGTTTATAAAGCCACAACAGGGTGCAGACAACTGTGATGTCAGCCAGTGTCACACATTTGCCCACCAGAAAGATCCTTGTCTTCAAGTGAGCATCCAGCAGCCCCAGAATTCCCCTCATGTCCTCCTTTGCAGTCTCTGTGGCCTACTTGTTGTAGTGCATGATGTCCAAGGAGGGGAATATTCAGGTACTGGCTGGGGGCACTATGTCGCTATCAGCAAAGCTCACCCACTGTACCACCTGGACTGCTGCTTCTGGACTACTTCCCCGCAGGTCCTCATTGCTCACGTAGTAGGCAATGGTATTGCTCTCGAACACACAGAATCCATTGTCACCTTCAAATATTGGAACCTTGCCTACAGGAAACTTGTGGAGAAATTCAGGGGCACGGTTGGTTTGGCTAAAGTGGAAGTGAGGTGGTGCGGAGAGTTCGCGGACCTGAGCCCCTTGAAGGCCCTCCAGTTTTCAGGATATGTGTACAGGGTCCCAGCCGCCATGGTGATTCTGCAGAGAAAAGCAATAAGCGAATAAGCCCACAGAAAAGAAGATTATATAAAATATCAATTGCTTTTTATAAAATAGCAATGAAAAAGTGGAAATTAAAAACTTTAAAAATAGTACCCTTTACAGTAGCACCAATAAACAAATACTTAGGTGTAAATCTAATAAAATATGTGCTAGCTCTGTATATTTAAAATGAACAAAACAGTGATGAGAGAAATCATATAATACTTAAATAAATAGAGAGGTATACCACGTTCCTGAAGTAAAAGACCCATATTGCCATAATGTCGAATTTTACCCAAGTTGATCTATAAATTTAACATAATCCCATTTATAATCCCTGAAGAAGTCTTCGTAGAAATCAGTAAGCTGGTTGTAAAGCTTATATGAAAAGGCAAAGGAACTATCATTGTTGAAAAAAGAATAAATTTCCTTATGGTTTAAGCATATTTAGTTGAGTTTTATGTCACTTGCATCCTAACCTATAGGAAAGATATTGGTTTGGTAACATGTCTTAATGATGTCCAAATGTAAAATGGAATAGTCATCAATTCAGGACAATAAAACTTATTGAAGATAGATTGAAGATCTACTTAAAATATGTTTTTCATAAGATGTTCATTGAATAATAATAAATAATAGTATTTATTAAGTATTTACTATGGGCAAAAACTCTTCTAAGTACTTAAATATATTAACTTATTTAATGCTTATGGTCCCATGAGTCAAGTACAATACTCCCATTTTAACGAGTCAAAACCGGAAGTTAAAAGAGGGTAAATCCCGCTAATCTCCTGCTGAGTAAGTGGAAGGAGCAGCATTTATACTCAGTTCGACTTCAGAGCACCAATATTTAACCATTACTCTAATGTGAGCTCTTTTTGGATTATGCATACTTACTCACTATATGGTATTTTGTTAAAGGATATCACAGTACAACTCCACAACTATTTTTGAATAATAAAGCTGTTTTTAATTTTAATAGTATTAACAAAGTTTCCATTTGTTGAAGGGATTAATAGAATCACACATTAGAACTTTTTTTTTATTTCATATACTTACATTTATAGACATCTATGGTGATTCTAATTCTGCTAAAAGGACATCTGCTAAATATCAGTCTTTGCTTGGCTGAGTTCATCTGAGTTGGTGAAGGAAGCAACAAAGAGGCACCATACACCAGATCTAATTCTAAAGAACAACAGAAAGCAATAGAGAAGTGTCATTGTCTTCTTAGAGTATGGACTAACAGAGGAACAATAACAGTAGGTGCAGCCAGGCATATATTCAAAAATTTTGGGAAAGCGTATTTTATTTTTAATTCAGAGCCTATATGGGTTTAATTTTATGAACCTAAATTCTTCAATTACTGAATATTCTTTTAGTTCTAGGGGAGAAAATAGACGTGTTTTCAAAGAAGACATACAGATGGCCAACAGGTACATGAAAATATGTTCAATATCACTAGTCATTAGGGAAATGCAAATTAAAACCACAATGAGATATCATCTCACCTATGTTAGCATGTTTGCTATAAAAAGAACAAGAAATAAATGCTGGATGTAAAGAAAAGGAACCTTTGTGTACTGTTGATGGGAATGTAAATTGGAAAACAGTATAGAAGTTTCTAAAAAAAATTAAAAATAAAAATACCATATGATTGAGCAGTTCTACTTCTGAGTATATATCTGAAGTAAATAAAATTACTATCTTGAAAAGATAGTTGCACTGCCATGTTCACTGTAGCATTTTAAAAATAGCCAAGACATGAAAACAACCTAAGTGTTCACCGATGGATAAAGACTATATTCATATATATATAATGGAATATCATTCAGCCATTAAAAAGAAGGAATTTTGCCTTTTGTAACAACATGGGTGGACCTTGAGGGTATAAGTGAAATAAGTCAGACAAAAACAAATACTGTGTGATCTTACATATATGTAGAATCTAAAAGACAGAACTCATAGGAACAGAGAATGGAGATGGAAGAAGTGAGTGAAGGTGGTCAAAAGGTACCAACTTCCAGTTATAAAGTAAATAAGTTCTGGGGATATAATGTACAACATGGTGAGTATAGTGAAAAATACTGTATTGCAAATTTGAAAGTTGTAAGAGAGTAGATTAAATTTTCTCATCACAATAAAAATTGTAATTATGTATGGTGAAAGATATACACTAAACTTACTGTAGTGATCATTTCACAACATACACATATATCAAATAGCTAGAGACCTGGTGTACGAAATTCGTGCATAGGGGTGTGTGTCCCTCAGCCCAGCCTGCACCCTCTCCAATCTGGGACCCCTCGAGGGATGTCCGACTGCCCGTTTAGACCCAATCCCGGTAGGATCGGGTCTAAACGGGCAGTCGGACATCCCTCTCACAATCCAGGATTGCTGGCTCCCAACTGCTCACCTGCCTGCCTTCCTGATTGCCTAACCCAGGGGTCCTCAAACTTTTTAAACAGGGGCCAGTTCACTGTCCCTCAGACCATTGGAGGGCCAGGCTATAGTTTAAAAAAAAAACTATGAACAAATTTCTATGCGCACTGCGGGCCCGGGACAAGTCGGCTGCTAAGCAGGACAGGCAGTGGCACCTGGCGGGCCGGATAAATATCCTCGGCAGGCCGCATGTGTCCCGTGGGCTGTATTTTGAGAACCTCTGGCCTAACTGCTTCTGCCTGCCAGCCTGATCACCCCCTAACCACTCCTCTGACAGCCTGATTGATGCCTAACTGCTCCCCTGCCAGCCTGTTTGCTCCTAACTGCCCTCCCCTGTAGGCCTGGTCACCCCTAACTGCCCTCCCCTGCTGGCCTGGTCCCCCCCAACTGCCCTCCCCTGCAGGCCTGGTCCCCCCAACTGCCCTTCCCTGCAGGCCTGGTTGCCCCTAACTTCCCTCCTCTGCCGACCTGGTCACCCCTAACTGCCCTCCCCTGCAGGCTTGATTGCCCCCAACTGCCCTCCCTTGCAGGCCTGGTCCCTCCCAACTGCCCTCCCCTGCAGGCCATCTTGTGTCCACATGCGGGCAGCCATCTTTGACCACATGGGGGCAGCAATCTTGTGTGTTGGAGTGATGGTCAATTTGCATATTACTCTTTTATTAGATAGGATTATGTTGTACACCTAAAATGAATATGTAATATGTTCATTATCCTATATAATAAAAGGCTAATATGCAAATCAACCAAAGGGAGGAATGACCAGTTGCTATGATGCGCACTGACCACCAGGGGGCAGATGCTCAATGCAAGAGCTGCCCCCTGGTGGTCAGTGCACTTCCACAGGGGGAGTGCCACTCAGCCAGAAGCCGGGCTCACAGGCTAGCAAAGGCAGCAGCAGTGGCAGGAGCCTCTCCCGCCTCCACAGCAGCGCAAAGGATGTCCAACTGCCAGCTTAGGCCCGCTCCCCGCCGTTGGTTGGACAACCTCCAAGGGCTCCTGGACTGCGAGAGGGCACAGGCTGGGCTGAGGAAACCCCCCCCCCCCCCCCGCCACCAAGTACATGAATTTCATGCACTGGGCCTCTAGTCTATATAATAAAAGCCCAGTGACGGTTACAGTGGACTGACGACCAGTCGCTATGACATGCACTGACCACCAGGGGGTAGATGCTCAACTCAGGAGCTGCCCCCTGGTGGTCTGTGTGCTCCCATAGCAGGAGTGCTGCTCATCCAGAAGCTGGGCTCACAGCTGGCGAGTGCAGTTGCGATGGCCGTGGCGGGAGCCTCTCCTGCCTCTGCAACAGTGCTAAGAAGCGGCGAGCCAAGCGGTAAGGAGTGAGCAGGCAGGTGGTTAGGAGCGAGGGGTCCTGGATTGCAAGAGGCCGCAGGCCAGGCTGAGCCCCTCCTCTCCTCCCCCGCACAAATTTTGTGCATCGGACCTCTAGTATATCAATAAAACTGGGGAAAAAAAAGAAAGGGATCAGAGAAATGGAGAAGGAGCTGGTAAATACAGGAGTCAGAAAAATAAAAGAGGTACTTACAAAAAGGAAATTTTGATATATTTTTTCTTTTAAATTTTTTGATGATAAAACATAGAATGCTGGGACACATTTATTCTTTTATTGCTAAATGTCAAATGCCAACAATTATGGTATCTTCAAGTTAAATCCTGAGGATGAATTACAGCACAGTAAAAAGATTTATAGAAAAAATAACTGTGTACCATTAGTACATGGACATTCAATGAATACCATAGAACAAACTGATGACTGAGAGCCACATGCCCATGAAGCACATGCTTACAATCTACTATTAAAACAGACAATGACCTATAGGAATGATTATTAGACTTAATAAATGAATTCGGCAATGTAGCAGGATACAAAATTAACACCAATAAATCTATGGCAGTTCTATACACCAATAATGAACTTACAGAAAGAGAGACTAAATAAGCAATCCTATTTACCATCGCACCAAAAAAAATAAGATACCTAGGAATAAACTAAGGAGGTAAAAGACCTATACGTGGAAAACTACAGGACACTGAAAAAAGAGATAGAGGAAGACATAAACAGATGGAAGAACATACCATGTTCATGGATTGGTAGAATCAACATCATCAAAATGTCCATACTACCCAAAGCAATCTATAGATTCAATGCACTCCCCATTAAAATACCATATTTCACAAACCTAGAACGAACTTTCCAAAAATTCATCTGGAATAAAAAAAAAAAAAAAAAGACCCCAAGTAACAGCAGCAATCCTGAGAAGAACAAAGTAGGTGGGATCTCAATACCAGATATCAAGCTGTATTATGAAGCCACTGTTCTCAAAACAGCCTGGTACTGGCACAAGAACAGACATATAGATCAATGGAATAGAATAGAGAACCCAGAAATTGACCCAAACCACTATGCTTAATTAATATTTAACAAAGGAGGCATGAACATACAATGGAGTCAAGACAGTCTCTTCAATAAATAATGTAGGAAAAATTGGACAGATACATGGAAAAAAATGAAACTAGAACACCAACTTACACCATACACAAAAATAAACTCAAAATGGATAAAGGACTTACACATAAGATGGAAAACCATAAAAATACTAGAGGAATCCACAGGCAGCAAAATCTCAGACATATGCCAAAGCAATTTCTTAACTGATACTGCTCCTAGGGCAGTGGAAACTAAAGAGAAAATAAACAAATGGGACTACATCAAAATAAAAAGCTTCTGTTCAGCAAAAGAAACCATTAACAAAACAACAAGAAAGCCCACTGCATGGGAGAACATATTTGCCAATGTTATCACTGATAAGGGTTTAATCTCCAACATTTACAGGGAACTCATACAACTTAACAAAAGGAGGATAAGCAACCCAATCAAAAAATGGGCAACTGATCTAAATAGACACTTTTCGAAAGAAGACAGAAGGAAGGCCAAGAGACATATGAAAACCTGCTCCAAGTCACTAATCATCAGAGAGATGCAAATCAAAACAACAATGCGGTACCATCTCACACCTGTCAGAATGGCTATTATCAACAAATCAACAAATGACAAGTGCTGGCGAGGATGTGGAGAAAAAGGAGCCCTCGTGCACTGCTGGTGGAATGCAGACTGGTGCAGCCACTGTAGAAAACAGTATGGAGTTTCCTCAAAAAACTAAAAATGGAACTCCCATTTGACCCAGTGATCCCACTTCTAGGAATATATCCCAAGAAAACAGAAACACCAATCAGAAAAGATATATGCACCCCATATGTTCATAGAAGCACAATTTACAATAGCTAAGATTTGGAAACAGCCTAGTGCACATCAGCAAATGAGTGGATTAAAAAACTGTGGTACACCTACACAATGGAATACTACGCTGCGGTAAAAAAAGGAGTTCTTACCATTTGCAACAGCATGGATAGAACTGGAGAGCATTATGCTAAGTGAAATAAGCCAGTCAGAGAAAGATAAATATCACATGATCTCACTCATTTGTGGAATATAATGAACAACATAAACTTATGAGCAAAACAGATCCAGAGACAGAGAAACATCAATCAGATCGTCAAACCTCAGAGGGAAGGTAGCGGAGGGTGGGAGTAAGTGGGAGAGATCAACCAAAGGACTCGTATGCATGCATATAAGCCTAACCAATGGACAACAGGGTGGTGGGGACATGAGTCGGGGGGATGGGGGGTTGGATGCATGTAATACCTTAACCAATGAAGAAATTAAAAAAAGATGAAGTTTAACCTTGTCTTTTCAAACTGAGATGCTTTAAAGAATATACACATCATTTACAGATTGTAGAGGATTTTTAAAAAATCCTCAAAAATGTAAACAATATAGAGCAGAGACACTGAAAATAAAGTTTTACTGTTGAACAAAGTGACGACAGAAAAAACACTTTCTTCAAATCTCAAAATAACTCATTTTTATAATTGCTCTACAGAATCCAAAATGGATAATTTTCATAGAGGTGATAGTCTTCCAGGGATACACAGACCTTCTGAGTTATTTTTTATGTTAACATATATTTATAGTAAATATTCAATACTTTTTATAGCTTATTAGATAGGTACATGCTTCCCTAATCCATAAATAACACTAGTCATCATTTATTCAACCATATTTATTAAGTATTTATGATGTCTCACGCACTGTGTCAGGGATGCAAAAAGAAGTATGACATGGTCCTTGCTCTAGAAGTGCCCCACAAGCAAGCTGAAGAGACAGCACTGAACATTCCTTTCTTACATGATGAGGCCATTGTTTACAAATGGAACTGATCTGTTCAATACACTAATAGAGTGGTTCCCAAATCCTGACCCCTATGGGCAAGGTGTTTAAAAGCTACAAGAACATGATGCATTTGGTTTGTTTGTTTGTTTTTCACCCAGAAAAAGAAGCTAATGGATAAGATTTCCTGTATTTAAATTTTTGTTGTTGCTAATCCTCACTCAAGGATATTTTTTCCATTGATTTTTAGGGACAGTGGAAGACAGAGGGAAAGACAAAGAGAAACATCAGTGTGAGAGAGACACACCAATTGGTTGCCTCCTGCATGCACCCTGACTGGGGCTGGGGATTGAACCTGCAACCCAGGTACAAGCCCTTGACAGGGAATAGAACCTGCTATCCCTTACTGCACAGCTGATGCTCCAACCACAGAGTCATACCTGCCAGGGCAATTTTTTTCTGTTTTTAAAAACTGACCTGCACATATACAACATTTTCATTAGTAAACTGCTTAGTTCATGTAATAGAATTAATTACGCAAGTATTTTATGGCATTCCCCAAGTTTTACCTGAACAGTTCTGCACATGACTGTTGATGCACTTTGATCCTGAGTGACTGCCTACAAAAAGAACGCATGCCCTTTTCCTGGGGTAAACTGTAATTTGCATAATTTTAGTAGTGGTAATAGCTGATGACCTTGAGTCATAAATCCAATGTTAAAATCATGTTCAATACCTACTTTCTGTTTAAGAAGGCAGGAAAATTTGTAATGCAACCTGAAGAGTTTGTTAAAAATGATGTAAAAGTTTTAGTGCCTGAACAGCAAATCAATGATATGAAAAAAGGGAACCCAATGGAATACCTCCCTTAAGTGAAGAAGTTGGATACATGACTTAGTGTTTTTGAGTGTATGAGAGAAGGAGGTATTTGCAATCAAAGCAAAGCATGCCCATACACTTCTAAGACCAACAGCCTCACAGTGGCCTGCTGCCTCTCCAGTTCTCCCTAGGCTGCATCTGCAGTCCAAAAGGCCTCCGGTTAGAGCGCTTTGACAAGCACAAGAGTGGTTCCCAGGCTCTGGAAAGTTCACGTTAGTACTCACGTATAGCCATTCTCACTGCACTACCAATTCTTCTGTGGACCCACTGAGGTGGCTTAGGGGAAAAACAGAAAGCAAGGACTAGGTGTTTTATTACCCAACACAGGTAAGTGTGGGAGCCGCTGGTGAGTACAGAGCATGGTTTAGGATTTAAGGTAGCTGCTTCTTGAAGACAGGAACTTGAGACTAGGACCCAGATAGCCCCAGCAGCACAGAAGAGAATGCCTACCCTTAAGGGTTCCAAGCTTTGAAGCTCTGTAGAAAGTGGTACCAAGGACTGCAGAGGTCTTGTGATGTGACTTGTGATGTGTTGGAAGACTCAGCTCAGTTCTGAGGTTCAACCCTAGCTGCCTCAGCTCATGTGCTGCAAGTGGGAGACACTTCCTGCAGCTAATTCTAGGTGTCAAGGCCAAGTGCTGCTGTGAGGGAATGGGACACATGAGCAAAGAGCTAACTCTTGTGAGACAGAAAGTGTCTCAAGATATTGTAGGCTCTACTTCCTGTTTTCTTCACTTATTTGGCATCACTAGACAAAGATTTTCCTTTTCTTGTCAGAGATTCTTTGTTATAATGTTATTAATTTAATTATAATCAGACCTCAGTTGTCAGAGGACAAAATAATATAGGACTAAGTTTTAAAATACTTTTCAAACAAGACAACGAGGGAAGAGATATAGGCCAAGAAAATGCTCACCCTTCCACTTGTCCAAAGTCTGGTCTCCTTCAAATCTGGATTAATGATGCTTTTTCAAGTTTTCCCCAATTAACTCCACCAAATTCTGTTATCTCTTAAGCTATTGCGACATGATGGTTTAACAATGGTTTAACAAGAATCTGCACTCATTGAGAAATTGTTCCACAAGCTTCTGCAGTTTGTAAATTCAGTCTCTGAAACTAGAATGTAGTCAAAGACTATACCTTTTGTTTCTTTTGTTTATCCCCATCCCACAGTCTGGATACTCTGGTTATAGGAGCTTAAAGTTGTTGGCTAAAATGTAATTTTAAGGATACATGTTATATTTCATACCAAATAATGGTTTTCAGTATTGTGTGTTGTAACTCAGAGTACTAGAGTCGTGTTGGCCGCCAAAAGAACACTGCTACCAAGCAAGATGAAAGATCTTTCACAGCATTGTCTCTAATCATGGAGGTAAGGGTAGCATCCAGGAGAGAGCTTAAAATTCACTGTTCATCCAAAGCAAATAAGGGCACTGCATTAACAATAGCCAGAGTTTCTGGGAGGGAATCGGGTACTTGACAACCATCTCCACAATCATAGCAAGTTCTGAGCTTAGAAAGTGAAAACCTGGGATGAAACTGTTGATGCTCACTGTGTAGTGAAGATGCAGTGGATGTCCTACATACAACATATCAATTTGAAGTGGGTGTTTCACTTGTATTAAGCTAGTGTGAGTTTCCAAATAAGGTATTATGCAGAAACTTGAACCATGGCCTGTGTTACTCAAAAATTAAAAATGGAACTTTCATTTGACCCAGTGATCCCACTTTTAGGAATGTATCCTAAGAAACCCAAAACACTCATCAGAAAGAATATATGCACCCCTATGTTCATAGAAATGCAATTTAAAATAGCTAAGATCTAGAAACAGAGTAAGTGTTCATCAGCAGATGAGCAGATAAAAAAAACTGTGGTACATTTACAAATGGACTGCTATGCAGTGGTAAAAAAGAAAGAACTCTTACTATTTACAATAGCATGGATGGACCTGGAGAGTATTTTGCTAATCAAAATAAGCCAGTCAGAGAAAGGTAAGTATCACATTCCACTCATAAGTGCAGGGGTCCTCAAACTACGGCCCACAGGCCACATGCGGCCCGCCGAGGACATTTATCCGGCCCGCCGGGTGTTTCTGTCACCGCTGCCTGTCCTGCTTAGCAGCCGACTTGTCCCGGGCCCACAGTGTGCATGGGTGGAATGTGCGCCGCACTCTCCGACTCCCCTCCTTCTCTCTGTCTCTCGACTCCTCCTCTCAGTCTTGGGTGTGATGGGACGAGTCACGAGCTTGCCTGTGCAGAGCCTGCTGCTGCCTGAGGACCGAGGTAAGAACAAGTTAGGATTCATTTTTTTTTTTTTGAAGTTAGGAGGTCTATTTTTTTTTTTTTTAATTTTGCAGTTAGTAGGGCCTTTTTTTTTTGCGTTTAAGGGGGGCCTTTTTTTTCTGAAGTTAGGAGGTCTTTTTTTTTTTTTTGCAGATAGGGGGCACCTTTTTTTTGAAGTTAGGAGACCCTTTTTTTTAAGTTAGGAGCCTTTTTTTTTTAAAGTTGGTTAGTTGGTTGGGGGTGGTTTCTAGGGGGGTTGCATCACAGTGATAACGCAAATAGTCAGCGCTCAGTGCTAATGCAAATTGTCAGTGCTCAGAGGTAATGCAAGTAGTCAGTGCTCAGTGGTAATGATAATTGTAAGTGCTCAGTGTTAATGCAAATGGTCAGCGGTCAGTGTTAATGCAAATTGTCAGTGCTCAGTGTTATCGCATGGGGGCCCCAAACTGGTAATCTGCCTAGGGCCCCATGGGAACTTAATTCGGCTCTGCAGACAGCCGAGGAGTAGGAAACCCAATTTAATTGACAGTAAGTGCATTTATATTTTGATTGCTATTTAGTTGTGTATGATGTTGTATGTTGTGTGCTGTGTAAGCCCCGGTTCACACTGTTGCGAACTCTGAGCAGTGCGAGTTCAGCCATATGCTTGTATGGCTGAACTCGCATTAGAATCGGAAGAAAAAAGGCATACGTGCCTTCTTTTTTCCTGCAGTGGAATCTGATTGCATGGGTCTTCTCACCCATGCGATCAGATTCCTGTGCGAGTTCACAGATTGCAATGCGGTTCGCACAGGATAGTGTGAACTGGAAAGGTGGTGGAGGAACCGGCTCTGTAATCGTGCCGGTTCCAGCACCGCACTGCACCAGTGTGAGCCTGAGGTAAAAGCGGAGTTCCACCAATATGGGCACTGGTGAGGCTGAAATGATGTGGACTGGCAAGGCTGCATTTATGGACACTGATCAGACTGCATTGATGGGCAGTGCAGTCTATATGTCTCTGTGTGGGCAAAGTTATTGCTAGTATATTGTTTTTGTAGCGCTGTACATATATATTGGTATTTTACTAATAGCAATTTGAAATCCCTAGGAAACAATGATATCAAGAAAGAGAAAAATTGACTCGGAGTGTAGGATATGCAAAGAACAGTGGACTTATGATTACTTTTTCATGCAGTACAAGGAAAGAGCTGTGTGTTTGATATGCCAGAATATAGTGTCTGTGTTCAAAGAATACAATTTGCGTCGACACTATCAAACTCAACATAAAGATAAATATGATTGTTTCATCGGAGAAGTGAGAAGAGATAAAATATTAAAACTAAAAAATTGACAACTCAGCAAAATACTTTTGTGAAGCAGAAGCAGCTAAATATTTCATCACTGCGAACAAGTTTTCAAGTTGCCAAGCTAATAGCGTGCACTGGCAGACCATTCGTGGAGGGAGAATTTGTTAAAGAATGCCTTCTTTCTGTTGCCAAAGAGATGTGTCCAGAGAAGGCCGATTTATTTAGTACAGTGAGTCTTTCAGGACCTACAATTACACGAAGGATTGAAGAAATGGGAGACAATTTGCATCAGCATTTGCAAAACTCCGCAAAAAAACTTTCCTATTTTTCCTTGGCACTCGACGAAAGTAATGATGTTCGTGATTCTGCACAACTTCTAATTTTTATTTGTGGGACAAATGACTATTTCGAAGTCACAGAAGAGCTTGCTGCACTGCAAAGCATCAAAGGAACAACTACAGGAGAGGATATCTATGAAAAGGTTTGCCAAACTGAATGGCTTGGAGCTGGACTGGGCTAAACTAGCCAGTGTGACAACTGATGGTGCTCCTAGCATGGTGGGGTCTAAGAAAGGAGTAATTGCTCGCATTAACCAAGAGATGGACAAACATAACCATTCTCATCCAATAGCCATACACTGCCTCATCCACCAACAAGCGCTGTGTAGTAAATCACTTCAGTGGGACTCTGTTATGAAAATTGTGGTATCTTGTGTTAACTTCATTAGAGCTAATGCACTAAACCACAGACAATTTCAGGAATTTCTCTCTGAGCTAAATGTTGCCTATGAAGATGTTCTGTACCACACAGAAGTCCATTGGCTGAGTCGAGGGAGAGTTTTGAAACATTTCTGACTTACTTCCACAGATTACAGCTTTTCTGCTTTCAAAAAACAAAGAAGTACCAGAGCTCAATGATGCAGAATGGAAATGGCACCTTGCCTTTCTGACAGATGTAACAGAGCTACTCAACAGTTTCAATGTGCAACTTCAAGAAAAGGGGAAGCTCATCTGTGATATGCAATCACATGTGAAAGCATTTGAAGTAAAATTAGGCCTCCTCATCAAACAAGTGAAGGAGGAAAATTTCTGCCATCTCCCCACAACTCAAAATCTGTTAGCGGAAAAACCATTGGTTGCATTTCCAAACACAACATGTGTGGATTCTCTGGAAAAGTTGCAAAAGGAGTTCCAATTTTGATTTAAAGAGCTTCATCTCCATGAACAGGACATACAGCTTTTCCGTAACCCATTTTCTATTGACATTGAAAATGTGGATACAATTTACCAAATGGAACTGGCTGAACTGCAGAATTGTGACTCTCTGAAAGACGCATTCAAGTCAAGCAGTCTTCCTAATTTCTATGCATCTCTCTCCTCTGAGACATATCTTAATCTCAGGAACTATGCACTCAAAATGGCAACCATCTTTGGCAGCACTTATGTCTGTGAACAGACTTTTTCCAGAATGAAACATCTGAAATCTCCAACCAGATCTAGACTAACTGATGTACACTTGCATCACTTGTTATGACTAGCAGTGACAAATATGGAACCGGACATTGACCATCTCATTAGCCAAAAGCAGGCCCATAGTTCCCATTGAAATACTGGTAACTTTGTTGATTTAACTTTACTTGTTCTTCATTTTAAATATTGTATTTGTTCCAGTTTTATTTTTTTTACTTCAAAATAAGATATGTGCAGTGTGCATAGGAATTTGTTCATAGTTTTTTTTTTTTTAAACTATAGTCCGGCCCTCCAACAGTCTGAGAGACAGTGAACTGGCCCCCTGTTTAAAAAGTTTGAGGACCCCTGCATAAGTGGAATATGATGAACAAAGTAAACTGATGAACAAAAATAGACGCAGAGACATAGAAGCAGAACCTCAGAGGGAAGGCAAGGGAGGGTGGGCAGGAAGAGGTCAACAAATGAACTTGTATACATATTTGCATAATGCATGGACACAGAAAATGGAGTGGTGAGGGCCTGCGGTGGGGGGCAGGAGCAGGTTGGAAGAGGTCAATGGGGCTAAGAGGACTTATGTAATAGTCTCAACAATAATAATTTTTTTAAAAAATGAGGAAAAGCCATGGACAGTGTTTCTCAGTGGTTAGAGCATTGGCCATGCACCAAAGGGTTGTGGGTTTGATTTCCAGTCAAGGGCATGTATCTAGGTCAAGGGGAAATCACAAAGAAAATTAAAAAATACTTAGGAATGAATAAAAATGAAAATATTGACATACCAAAATTTAAAGAATGCACTGTAAGGAGGAAAATTTATAACTGTAAATACTTACATTAAAAATAAGGATCTTCAGTCAATAATCTAAATTTATATTTTAAGGAACTAGAAAAAGAAGAACAAACTAGCCCCAAAGCTAGAAGAAGGAAGGAAATAATAAAGATTGAAACATAGATAAATAAAATAGAGAATAGAAACATAATAGAAAAAAAACCAATAAAGCCAAAAGTTAGTTTTTTCAAAGAAATCAATAAATTGGATAAATCTTAGCTAGATGGACTAAAACAAAAAGAGAGAAGACTCAGATTATTACAATCAGAAATAAAAGTGGAGACATTACTACCAATTCTACAGAAAAAGAAAAGATTATAAGAAGGCATTATGAATAACTGCATGCCAATAAATTGGATAACCTAGATAAAATGGACAAAATCCTAGAGACACAAAACCTACTAAGACTGAATCATGAAAAAAAAAATAGAAAATTTAAATAGACCTCTACCTAATGAAGATATTGAGCCAGTAATAAAAAACTTCCCTACAAAAAAGACAAGGACCAGATGGCTTCACTAGTACATTCTGCCAAACATTTAAAGAAGAAATAACACCAATAATTCTCAAACTCAAAATGTTGATGAGGGACCACTTCCTAACTCATCTTAGGAGGCCAGCATTTTCCTGATATCAAAGCCAGACAAGAATATTACAAGAAAAGAAAAATACAGGTGAATATTCCTTACAATATAGACGTAAAATATCTTCAAGAAAATACTACCAAACTGAATTCAGCAGACTATTCACCAGGACCAAGTAGGATTTATTCCTGCAATGCAAAGATGCTTCAATATGTGAACATCAGTCATGTAATAAACTACAATAACAGGATGAAGGGGCAAAACATTAAACAAGCATCTCAACTTATGCCGAAGAAAGCATTTGACAAAATTAAATGCTCTTTCAAGGATAAAAACACTTAACAAACTGGGAATAGAAGGAAATAACTGAAAAGAAAAAAGAGCATATGTAAAAACTCACAGCTAATCTCATATTCAGTGGGGGGGGGGAATTAAAGCTTTTCTCTAAAATTAGTAACAAGAAACACACAATACAATATACAGATGATGTATTATAGAATTGTACACCTGAAACCTTATATAATTTATTAACCAATGCCACGCCAATAAAGTCAATAAAAATAAAAAAATAAAATTAGTAACAAGACCAGAATGTTCATTTTTTACTATTTTTATTTAATAAAGCATTAAAAGTTCTGGATTGTCTTATTCAGTTTGGGATACTATAACAGAATACCCTTAAGTGGGTGACTTAAACAACGATCTTTATTTCTCATAATTGGGTATAAGGGGAAATCTAAGATCAAGGTGCCTGACTATTCAGTACCTGGTGAGCGCTTTCTACAGTTTGCAGATGACCTCCTTCTTGTGTATACTCCCATTGAAGAGAGAGAAAGACTATCTTTCTTGTGATTTTTCTTATAAGAGCACTAATCCCATTTGTGAGGATGTCACCTTCATAAGCCTAATACTTTCCAGAAGCCCCATCTCTAAATACCATCATATTGGGGATTAGGGATTCAACATAAGAATTTGATGGGGAGGGGGCATTCAGTTTACAATATAATGTAGCCAGAGCAATTAGGCAAGAGAAAAGGTGTACACACTGAAAAACAGTATGGCAGTTCCTAAAACAATTAAATAGAATTACCATATGATTCAGCAATTCCACTTCTGAGTATATACACAAAAGTCTTGAACAGATATCTGTTCAAGTCCCTGATTTCACCATAGGCAAAAGCTGGAAATAACCCAAATATCCACTAACAGATGAATAGGTAAACATAGTATACAATGGGAGGTTATTTAGCCTTAAAATGAAATTTTGATATATGCGTTGGCATGGATGAACCTTGAACACATTATGCTAAGTGAAATAAGCCAGGCACAAAAGGATACACATTGTATAATTGAATTCATATAAAATTTCCAGGATAGGCAAATCTGTACAAAACAAAAATAAATCAGTGGTTGCCTGGGGCCTGGGGATCAAATGATGAGAATGGGGAGTGACTGCTGAGGGGTACTTTTTGTTGTTTTTTTTTAGGTAATGCAAATGTTCTACAATTAGATTGTGATGATGATTGCACAATTTAGTGAATATCAAAACCATTGACTTTTACAACTTATTTGCTAATTAAATTTATTAGGATAACATCTATAATAATAAAAGCATAATATGCTAATTAGACCAGATGTCCTTCCTTCTGGATGAAGCCACTGTGTGCAGGAGCCAAGGCAGAGGCCCGCAGCCGCCACAGCAGCGGGGGCCAAGCCACTTGCACGAATTTCGTGCTTTGGGCCTCTAGTTGGTTAATAACATTAAATAAATTTCAGGTGTACAGCTTTATAATATGACACCTGTATAGTCTATTATGTGCTCACTACCCGAAGTCCAGTCTCCTTATATTATCACAAGAGGCCCGGTGCATGAATTCATGCACCAGTGGAGTCCCTCAGCCTGGCCTGCGGGATCAGGCCAAAACCGGCTCTCCAACATCCCCTGAAGGGTCCCAGATTGTGAGAGGGCACAGGCTAGGCCAAGGGACCCCACTGGTGCACAGTCAGGGCCAGGGAGGGATGTGGGAGGTTGCCTAGCCAGGAGGGACCACGGGAGGGCTCCAGGGTGTGTCCAGCCCATCTTGCTCAGTCCCAATTGGCCTGACCTCAGCAGCAAGCTAACCTACCAGTTGGAGCGTCTTCCCCCTTGTGGTCAGTGCACATTATAGTGACTGGTCAACCAGTCGACTGTCTGCCCCTGGTGGTCAGTGCATGTCATAGTGAGTGGTTGAGCGGCCTTAGCATATCATTAGCATATTACACTTTGATTGGTTGAATGGCCAACTGGACGACCCAACACTTAGCATTTAGGCTTTTATCATATAGGATATGCATATTTGATCATCTTTACCCTCTTCTTCCTTCCCCAACCCCATTTGCCTGTGGTTACCACCATTTTGTTGTCAGTATTTGAGTCAATTTTTATGTTTCTTTATTTTGTTTGTTCACTTTTTGCTTTTTGTTTTATATCCCATTTATGAGTGAAATAATATATGTAGTACTTGTTCTTTTACGTCTGATATTTCACTTAGCATAATATTCTCAAGATCTATCCATGTTGTCACAAATGGCAATATTTAACCTTTTTTATGGCTGAGTGGTATTTCATTGTATTTATGTACCACTTCTTTATATAACTACTAGAGGCCTGATGCACTAATTTGTTCATGGGTGGGGTCCTTCTGGGTGACCTGCAGGGATCTGACTGAAACCCAAAGTCCAACGCTGCCTATAGCTCCTACCTGCTTCTCCTGCTCATCCCAGCCCCACTGTGCCTGCCATGATCGATTGGGAGAGGCTTGTGCTACCACAGCAGCACTCACCAGCCATGAGCCCTGTGTCTGGCGCCCTCCCAAGGGGAGTGGCCTGCAGGATCAGGCTGAAACCAGCTCTCCGACATCCCCCAAGGGGTCCCGGATTGCAAGAGGGCACAGGCCAGGCTGAGGGACCCCACCGATGGGCCGGGGCGGGACTGTGGGAGGGCTCCAGGGCATGTCTGGCCCATCTTGCTCAGTCCTGATTGGCCAGACCCTGGCAGCAAGCTAACCTACCAGTCAGAGCATCTGCTCCCTGGTGGTCAGTGCATGTCATAGTGACTGGTTGACCAGTTGACTGTCTGCCTCCTGGTGGTCAGTGCACATCATAGGGAGCAATTGAGCAGCCTTAGCATAACATTAGCATATTACGCTTTGATTGGTTGTTCGGTTGTTCTGCCGTTCAGTCTATTTGCATATTACCCTTTTATTATATAGGATTTATCAAAGAACCCTTAGGCTATTTTCATGTATTGGCTATTGGAAGTGATGCAACAATGAACATAAGGGTACATTAATCTTTACAAATAAGTGTTTTCAAATTTTTTTGGTAGATACTCAAAAGAGGAATCCTGGTCATATGGTAGCTCTATTCTTAAGTTTTTGAAGAGCATCCATATTGTTTTCCATAGTGGCTGCACCAATTTACATTCCCACCAGCAATATGTAAGTGTTGCCTTTCTCCACATCCTCTCTAACATTTATTTTTTCTTTTATTGATAATAGCCATTCTAACAGGTGTGAAGTGGTATCTCATTGTGGTTTTGATTTTCATTTCCTTTGTACCTAGTAATGTTGAGCATCTTTTCATATATCTGCTAGCCCTTTGTATGTTTTGGGAGAAGTGTCTGTTCAGGTCCTCTGCCCATTTTAAAATTGGATTATTTGTGGGTTTTTTTTTGTTGTTGTTATTGAGTTATATGAGTTTTTAATATATTTTAGCTATTAATCTCTGATTGGAGGTAGCTTCTCCCATTCAGTTGGTTGCATTTTTGTTCTGTTTCTTTTGCTGTGCAGAAGCTTTTTAGTTCGATGTAGTCCCATCTATTTAGGGTCAAGTTCACAAAACTACTCTGAGATCAAGGTCTATAAGTGCAGTGCCTATGTTTTTTTCCTATGTACTTTATTATTTCAGGTCTTATATTCAAATCTTTAATCCATTTTGAGTTAATTTTTATGTATGGTTTCACATAGAAGTCTAATTTCATTCTTTTGTATGTGGATTTCCAATTTCCCCAAAATTACTTATTGAGGAGACTTTCTTCTATTGTATTTTTTCTTTTTTGTTGGAAATTAGTTGCCATATACGGCACTAGTATATGTGGGGCAATTTCAGGATTCTCAATTCTGTTCCAGGGGTCCATGTGTCTGCTTTTCTGACAACCCCATCTATATAATAAAGAGGTAATATGCTAATTGGTCCTAATGGTGTCACAGTCACTACCAGGCTCACACGCACAGGAGCTGGTGGGCAGGGATGGGGGCAGGGACTTGTGGCACTGGGACATGAGGCTGCCTCAGGGGGTGGCTCCCCTGGCAGAGGCGCATGCAGGCCCTTGGTGCCACCCAGCCCAGAGGGGGACATCAGGATGGGGCAGGGCCTTGGTAGAGAGCTCCCAGCACTCCTGCGCCGGGGTCTGAATGCACGGAGAGGATGGGAGAGCACATAGGCAGTTAGGGGGTTTAGGCCAGGAGGGATGTGCAGGTAGGCAGTTAGGGGGATCAGACAAGGAGGGGAGAGCAGTTAGGGAGATCAGGCCAGCAGGGGAGAGCAGTTAGGCAGTTAGGGGGATTAGGCTAGGAGGGGAGAGTAGTTAGAGCCATCAGGCCAGCAGAGGAAGAGTTAGGAGCATCAGGCAGGCAAGAGAGAAGTTAGGGGAAAGTTAGGGGCATCAGGCAGGCAGGTGAGCATTTAGGAGCCCGTGGTTCTGGATTGTGAGAGGGATCCCAGATTGGAAAGGGCGCAGGCCAGGCTGAGGGACCCCCCCTGCCTCCATGCATGAATTTTGTGCACCAGGCTACTAGTACATTTATGATTACTGTAGCTTTACATTATAGCTTATACTAGAGGCCCGGTGCATGAAATTTGTGCATGGGGGGTGTGTCCCTCAGCCCAGCCTGCACCCTCTCCAATCTGGGACCCCTCGAGGGACGTCCGACTGCCTGTTTAGGCCCGATCCTACCGGGATCAGGCCTAAACGGGCAGTCGGACATCCCTCTCACAATCCAGGACTACTGGCTCCCAACTGCTCACCTGCCTGTCTTCCTGATTGCCTAACTGCTTCTGCTTGCCAGCCTGATCACCCCCTAACCACTCCCCTGCCAGCCTGATTGATGCCTAACTGCTCTCCTGTCAGCCTGTTTGCCCCTAACTGCCCTCCCCTGCAGGCCTGGGAACCCCCAACTGTCCTTCCCTGCAGGCCCAGTTGCCCCCAACTTCCCTCCTCTGCCAGCCTGGTCACCCCTAACTGTCCTCCCCTGCAGGCTTGATCGCCCACAACTACCCTCCCTTGCAGGCCTGGTCCCTCCAACTGCCCTCCCCTGCTGGCCATCTTGTGGTGGTCATCTTGTGTCCACATGGGGCAGCCATCTTTGACCACATGGGGGCAGCCATCTTGTGTGTTGGAGTGATGGTCAATTTGCATATTACTCTTTTATTAGCTAGGATAGAGGCCTGGTACATGGGAGGGGGCCAGCTGGTTTGCCCTGAAGGGTGTCCCGGATCAGGGTGGGGGTTCCCTTGGGGCATGGGGAGGCCTGGGTGAGGGGCCTGTGGTGGTTTGCAGGCCGGCCACACCCCCCAGCGACCCAAGTGGAGGCCCTGGTATCTGGGATTTATCTTTTATAATTGAAACTTTGTAGCCTTGAGCGGAGACCAAGGCAGGCCAAGGCTGCAGGAAGCTTGGCTTCCTCCATTGCAGGGGGCAACTCAAGCCTCCTGCTCTCTCCAGCTCTGTGGCTGCTGCCATTTTTGTTGGGATTTATTTATCTTCTATAATTGAAACTTTGTTGCCTTGAGTGGAGGCCTGGGCCGGCCAGGGTGTGCGGAAAGCTTGGCTTCCTCCATTGCCGGGGAAACCCAAGCGTCCTGCTCGCTCTGTGGCCGTAGTCATCTTTGTTGGGTTAATTTGCATACTTGCTCCTGATTGGCTGTTGAGCATGGCTTGTGGGTGTAGTGGAGTGATGGTTAATTTGTATATTACTCTTTTATTAGATAGGATTATTGTCAGGAAGTTTAATACCTCTGGCTTTGTTCTTTTTTCTTAGAATTGCTTTGGCTATTTGGGGTCTTTTGTGGTTCCATACAAATTTGAGAATTTTTTGTTCTGTTTCTGTGAAAAATGTCATGGGAATTTTCATAGGGATTGCTTAAATCTGTATATTGCTTTAGGTAATATGGCCATTTTAACTATATTAGTTCTTCCAATCCATGAATATAGAATATCTTTTTATTTCTTTATGTGTTCCTCAATTTTTTCAACAGTTTTATAGTTTTAGTTTATAGGTTCTTCACCTCCTTTGTTAAGTATATTTCTAGGTACTTTATTATTTTTGTTGTGATTTTAAATTGGATTTTTAAATTAATGTCTCTTTCTATATTTTGTAGTTACTATATAAGAACAAAATTTTTGCACATTGATTCCATATCATGCAACTTCACTGTGTTTGCTTATTGTTTTTATTTTTATATTTTAATTTATCTTTATTGTTGAAAGTATTACAGATGTTACATCTCCCCCCCACCTTCGCCCCCATTGACCTCCGTTTACCCCAAACCTGCCCCTTCCAGGCCTTTACCACACTATTGTCAGTGTCCATGGGCTATGCATATATGCATATAAGTTCCCTGGTTAATCTCTCCCCCCAGCCCCACCCTCACCTTCCCTCTGAAATTCATCAGTCTGTCCCATGCTTCTATGTCTCTGGATCTATTTGGTTAATTAGTTTATTTTGTTCATTATATTCCACATGAGTGAGATCATGAAATACTGTCTTTCTCAGACTGGCTTATTTTGCTTAGCATAATACTCTTCAGGTCCCTCCAGGCTGTCTCAAAGGGTAAGAGTTTCTTTTTTTTTACTGCTGCATAGTATTCTATGGAGTAAATGTACCACAGCTTTTTTAATCTACTGATGGGCACTTGGGCTATTTCCAGATCTTAGCTATTATAAATTGTGCTGCTATGAACATAGGAGTGCATACATTCTTCCAGCTAGATGTTTCGGATTTCTGAGGATATAGTCCTAGAAGTGGGATTGCTGGGTCAAATGGGAGTTCCATTTTTAATTTTTTGGAGGAAACCCCATACTCTTTTCCATAATGGCTGCACCAGTCTGCATTCCCACCAGTAGTGTTTCCTTTGTCCACATCCTCGCCAGCACTTGTCCTTTGTTGATTTGCTGATGTTAGCTATTCTGACAGGTGTGAGGTGATAATTCATGGTCATTTTAAATTGCATCTCTCTGATGATCAGTGGTTTTGAGCATATTTTTGTATGTCTTTTGGCCATTTTGGAGAAGTATCTATTTTGGTCTTTAATTGGTTTGTTTCTCTTCATTTTTGTTAAGTTGTCTGAGTTCCTTATGTATTTTGGATATTAACCATTTATCAGATGTATCATTGCCAAATATGTTCTCCCATACAGTGGGCTCCCTTTTCATTTTGATGCTGATTTCTTTTGCTGGGCAGAAGCTTTTTATTTTGATGTAGTCCCATTTATTTATTTATTTATTTTTGTTTCTCTTTCCCTAGGCAATGTATCCATAGACATATTGCTATGAGAGAGAGATGTCTGAGATTTTGTGTGCCTATGGTTTCTTCTAAGATTTTTATGGTTTCAAGATTTATGTTTAAGTCTCATCCATTTTGAGTTTATTCTTGTGTATGGTATAAGTTGGTAGTCTAGTTTCATTTTTTCAGGTACCTGTCCAATTTTCCCAGCACTATTTATTGAAGAGACTGTCTTTATTGTTTTCAATAGTTTGTGGGTTTTGTTTGTTTGTTTTTGGTTCAGTTGTTTGGGTTTTTCTATATATAGAATCAAGTCATCTTCAAATAGTTACAGTATAACTTCTTCAATTTTCAATTTGAATGCCTTTTTTTCTTGCCTAATTGCTCTGTCTAGGACTTCCAGTACTATGTTAAACAACAGTGACCAAGAGTGGGAATCTTTGTCTTGTTCCTAATCTTTTAGTTTTTCATGATTGAGCAAGATGTTAGCTGAGGTTTTAGCATATATGGCTTCGATAATGCTGAGGTACTTTTCATCTCTACCTATTTTATTAAGTGGTTTTTAAAATCATAAGTGGATTTTTTTCTTGTCAAATGCTTTTTCTGTATCTATTGTTATGATCATACAATTTTTAAATTTTATTAATGCGGTATAAAACATTGATTAATTTGTGAATGTTGAATCATCTTTACATCCCTAAAATAAATCTCACTTGATCATATTGCTATCAAGCTATTCTTATATTTGATTTGCTAGTGTTTTGAGATTTTTTTGCATCAAGTTTCATCAGATACATTGGCCTGTATTCTTTCTTTCTTTCTTTCTTTCTTTCTTTCTTTCTTTCTTTCTTTCTTTCTTTCTTTCTTTCTTTCTTCCTTCCTTCCTTCCTTCCTTCCTTCCTTCCTTCCTTCCTTCCTTCCTTCCTTCCTTCCTTCCTTCTTCCTTTCTTTCTTTCTTCCTTTCCTTCTTTCTTTCTAAATATATATATATTTTTATTGATTTCAGAGAGAAGGGAGAGGGAGAGAAAGATAGAAACATCAATGGTGAGAGAGAATCATTGGTAGGCTGCCTTCTGCATGCCTCCTACTGGGGATCGAGCCTGCAAGCCAGGCATGTGCCCTTGACTGGAAACCAACCTGGAACCCTTTAGTCCACAGGCTGACGCTCTATCCACTGAGTCAGACCAACTAGAGCTCGCTCTTCCTTCCTTCCTTCCTTCCTTCCTTCCTTCCTTCCTTCCTTCCTTCCTTCCTTCCTTCCTTCCTTCTTTCCTTCCTTTCTTTCTTTCTTCCTTCCTTCCTTCCTTCCTTCCTTCCTTCCTTTCTTTCTTTCTTTCTTCCTTTCTTTTCTTTCTTTCTTTCTTTCTTTCTTTCTTTCTTTCTTCTTTCTTTCTTCTTTCTTTCTTTCTTTCTTTCTTTCTCTTTCTTTCTTTCTTTCTTTCTTTCTTTCTTTCTTTCTTTCTTTCTTTCTTTCTTTCTTTCTTTTGCATTTTCCTTGCTAAATTTTTATATCAGGGTAATGATAGCCTCATAAAATGAGTTGGAAAGTATTCCCCTCTTTTTAATTTTTTTGGAAGAGGTTGAGAAGGATTGGTTTTAAATCTTTGAATGTTTGGTAGAATTTACGAATGAAGCAATCTGATTCTGGGCTTTTGTTTTTTGGGAGGTTTTTTTTTATCACTCTTTCAAATTCTACTTCATAATTCATTATAGGAAGGTTGCATACTTCTAAGAATTTGTTTATTTCTTCAAGGTTATTGAATTTGGTGGCATATAGTTTTTCATAATATTTTATAATCTTTTGTATATTTGTGATATCCATTGTAATTTCTTTTTCATTTATGATTTTATTTATTGGAATGTTCTCTCTTTTCTCCTTAGTGAGTCCAATTAGAGGTTTGTCAATTTTGTTTATCTTTTCAAAGAACCAGCTTTTTGCTCTTTAATTTTTTTCTAATTATTTTTTGTTTTCTATTCCACTTTTTTTAAATTGATTTTTTACAGAGAGGAAGGGAGAGGGATAGAGAGTTAGAAACATCAATGAGAGAGAAATATCAATCAGCTGCCTCCTGCTAACCCCCCGCTGGGGATGTGCCCACAACCAAGGTACACGCCCTTGACTGGAATTGAACCTGGGACCCTTCAGTTCACAGGCCGACGCTCTATCCACTGAGCCAAACCAGCTAGGGCTTCACTTTGTTTTTTATTATTTCCTTTCTTCTACTGGCTTTGGGCTGTGTTTGTTCTTCCTTTTCTAGTTCTTTAAGGTGTAACGTTAGATTGTTCATTTTGGATTTTTCATGTTTCTTGAGGTAGGTTCGTAATGCTATAAATTTCCCTTTAAGTACCACTTTTGCTGCATCCCCCAAATTTTTGTATGTCATATTTTTATTTTCATTTGTTTCTATGTATATTTTGATGTCTTCTTTTATTTCTTCTTTGACCCAATAGTTGTTCAGTAGCATTTTGTTTAATCTCCACATACTTGTAATTTTTCCATATTTCTTCTTGTAGTTAATTTCCAGTTTCATACCATTTTTTTTACATAATATACTTAGTATGATTTCAGTTTTCCTAAATTTGTTGAGTCCAGTTTTGTGCCCCAAAATATGGTCTGTCTTTGAGAATGCTCTATGTGCACTTGAGAAAAATGTGTATACTTTCATTTTGTGATGGAACATTCTAAAATATCAATTAAGTCTTTATGGTCTAATGTGTTATTTAAGGTCTATATTTCCTTTGTTTTGTTTTGTTTTATTTTATTTATTTATTTATTTATTTATTTATTTTTTATTGTTTGAAGTATTACAAATAGTAGTACATATGTCTCTTTTTTTTTCCCCATTGACCTCCCCGCCAGCCTCCCCTACATGCCTTTACCTGCCCTCCTCCCCAGTGTCTTGTATCCATTGGTTATGCTTATATGTATGCGTATAAGTCCTTCGGTTGATCTCTTACAGCGCCCCCCCTCCCGCAACCTCCACTGCCTTCCCACTGTAGTTTGACAGTCCATTCAATGCTTCTTTGCCTCTGTATCTATTTCCCCCCCGCCATTTCTTTCCTTTAAAAAATCTTGCCTCTGCAGACTAGAAATAAACATATAATAACAAAAAATGTTTGAGTCCCAATTTCAATGTCCAACAGTTCTGAGTCCCCGTTTCAATGTCAAACAGTTCCTTATGTGTACATGTCAGCAATGATATCTGGATGGTGGGCACATGGTGGCAATGCAGGTCCGACCCTCTCTGGTTTGTACCTAGGCAACCTGCTGTGACGCACAGCTGCTGACTGCTAGAGTGGCAAGGCGTTGTCAGCGTCTTCCATCTCTGGACTGTTTCTCCTCTTGTCTTTGTGGTTGGAGCAGACCTGTCAATTCCTCTCTGTTGCAGGAATCCACAAGGTCTTGGAGTTGTTTTCTGAAAATATACAAACATATTGTCGACCAAAAGTTAATAAAGAAATCTTTTCTATATAATTGATTTGGGATCCTTTTTATTTTTGCCCAAACAATTTTCCTTTGTCTTATTTAGACACCATGTGTGTTTTTCATGCGTGTCTTGCTGTTAGCATTAAGGTCTATATTTCCTTATCAATTTTCTGCCTGGTTGACCTGTCCATTGCTATAACTGGGATATTCAGGTTCCCTATCATAATTGTACTTTTTTAGTTTCTTCCTTTAGGTCTGTATATATTTTGATGTTCCAGGTTTGGGTTGCATATATATTGATAAGTGTTATGTCTTCTTGATAAATTGTCCTCTCCATTGTCATAAAATGTCCATCTTTGACTCTTATTACCTTTTATTTTGAAATCTATTTTGTTGCTTATATGTATGGCTACAATCACTTCTCCGGATGCTATTTACTTGGAGTATTATCTTCCAACATTTCACTTTGAGCCTATATTTATCTTCGGAGCTGAAATAAGCCTTCTGCTGGCAACATATAATTGGGTCTTGATTTTTAATCCATCCTGCTACTCTGTGTCTTTTGATAGGTGATTTCAGTTCATTTACATTAATGGTGATTATTGATACATGCAAACTTACAGTCATTTTATCTTTTGTTTTCTGGTTGCTCTTTATATCTATTTTTTTTCTTCTCTCTGGTGATTCTGCTATTTTCTTTTGGCAGTTTTCTGTTATTTTTTTTCTACATTTCTTCTTCTTTTTATATTTCATGTCTCAGCTCTGGATTTTTATTTTGTGGTTACATTAGGTTTCAGTTAGATGTCTCATACATGGAATAGTCATTTTTCTTCTGATTGCTTTTAATCTTCAGTCTCCCCTACATGTTGTTATTGTCCACTTCCCCTTTTATGATTTTGTCACAAATTATCCCTTTGTAATGTTGTATATTCATTAACAAATTGCATTATTTATAGTTATTTTACATGCCTCTTCCCCCCTTTAATTTCTATGTTATAATTGTTTAATATATTATTCTGAAGTAAAGTCACAATTTTCTGCTCTGCCAAAGTTTTGCATACTTTTGTCTTTTTGTTTCCAGCAGAAGCGGTCCTTTCAACATTTTTTGAAATGCAGGTCCTGTGGAGAAAAATTCCCTCAACTTTGAATTGTCTGGGAAAGATTGCATTTCTTCTTCATATTTAAAGGATAACTTTTCTGGATAAAGTATCCTTGGCTGATCCCTTTTTTCTGGCTTGTAATGTTTCCATTAAAAAATGATGATAATCTAATGAGGTTTTCTTTATAGGTTACAGTATTTTTTTCCCTGGCTGCCTTGATAATTTTTCTTTGTCATTTATTTTTTACAGTTTGCATAAAATGTGTCTTGGAGAGATCTTTTTGTATTTATATAATTAAATGTTCTGTTAGCTTCCTTTCTGCTGAAGTCCAGTTTTTTTTTTTCCATAGACTTTGGAAGTTTTCATCAATTATTTCTTCGACTAGATTCTCTGTTCCCTTTCCCTATGTTCTCCTTCTGGTATATCATCAACCGCCTGTTGCTTTTTCTAATAGAGTCAGATGATTCTAGTAAATTATTTCTTCCTTTCCTTCCTTCCTTCCTTCCTTCCTTCCTTCCTTCCTTCCTTCCTTCCTTCCTTTCTCTCTCTCTCTCTCTCTCTCTCTCTCTCTCTCTCTCTCTCTCTCTCTCTCTCTCTCTCTCTTACTTTCTCCTCTTAGTTCTCTCTCTTCTTCCCTCCTGAGTCATTTGTAGGTTTTATCTTTAAGCTCAATAATTCTCTCTTACATCTGGTCTGCTCAATTTTCAATGTCCTGTAAGGCATTCCTCATATCATTCATTGAGTTCAGCTCCAGAATTTCTGTTTGATCCTTTTTTATAGTTTCTTTGGTAAAATACTCCTTTTGTTAATTTGTTTTATTCCTGAGATAACTGAACTGCCCTTCTGAATTCTTTTGTATCTTGTTAACCTTCTTCATAACTGAAATTTTAAATTTAAGTGACAGTCTTCCATGACTTTGAATTTGGTTTCTGGAGACTTTTAATTTTCTTTCTGTGCTCCCATGTTACCCTGGTTGTTCATGGTATTTGATGGATTGTTTCTCTGCCTGCACATTTGAGGTAGTGAACTCTTTTCTTGCTTAGATACCATTTTGCTCTTAACAACTGAGCATTTTGATAGGTGTGGTACCTTTTTGGTTTATTTTCTATCTAGTAAATGGTGAGAACACATGTTTTTGTTTTCTTATACCTGCACAACTTGTGCCTCTGTAATTGCAGAAGATTAGCATCACTTTAGTTAAAGAAAATGCTGCATACCCACTGGAATAGTGAGTGTCTCCTCTAAGAAAAACTCACTTTGACTACAGGATACCACCACTGTGGTGGGGGAATGTGGTGGGTAATGGAGGACTGGTTTCACTATCTCCCAGTGCTACTTTCTTTTTACTAATGGCTGTTGGTCTTAGTGTATTTTTGGAGACATCCTCATGGCCTCCACAGGGCTTTGCAGGGATTGGTGTGGTTCACAGTCTCGCAGCTCTGTCCCCAGCTAGCAATGGCCTGCTGCATTGCAGTACTGTTTAAGGCTCCCCAGCCTAATCTTTCAGTGTCTACCATAACAGGGAGAGGGGGATGGGGATGCCTTTTCCTGGAGGAACAACGCTTCTGCCCTTCTTACAGTCTAGTGTGAGGGCTGCAGCCTGGCTTTTCAACCACAACTGCCCATGTATAGCTGCAGTGGGTACTGAACTGCATCTGCAGCCACAGTCCCTGTCTTTCTTCCCATCCTGCCTCTCCTACTTACCTACACTAATAAAAGAGAAAGATGCAAATTGACCATACCTTCACGATGCCCACCAGCCCATCAGGAGTGAGTATGCAAATTAACCCAACAAATATGGCAGGTTAATTTGCATACACAGGCACCTAGCAGCTGTGACAGGGTGGGATGCACTGCCCCAGCAGCTCCGGGCCTCTGGGCAGCATGGGAAGGCGGGAAGGCAGCTCCGGGTCGGAGCAAAGGCAGAAAGGTGGCTCCTGGCTGGAGCGAAGGCAGTGCCGGCAGCCAGGGGAAGGAAGGCCCATTCTTGCATTAATCTTCATGCATCGGGCCTCTAGTTGTAATACAACCACCTTCCAATGTTCTGATGCATGGATCTTTCAGATGTGTTTCTGTGTGAAGTTGGAGATCTTTTGTGGAATTACAGTTATCTGACTTGTTGTATATTTAAAACGAGAAACAAAGGATTCTTCTCATTCTGCCATGATGCTTATGTCCCCTGTATTGTACACTTTAAAAGGGTGAATATTATGGCTATAAGCTTTATCTCAATAATGCAATTGAAAATAAACACTGAAAAGATTTTAAAATGACAAAAGTAAATGTAACACATACATAACATTTCAATAGAGAGACAGAGGTCGGTTAATGGATCCTTTCTCATGCTCACCTCAACTCCTTTCATCCACTATTCACCCAGTTCCAGCCTTGCCTCAATTGTTCCTTTTTTCTTTTTCATTTGCTCAGGTGGCAGAGCATCCTTTTTTTCTCTATTGGTAGTTAGATCCCACCCATTTCATCTCTTGGGATTATTAGCTCAAAAACTCAGCCATGGGCTAATGCTGGGGTTTCCTAAATAGCCTCTTCCTTGCCAGACATCATTGTTCCTTCGGTGGATATGTCTACTCTGGACTTTGTCAGGTTTGGTTTTGAATACTAGTTTCTCAACTAGTGACTAGCTGTATGAATTTAGGAGATTAACTAAATACTTAAATTTTGTCTTTCTCATCTGCAAAATGAGGACATACTACTTGTATTCATTTCTTCATGTTTGTGAAAATGAAATGAAATGATGCAACTGAAGAACTTACCCAAGTCCCTGAGACATCTTAGTGCTTAATAAGTGCTTTTATCACTTGATTTTATAAAGTGAAACACTTTCATCTTTTGTTTTTAAGGGTATCACTGCCAATTATAATAAGACTACTCTATAGAAAACTGAAATGATGTAACAACAAATTTTAAAAGTAGTTACAAAACCTTATAAAGTTCCCACAATGCATGAAAAAAAAGAACTTAATCACTTTATAGTTTGACATTTTAATTCAACAAATGTGTGGTAGGCAGAATAATAGCCCTTCTCATCTGTGAAGGTGTTCATATCCTAATCCCTGGTATTTGTAAATATGTTACCTTTTATGGCAAAAGGGGCCTTGCCATTGTGATTAAGGTTAAGAACTTTGAGATGGGAGACTATACTGGCCCAATCCTTAAACCTGAAAGATGACAAAAGAAGAGTGACTTGGAAAGATGCAATGTGAGGAGGACTCAACCTGTCATTTCTTTAAAGATGGAGGAAGGGGGCTGTGAGCAAGGATTCCAGAGGCCACTGGAAGCTAGAATAGCCCTCAGTTTACAGCCAGCAAGAAAACACAGGCCTAGGACCTATATGTTCAAGGAACTGAATTCCACCAACAAACCAACTGAGGAGGAAACAGATTTCCCTCTACAACCTCCAGAAAGAAAAGTAGCTTGCTCACATCCTTGTTTGAGCCCAGCGAAACCCATGACGGAGTTCTATCCCACAGAATTGTAATCTGATTTGTGCTGTTTTAAGTCACTAAATTTGTGGTAATATTAGGGCAGAAATTAATGCAAAGATATTTATTGAGTGTAACCACACTTGTGCCGGGCCAGAGTAGTTTGAGGGGAGTTGGGAAGGGTATAGGTGGCAGCATGGCCCTCATGAGTTTATAGTTCAGTTAGGAAAAGCAATATGAACTAGATCATCACAATAGCAACAATTTAGAGTTCTCTGAAAGCAGAGTAGGGGATCAAACCTAGTTGGAGGTTAAGGGAAGTTTATGATATTTCAGGGAGACCAACAAGATGACAAATGGGAACTTCAAAAACTTGTGCTCTCAGCTTTTATTTATGATAATAAGACTCATTCACAACCCTTAGTCCTTGGATAAGGCCTCCTTCTCTCCCCAGCTGAAATAATCTATCAATGTAATTTGCATCTCTGGGGACCCACAACCAGCTCACTATGCCCTTGCTAGCCCCTTAATGATTCCCTTTATGGAATTTTATTTATCAGGGTGGAAACACTTACACATTGAATTTAAACTATAAAAGTTGAGAATTTAACCTGGTAATACCCAGAGCCAAGTGGTGCTTTGGAGAAGGAAGACTTTCTCTGCTTTTCTCATGAAAAATCATTTTGAGATGAACAAAAGTTGATCTTAGTCATACTGTTAATTTTTTTATTATTTGTACGAGTCTGCCTAAAGACCAGAAAAAGGTGGATAATACTTTTGTAAATAAACTTTTTATTTTACAATACATTTAAATTTATACAAAAGTTGCAAAGATATGGCAGGGAATTGCCCTATCTTTCCACTATTGTTAACATTATAAATAACTATAGTGCATTTGTCAAGACTAGGAAATAAACATTGGCATATTACTATTAACTGAATTCTATGCTTTATCCAGATTTAAATAATTTCCCATTAATGCCTTTTTTTTCAGTGCTAGAAACCCATCAAGCATACCATAATTACACTTAGTCATCTTCTCTGGTCTGTGACTGTTTTTCAGACTATTTTTTATAACCTTGACAGTTTTGAAGAGCACTTGTCAGGTATTTTGTAGAAATGTTCCTCTATTTGGGTTTGTCTCTTTGCTTGCTTATGGTTAGACAGTGGTTATGGGTTTTTGGGAGGAAAACCACAGAGGTAAAGTGCCACTCTCATTGTATCATATTAGAAGACCATGCTATCATCAAGACTTATTAGTGATGTTAACCTTGGTCACCTGACTAAGGTAGAGGTTTCCAGGTATCCCTACAAAAAGTTACCCCTCCCTGTCCATACTCTTCTCTTTGGAAGGAAATTTCATACTCAAGAGGAGAATGGAGCAGGGAGAAGTGTTAAGCTATATCTACAGGAGAACAAAGTATCTACAAAAATTACTTGGATTTACTTTATATGTAAGATTTACCAACTTATTTATCCATTCAACCACTTATTTATATCAATACTAGAGGCCCAGTGGACAAAATACGTGCACAGGGGGTGTGTATCCCTCAGCCCAGCCTGCAGCCTCTCCAGTATGGGACATCCCTCTCACAATCCAGGACTGTTGGCTCCCAACTGCTCACCTGCCTGCCTTCCTGATTGCCCCTAACCGCTTCTGACTGCCAGTTTGATCACACCGTAACCACTCCCCTGCCAGCCTGATTGATGCCTAACTGCTCCCCTACCAGCCTGTTTGCCCCTAACTGCCCTCCCCTGCAGGCCTGGTCACCCCTAACTGCCCTCCCCTGCAGGCCTGGTCACCCCTAACTGCCCTCCCCTGCAGGCCTGATCCCCCCCAACTGCTCTCTCCTGCAGGCCTGATCTCCCACAACTGCCCTCCCTTGCAGGCCTGATCTCCCACAACTGCCCTCCCTTGCAGGCCCGGTCCCTCCCAACTGCCTTCCCCTGCTGGCCATCTTGTGGCGGCCATCTTGTGTCCACATGGGGGCAGCCATCTTGTGTGTTGGAGTGATGGTCAATCTGCACATTACTCTTTTATTACATAGGATAGAGGCCTGGTGCATGGGTGGGGGCCCGCTGGTTTGCCCTGAAGGATATCCCGGATCAGGGTGGGGGTTCCCTTGGGGCATGGGGCGGCCTGGGTGAGGGGCCTGTGGTGGTTTGCAGGCTGGCCACGCCCCATGGCGACCCAAGCGGAGGCCCTGGTATCTGGGATTTATTTATCATCTACAATTGAAACTTAGTAGCCTGGAGCAGAGCCAAGCCTTCTGCTCCCTCTGGTGGGGCAGCCATTTCTGTTGGGATTTATTTATCTTCTATAATTGAAACTTTGTAGCCTTAAGTGGAGGCCTGGGCCAGCCAGGGTGTGTGGAAAGCTTGGCTTCCATCGCCGGGGGCAACCCTAGCCTCCTGCTCTCTCCAGCTCTGTGGCTGTCATCATTCTTGTTGGGATTTACTTACCTTCTATCATTGAAACTTTGTAGCCTTAAGCGGAGGCCTGGGCCAGCTAGGGTGTACAGAAAGCTTGGCTTCCTCCATTGCCGGGGAAACCCAAGCCTCCCTCCTGCTCTCTCTGTGGCCGCAGCCATCTGGTTGGGGTTAATGTGCATAGTTGCTCCTGATTGGCTGGTGGGCGTTGCTTGTGGGTGTAGCGGAGTGATGGTTAATTTGCATATTACTCTTTTATTAGATAGGATAATTGAAACTTTGTAGCCTTGAGTGAAGGCCTGGTCCTGCCAGGGTGTGGGGAAAGCTTGGCTTTCTCCATTTCCAGGGAAACCCAAGCCTCCTGCTTGCTCCGTGGCCACAGCCATCTTCGTTGGGTTAATTTGCATACTCGCTCCTGATTGGCTGGTGGCCGTGGCTTGTGGGTGTAGCGGAGTGATGGCTAATTTGCATATTACTCTTTTCTTAGATAGGATAAACCCGTGGATATTTATCTTACACTTTGGATTATAGTCCAATACTACGTTATTTATTTATTTATTTATTTATTTACCCAAACTGTTCCAAATTTGGCCATTGGGAGCTCTTTCAAGTTATCTTCTGTGTCCCTTTGACATGTTATAAACACAATTAAAATTTATTTATTTTTTATTACAGTTGACATACAATGTTATATTAGCTTTAGGTATACAAAATAGTGAATAGAGATTTATATAGCTTACAAAGTAATCATCACATTTGTTTCTTCAGTACTTCTTTTCTTGCTGACACAGCTAGATATCTGCTCAAGGCTCACCTTGTATTTTATCTGCCACAGTCCTAGAAACAGTAATTTCTCCAAGGATCCCTAGTTCCTTTTAATGGTGAATGATATTGCTAAAAATCAAGATCTGGGCGCTAGGTATGCTCATTTTAGTTGGTGTCCCACTTGTTATAGGACTCTTCTTAGACAGATCATGATAAGTATGTGTATGTACTGACTCCTGAATACACACATATGTATAATTATTTCTTTTTTTATTGTTTAAAGTATTACATATGTCTCCTTTTTCCCCAATTGACCCCCTCCCCAGCCACTCCCACCCCAAGCCCCTACCACCCCAATGTCTGTGTCCATTGGTTATGCTAGTATGCATACATACAAGTTCTTTGGTTGATCTCTAACTCTCGCCCTCCCCTGCCTTCTCTCTGAGGTTGGATGGTCTGTTCAGTGCTACCTTATCTCTGGATCTATTTTTGTACATCCATTTATGTTGATCATTATATCCCACATATCTTTCTCCGACTGGCTTATTTCACTTAGCATAATGCTCTCCAGCTCCATCCATGCTGTTGCAAATGTTAAAAGATCCTTCTTTTTATGGCAGTATAGTATTCCATTGTGTAGATATACCATAGTTTTCTAATCCACTCATCTGTTGATGGGCACTTAGGCTGTTTCCAAATCTTAGCTATTGTAAATTGTGCTGCTATGATCATAGGGGTGCATATATCCTTTCTGATTGGTGTTTCTGGTTTCTTGTGATATATTCCTAGAAGTAGGATTCCTGGGTCAAATGGAAGTTCCATTTTTAACTTTTTTTTTTTCTTCAAGTATATTTTATTGATTTTTTACAGAGAGGAAGGGAGAGGGATAGAGAGTTAGAAACATTGATGAGAAACATTGATCAGCTGCATCCTGCACCCTCCCCACTGGGGATGTGCCTGTAACCAAGGTACATGCCCTTGACTAGAATCGAACCTGGGACCCTTGAATCCGCAGGCTGACGCTCTATCTACTGAGCCAAACCAGTTAGGGCCCATTTTTAACTTTTTAAGGAAACTCCATACTGTTTTCCACAGTGACTGCAACAGTATGCATTCCCACCAGCAGTGCATGAGGGTTCCTTTTTCTCCACATCCTCACAAGCACTTGTCATTTGTTGATGATAGCCATTCTGACAGGTGTGAGATGGTACCTCATTGTTGTTTTGATTTGCATCTCTCGGATAGTGACTTTGAACATGTTTTCATATGTCTCTTGGCCTTTTGTATGTCCTCTTTCAAAAAGTGTTTATTTAGGTCCTTTGCCCATTTTTTTATTGGATTGTTTATCTTCCTTTCATTAAGTTGTATGAGTTTCCTGTAAATTTTGAAGATTAAACCCTTATCTGAAATAGCATTGGCAAATATGTTCTCCCATGCAGTGGGCTTTCTTGTTTTGTTGATGGTTTCTTTTGCTGTCCACAAGCTTTTTATTTTGATGTAGTCTCATTTGTTTATTTTCTCTTTGGTTTCCACTGTCCTAGGAGTTCTATCAGTAAAGATATTGATACAACATATATCTGATATTTTGGTGCCTATGGATTCTTCTAAAATTTTTATGGCTTCCTGTCTTACATTTAAGTCCTTTACCCATTTTGAGTTTCTTTTTGTGTATGGTGTAAGTTGGTGATCTAGTTTCATTTTTTTTGCATGTATCTGACCAATTTTCCCAGCACCATTTATTGAAGAGACTGTCTTGACTCCATTGTGTGTTCATGACTCCTTTGTCAAATATTAATTGAGCATAATAGCTTGGGTCAATTTATGGGTCTCTGTTATGTTCCATTGGTCTATATGACTGTTCATGCCCCAGTACTAGGCAGTTTAGAGAACTGTGGCTTTGTAATATAGCTTGACTAGAGCCTGGTGCACAAAATTCATGCACAGGGGGAGGGGGGTCTCCTCAGCCTAGCCTGCACCTTCTCCAATCCAGGGCCCCTCGGGGGATGTCTGATTGCTGGTTTAGGCCCAATCCCAGGGATTCTAATGTAATGCTGGATCCGATTTGTTAGAATTTTGTTGAGAATTTTAGCATCTATGTTCATCAGGGATATTGGTCTGTTGTTCTCTTTCTTTGTGGTGTCTTTGTTGGAATAGAATTGTTCATAGTATTTTTTTTCATAATCCTTTGCATTTCTGTGGGGCTGGTTGTTACTTCACCTTTTTCATTTCTGATTTTGTTTATTTGGGTCCTCTCTCTTTGCTTCTTGATGAGCCTGGCTAGAGGTTCATCAATCTTGTTTATCCTTTCAACGAAACAGCTCTTGATTTTATTGATCTTTTTTTGTTTTGTTTCTATGTCATTTACTTCTGCTTTTATTATTTCCTTCCTTCTGCTTATTCTGGGCTTTTCTTGTTGCTCTCTTTCTAATTCTTTGAGTTGTATGGTTAGATAACTTATTACCATTTTTTTTTTTTTTTTGAGGTAGGTCTGTAGAGCTATGAACTTCCCGCTCAAGACTGCTTTCACTGTGTCCCATAGATTTTGGATTGTTGTGTTTTTATTGTCATTTGTTACCAGGATGCTTTTCATTTCTTCTTTGATCTCTTTGGTAAACCAATCATTGTTTAATAGCATGCTATTTAGCCTCCAAGTGTTTGATTTTTTTTCATTGTATTTATTGTAGTTGATTTCTAATTTTATGCCATTGTGATCTAAGAAGATCCTTGATATCATTTCTATCTTCTTGAATTTGAAGAGACTTTGCCTGTGTCCCAATATGTGGTCTATCTTTGAAAATGTCCCAAGTGCACTTGAGAAGAATATATATTCTGTAGCTTTGGGGTGAAATGTTCCGAAGATATCAATGAATTCCATCTGATCTAGTGAGTCATTTAGGATTGCTGTTTCTTTGCTGATTTTTTGTTTAGAGGATTTATCCAGTGTTGTCAACAGAGTATTAAACTCCTCTACTATGACTTTATTGCTGTTGATCTCTCCCTTGATATCTTCCAGAAGTTTTATTTTTTTTTTTTTTATGTATTTGGGTGCTCCTGTATTGGGTGCATATATGTTTACCAGAGTTATATCCTCTTGTTGAATTGCTCCCTTTAGTATTATGAAGTGGCCTTCCTTATCTCTTGTTATGGTCTTCACTTTGAGGTCTAATTTGTCAGATATAAGTATTGCTACCCTAGCTTTTTTTTTTTCATTTCCATTCCCCTGAAAACATTTTTTCCATCTCTTCACTATCAGTTTTTGTGAGTCCTTTGTTTTGAAGTGGGTCGCTTGTAGACAACAGATATATGGGTCATGTTTTCTTATCCATTCATCTACCCTATGTCTTTTAATTGGAGCATTTAATCCATTTATGTTTAAGGTTATTATTGATAAGTACTTGTTTGTCACCATTTTTATTCTTTACTATAGGCCCGATATATGAAATTTGTGCAAGAGTAAGCCTTCCTTCTCCTGGTTGCCGGCACTGGGGATCTGAGCTTCCTTCTGGCTGCTGGAAGGCACCTAGTACCCGGGCTTTCCTTGTAGCCCCAGCTTCATCTGGAAGGTCATCTGGAAGAATGTTGGGAAGGACCTCCAGTCTAATTAGCATATTACACTTTTATTATTATAGATGCCTGTGTTCCTTCTTCCCTTCCTAATTTTTCTTTTTACAGCAGTCCCTTTAGCATTTCTTGCATTGCTGGTTTGGTGGTAATATACTCCTTTAGCCCTTTTTGTCTGTGAATTTCCTGATTTCACCTTCAATTTTGAATGATAGACTTGCTGGGTATAGTATTCTTGGATTCAGTCCCTTGCTTTGAATCACTTTGTATATTTTATCCCATTCCCTTCTGGCCTGATGTGTTTCTGTTGAGAAATCAGTTGATAGTCTAATGGGAGATCCCTTATAGGTAACTTCCTGTCTCTCTCTAGCAGCCTTTAAGATTCTTGCATTGTCATTGGTTTTTGCCAATTTAATTATGTTGTGTCTTGTTGTCTGTCTTTTTGGGTTCATCTTGTTTGGGACTCTGAGCATCTTGGACTTGACTGAGTTATTTTCTTCCCAATATCAGGGAAGTTTTTCTGTCATTTCTTCAAACAAGTTTTCTATTCCTTGCTCAGTTTCTTCTTCTTATGGCACCTGTATTATGTGGATGTTGTTTCGTTTTGTGTTGTCCCAAAGCTCCCTTAAAGGATCTCCTCCTATTTTTTAAGTATGTTGTCCAGTTGCTGCTCTGCTTGGGTATGTTTTCCTACCTTGTCTTGTAGCTCACTGATGCAGTACTCAGCTTCTTCTAGTCTTCTGTTAATGCTTTCTATTGTGTTGTTTATTGCAGCTATGACATTCTTCATTTTTTCTTGGTTCTTCATTTCCTCTTGATTCTCACACATGCTGTTGAATTTGTCTTCCATCTTTTTCAGCTTCCTTATGACCATTGCTCTGAATCCTTTCTCTGAGAAATTGTTTGCCTCCATTTCATTTACTTCCTTTTCTGGTGATTCCTCATTTTCTTTCATATGGGGACAGTTTCTTTGTCTCCCCATTTTTGCTCTTCTCAGGGTATCTGGTTGTGTGCCTCACTCTCTACTACGTGGACCAAAAGGCACAAAATACAACTCAACAAGACACGACACAGAGGGAACAAAACATGAATGTATTCATGATACTGATAACCCCAAATAAACATGACCACAAGATAAAAGAGAATTAGGGGAGAGAAAAGAGTGCAAAAATGATATTGAGAAAAGGAAAAAAAGTAAGAGAGAGGAAAAAAAGAAGAAAAGAAGAAGGGGTAAATATACGTATATGGGAAGAAAACTCCACAAAACCAACAACTAAACAAAAAAATGCAAACAACAAACACCCAGAAAAAAGGAGGGGAGCTGAATCTGAAGAGGCAGATCTTATTTCCAGAAGGTAAGGTAAATGAATTGAATGAATGGAAAATGCCACAATTTAGTATAAAGGAAGTAGAAAGAGAATGAGACTATAAGGAGAAAAAGAAAAAACAAAATACCCAATAAAAATAATAATAATTAAAAATATATATTAAAATATATAAATTTATATATGTATAAATAATAAAAAAGAAAATAAATTTCCTCTTTCTTTAATCTATCTATCTATCTATCTATCTATTCATCTATTTTTAGAAAAGAATAGAGAGCAGTTAGGCCTGATTTTGGTGAGTGAAACTAATTAAGCTATTAGTAGAAGAAGAGAACACGTGAGGAGAAGAAAAACAAAAGCATAAAATGAAAAACAAACTAACAAGCAACCAAACAAAGAGCAACAACAAGAAAAAAAAATTGGCTAGTGAAGAAAGAGAAAAGAGAAGAGTGCATGGACTTGGAGCAGGGGAGAGGAAATTAGATATATGAGTAAGACAATGGAGACTACTATAATAGTAATGTGTCAATAAAGTAGATAAAGGGGATCAATTTTTTACAAGAAGTAAAAGGAAAAGAGAGAGAAAAACCAAAGCAGGAACAGGAGAAGAGAAACAGGATGAAAAAGGGAGAAGTGAGGAAGAATGGATTGTCATAAAGGAAAAATGAGTTAGAGTAAACTAATTATTAAAAAAAATAAAAATAAAAATAGAATGTAGAACATTAATCCAAAAAATTAAATTAAAAAACAAAAGTTTAAAATAATAATAATAAATAAAAATAATAAAAAAATAAAATTATATAAAAGAGAAAAGAAAAAAAATTAGTTTCTTAACTAAAAGATCCTATATAATAAAAGCCTAATATGCTAAGTGTCTGTTTGTGCGACCGTTTGACCAGTTGCTATGATGTGCACTGACCACAAGGGAGCAGACACTCCAACCAGTAGGTAGCTTACTGCTGGAGTGTGGCTGATCAGACTGGGCAAGACGGGCTGGACATGCCCGGGAGCCCTCCCACAGTCCCTCCCTGGCCCGATCATGTACTGGTGGGGTCCCTTGGCCTGGCCTGTGCCCTCTCGCAATCCAGGACCCCTGGCGGGATGTCGGAGAACCAGATTAGGCCCAATCCCTGCAGGGTAGGCTGAGGGACCCCACCAGTGCACAAATCCATTTACTGGGCCTCTAGTAAAAAATAAAATAGTAAAGTTTGTTCACTTCAGCTGAGTTTTAATGTCCGATGGTGGCTAGTTTAATAACCCTCTCTACTGTTCTGTTCACCACATCTCAGTTTCCTGTTAGGTAGTCAGCACCATGTTGAAGTTCCCAGCATCCACCGCTCCTCTGTGTCAGACGCCAAAGCCTTGGTTTCAGACAGGTGGGATCAATCTGCCCGCTTTGTTTTTCTGCCTGTTTTCAATGCTATTTACACAAGTGTCTATTTCTGACACAGCCTCCAGGTGGTGGTGTTTCTTTGTTAGTTTCTGGGACCAAATGGCCCCTCAATCCAGTCCCCAGGGCTCCCAGGGGGTACTTAGAATCTTTATTTCCCTATCACACGCAAGGCTGGGTGTGGCTGCACTGTTAGGAGGGGCCTGGTCTTCAGGAGAAAAATGCCTGTTCAGGGCTGGAGGGATGGGACTGTCCCAGAGCTGGCTTCCTGATCGTCTTTCTCTATTTTGCTTCCGAGCTTCCACAAAACCACCTTCCCCTGCTCCGCTGCCTTGGTGAGTGTTTGTAATTGAAAGATTTTATGCACTAGGTTTAGCGAATAAAAGCAAGGAAATTATAAAGACAGCAACTGTGCTGCTGCGCGTCTCTCTCTCCCCCTGGCACTGCAAGGCCAGTGCAAAACTTCAGGCTGCCTTTCTGGGCGCAGCCTCCCACAGGCTTAGATCTAAAGTCCCCTGCTACCAGCAGCCCTGTGGACCCCCTTCCACAGTCAAGTGCTACCTGTGTCCCCAAGGGATGTGGACTTGGTGCAGCGCAGTCTCCCTCTGACACTCTAGCCCCAGCTATGCACATTTCTCCCTCCAGCCCAGATCCCAGATCCCACCTCTCTCAGGAGACCTCTGACCTTTCCGTCCACGGATTGTCACCAGCCGTGTTTAATTTGCCAATTCCAGCTTTTTCTTCTATCTCCTCTGTGAGAAGGCGCAGGATCTGTCTGCCTTTTCGGCTGCCATTTTGTCTCCCCCTGGGCAAACATTTTAGTAGCCCACAGCTGGGGAGGCTGGAGTCTCAGCATTTGTGGGTTCGCACCCAAGGCAGCTGGCCCTTGCTGGTGTGGCTACAGGGTCCCGGGTAGTGTCCAAGGCTTCCCTGGGTGGAGGTGAGGCTAGGCTCCCAGTCACAGCTGCTGTCCCCTTCAAGATGGCGCAGTGTCTGCAGCAGAGCCGGCCACCCTGGGAGAGATTTCAGTGATAGTAGAGGTAGCCTGGCTAGGGGAGCCTGGTCCACCAGTCCCCAACAGTCCTGTGGAATAAAACTGCCCGTCACTCACACACACGCCCCACACGTTCATGCACTCCCTTTTCGCTCTCTCACTCACTCACACTCTCCCTCACTGCCGTCCTGTTGACCGCCCAATTATTTCTTTATTTATCTGTGTTTTTGGTAAGTTAAACATTACTCATGCTGTTTCTGATTCTAACTTAGTACCATGTAGTTCATTCTTGGAAGTAATATTTTGTAAAACTTTACAGAATTATCAGTTTTGTGAATTCAATGATAATATTACATATTGCACCAGGAGTATCATCTTGCTCTCAAAACCTTCCAGTAGCTCCCCTATTGCATAGACTCAAATACCAATTCTCAGTGTAATACTTACCTTTACAACTTTATTGACATAGGAATAATTGTTATATAATATATTGCACATGTTTGAAGTGTACACTTTGTTGTTTTGACATATGTATATATATGCCTATGAAGCCATCACCACAATGAAGAGAGTAAATAAATGTATCCATCGTCCCCAAAGTTTCTTTATGCTCTTTTGTATAATTCCTTTCTCATACTTTCCTTAACCCACCCCATATCCTTATGAAACCACTGACCTGTTTCTGCTGCTAAAGATTAGTTTGTACTTCCTAGAATCTTATATAAGTAGAATCATGTAGTTTGTACACTCTTTGTTTGCTTTCACTCTTCAGTTATTTTGAGATCCATTCATATTGTTGCATACATCAAAATTGATTCCTTTTTATAATTGAGTAGTATTCAATATATTTATATACTATTTATTTACATATATGTATTCATTGAATTTATTGGGGTGACATTATAAATAAAATTATATAGATTTCAAGTGTATAATTCTATCATTTATCATCTGTATGTTTTATGGTGTGTTTACCACCCAAAGTCAAGTCTCTTTCCATCACCATTTATCCCCTCTTTACCCTCTTCTACCTTCCCCAACCTCCTTTCCATCTTGTAATCATCATACTGTTGTCTGTGTCTATGAAGTTTTCTTTTTCTTAATACCTTAACTTTTTTCACCCAGCCCTTCCAATTTCCCTCCCCTATGACAGCTGTCTGTCTGTTCTCTGTATCTATCTATTGATGGACACTTAAGTTGTTTTTAGTTTATGGCTATTACACATAAAGCTGTCATAAATATTTATGTACAAATCTTTGTATGAACATGGCTGGATCATATAGTAAGTATATGCTCAAATATGTTTAACTTACATTCCCACCAGAAATGTAGGAAAGTTCCATTTGTTTCACATCCTCATCAACACCTAGTTTAGTCAGTTGCTATAATTTTAGATATTATAATATTTGTGAAGTGGTATCTCATTCATATGATGACATATGATGTTGAATATCTTTTTCTGTGCTTATTTGTCACTTGTATAATCTCCTTTGCTTAAATGTTTCTACAATTTGACCATTTTGACGAGTTTGTTTGTTGTCATTATTAGGCTTTGATAAATCTTTATATATTCCAGATACAAATCCTTTATCAGATATGTGATTTGCAAATACCTTCTTTGTAGAGCTTTATGATAGGAAGTCTGAGAAAGAAACATTCAGAGACATAGCTCATCAGATAAGTGGTTGACCTTGGGGTACTTAAACAGCAGATTATAATAAGGCTTCATTTCTCAGTCATGCAGGAACTAAAGTTACGAAATAAGTTTTCAAGACAGAATATTACTTAAATATGCACAAAATAAAGATATGGCCCTGGAGTGGGGTAGAGATAGAGTCTTGATTACAGAAGCCAATTTATTAAACTGGAAGAGAAGGTCAGAGTGGAACAGACAGGAATATTGAGTTGGTGACAACTTATCTACCATAGGAACTTTTATTTTTATTTTTTTAAATATATATTTTATTGATTTCTACAGAGAGGAAGGGAGAGGGATAGAGAGCTAGAAACATCGATGAGAGAGGAACATCGATCAGCTGCCTCCTGCACACCCCCCACTGGGGATGTGCCCGCAACCAAGGTACATGCCCTTGACCGGAATCGAACCCGGGACCCTTCAGTCCGCAGGCCGACGCTCTATCCACTGAGCCAAACCAGTTAGGGCTACCATAGGAACTTTTAGATGCTTTTTCTACTCTGGACATGTTTGCTACCAAAATGTGGGACAGAACTACATTCTCAGGTAGAATTTCATTATGTAATGCTGTGCTGAGAGGAAATTTATCTGATCAGGGAAACATAAAATTGTTAAAGTTAGGTCACATCAAAGCTGGTTGAGTACACAGACTTGTAAGTATATACTTTAGAAAAAGTGGAAAGATATCTGGAAATATAAATAAGTATGGAACCTTAACTCACACTTTGCACCAGCATATATTCCCAATGGAATTTATTTAATAATAAATTTTAAAAAATAGATGAAACTAGAAAGTACTAAAACAAACTAAAGGAAAAATAGTCTTCAAATTAATCTTTGAGTGAAGAATCTCTGGATAACTATTACATAAAACTAAAAAAAATATTGATAAATTTAAATATCAAAAACCACCACAGAGTTGAAGAACAAATGACATACTGGTAAATAAATATTTATAAATAACATTGAAACAAGGGAAAAATTGCCCCAACTTATTGTATTATATAAAATTTTTAAATAGCAAAAAATGAGCTGTGGATAAGAGCAAAGAGTTTATCTAAAAGAAAAAAAGCAATTAACCTTTAAGCATGTAAAAAGATGCACAATTGCACTTGCAATATGAAAAATTCAAGTGAACCAAGCACATCGGCAGAGATATAAGTTTGGTAGCACTGTGTTGGCAAGAGTAGAGATTGTGAATTCATGAAAAGGACGTAGCAATTATAAACATACTAATGTCCTGGTGCATGAATTTATGCACATTGAAAGGAAATTAATTAGAATAAATATTTTAACATTGCTATTTGCCCTTTTTCTATAATAGAAGTGTCAACCAAATTCACGATCGACAATGACAAATCGAAACACATGCGTGTGACTGGCTCAAATGAGAGCTTTATATGTATCACGCATGCATGAGTCAATTTAGCCTTTTATATATAGAGAATAAACTTGTTTAATTAGACCTGCTTTCTGATTTAGCTAAACTTTTTCCAGCCCAGTGAAGCACCCTAATTTCTCTTTCAGGTAATTGTCAGCAACACAGCAGTATCAACATGAAGCAGATTATTATTGTAGATCATGCAGGGAGAACAAAGGGTAAAATATTTAACTGCAGCAGTGTTTGACTATATTCTGCACAGTGAAAAAACCTGAAGTCATTTTTAAGGTCCACCATTTCTTACTTCTTTTCAGTGAGGTCAAGTTTCTAAGATTTCTAAATCTCCATTTTCCAGCTAATGAAAAGAAAATAGGATTCCACCAAGTGTCCTACCTACCTACTCCAGGACTTCTGTGAGGATCAAATGAGAGGAAGCACAGGAAAATGTTTCACAGACATTTGGTTAAACTGTAAAGCAAGTCGTGTTCCTGGGCTGAAGAAACTGCAAGGATGCTAGTTGCTAGGAAGAGGAAGCCCGGTGTTATCTGACATCATTACCCAGCACCCACAGCGACGTTTTCCAGGCTGGGCTGAGCTGTGGGCCACATTTTGCGCCCTGGGGTCTCAGCAGCATTGGCTCTGATTTGGTGGGGTGTCACTCCAGGGTGGTGGCAGGGCCTGTGTCCCACTTGGGGGAAGCTGAGTGTTGTTTTGTGGGTGCCAGGTCCTCAGTGCTGTTTCTCTGTAAATGTCCAGTGTGCATCATGACAGCTCCTGTGTTGAGCATCTGCTCCCTGGTGGTCAGTGCATCATAGTGACTGATTGGACAGACACTTAGCTTGTTAGCCTTTTATATATATAGATATGCATAAAATGGCAGGGCCAAACTTTATAAAGCAAACTTTAACAAAATTGAAGGAGAAATAAAGTCTATTATAATAGTAGAAGATTTCAATATCAATAAAAAATAGAAGACTCCAACAACACTATTAACCAATTAGATCTAACAGGAATATATAGAACACCCCAACCAGTTAGAAATAACATTCTTTTCAAGTATACATAAAACATTCCCCAGTATAGACCATATAGTAGGCCACAAAATAAGTGTCAATACATTTAAAATGATTGAACTAATACAAAGTATCTTCTCTATTCTCAATGGAATTAGCTAAAAACCAAAAAAAAAAAAAAGAAGGAAAACTGAAAAACTCACAAATATGTGCAAATTGTGCAACATGCTTTTAAACAACCAATGGGTCAAAGAAGAAATCACAAGGGGAATTAGAAAATACTTAGAGGTGAATACAAACGAAAGCACAACATATCAAGATTCATGGGATGCATCAAAAGCAGTGCTCAATGGGAAACTTATCACTGTAAATACCAACATTAAAAAAAGAGAGATTTCAAATCAATAACTTCACATTGGGGGACCTATAAAAAGTAGAGAAACATTCTGAAAAACAAAAAACAAAAAAAGAAGGAGAAAATAATAAAGATTAGATAAATAAAATCAAGAATAGAAAAGTAGAGCATCAATAAAACCCAAAGTTGTTTTTAATGACTAAAACCAGAAATGAAAGTAGAGACATTAGTACTGATTTTACAGAAATGAAAAGATTGTAAGAGAATACTATGAACATTTTTCACCAATGAATTAGATTACCTAAATAAAATGAACAAATTTCTAGAAACACACAAATTACCTAAACATATTCAAGAAGAAATAGACAATTTCAACAGATCTGTAACAAGTAAAAAGGTTAAATCAGTTATTTAAAAAACAACAACAACAAACCTCCCAACAAAGAAATATCTAGAAGCAGATGACTCCATTGGTGAATTTTATTACACATTTAAGGAAGAATTAAAAATGAATCCTTCATAAACTCTTACAAAAAAGTAAAAGAGGTGAACATACTTCCTAATTTATTCTATGGTCTCAGCATTACTCAGATATCAGAGTCATAAGAAGACATTATAAGAAAAGAAAATTATAAATCAATACCTTTATGAATGTAAGTGGAAAAATTCTCAACAAAATATTAGCAGATGGTATGTTAAAAGGATAATATACCATGACAAAGTATAATTTATGCCAGGAATGCAAAGGTAGTTCAAAATAAGTAAATCAATCAATGTAGCAGCTTGATTATATTAAAAGAAGGGAAAGGGGCCCTGGCAGGTAGGTCAGCTGGTTGGAGCATTGTCCCAATATTCCAAGGTTGTGGGATTTATCCCTGTTCATGGCACACATAAGAAGCAACAAATGGATGCACAACTAAGTGGAACAATGTTTTTCTCTCTCTCAAATCAATAAATAAAATTTTTTAAAAAGAAGGAAAAGGAAAAAAGCTATATGATCATCTAGATTGACTAAAAAGGGGTGTTTGATAGAGTTCTACACCCTTTCTGGTAAAACCAACCAAACAAAAAATGCTCAGAAACTTGGGATAGAACTTCCTAAACATGGTAAAGGGAGTTTATGAAAACCCCACAGCTAGCATCATATTCAATAGTGAAAGACTGAAAGCTTCTTCCCTAAGATCAGAAGTAAAAAGAGGGTGCCCATTTTTACTGCTGCTATTCAACATTATACTGAAAGTTCTAGTCAGAAAAATTAGATAAGAAACCCCTCCCCCCCCACAAAGCATTCAAATTGGAAAAGAAGAAGTAAAACTCTCTCTGTTTACAGAGGACATGATTCTATATGTAGAAATTCCCAAAGAAAACAAATTCAGCAGAGTTGTAGGTTACAAGATCAACACACACAATTCAGTTGTTTCTATATAGCAGCAATGAATAATCCAAAAGGAAATTTAAAGATAAATTTTATTTACAGTAGCATCTGAAAAAAGAAATACCTAAGAGTAAATTTAACCAAGAAAATGAAAGACTTTACACTAAAAAACCATAAAATATTGTTGAAAACAATTAAAGAAGATAAAAATAAGTGGAAAGATATTCCATATTTATGGATTGGAAGACTTAATATTGTTAAGATATTTATACTACTCATAATAATCTACAGATTCAATGAAATCTTTTTCAAAATTCCAACAACCTTTTTTGCAAATATAAAAAAGTTGGTCTTCAAATTCACAAGAGAATTCAAGGGAGTCCAAATAGCCAAAACAATCTTTAAAAAGCAAAACTAAGTTGGAAAACTTGCCCTCCCTGATTTCAAAACTTATTGCAAAGATATAGTAATCAAAACAATGTGGTACTAGCATAGGAATAGACATATAGACAAATGGAATAGAATTGAGAATTGAGGAATAAATCCACACATCTGTAACCAATTGATGTTTTTTTTACATGGTGCAAGTCCATTCATTGGGAAAAGAATAGTCTTTTCAACAAGTGGTGCAGAGACAATTGGATTTGCATATGCAAAAAAGATGAAGTTAGACCCTTACCTTACACCACATAGAAAATCAACTCAAAATGGATCAATGACTTAAACATAGGGGCTAACATAATAAAATTCTTATAAGAAAACAGGGATAAATCCTCACAACTTTGAATTTGTTTGTAAATCCTCAGATCTGACACCAAAAGCACAAGCTAAAAAAGGAAAAGTAGATAAATTGAACATCAAAATTTAAAACTTTTTTACATAAAAGTTTTTACTTATCAAGGAAGTGGAATACAAACTACTGAATGGATGAAAAATCTTTGCAAATCATATATTTGATGAAGGGTTAGTATCTAGAATACATAAAGAACTCCTAAAATTCAACAATAAAAAGAGAAATAACCCAACAAATAAAATGTTCAAAGGACTTGAACAGACATTTCTCTAAGAAGATATACAGACAGACTTGAGCATGTTAAAAAGGGTGTTAACATCATTAATCAGTAAGAAAATGCAAATCAAAATCACAATGAGATACCACTTTATACTTACCAAAATGACTATACTAAAACAACAGAAAATAGGTGTTGGCAAGGGATATGGAGAAATTAGAAGCCTTGCGCTTGATGATAACAATTTAAAATAGTTCAGCCATTGTGAGAAACAGTTTGATGGTTCCTCTAAGGTTAAACATAGATTTACCACATTACCCAGAAATTCCACTCCTAGAATTAAAAACAGGAACTTAAATAGATAATTTTATGTCAGTGTTTATTGCAACATTATTTATAATAGCCCCAAAGTGGGAAACACTCAAGTATCCACCAAATGATGAATGGATACATAAACTGTATATACATACAATAAAATATTATTTAGCTATAGAAATATAGAAAGGAATGAAGTCCTTATATATGCTACAACATAGATGAACCTTGAAAACAATATGCTCAGTGCAATAAGCTAGACACAAAAGGAAAAAACTCATATAATTTCTCCTATTTAAAATATCTAGAATAGGCAAATACATATAGACAGAAAGTAAATTAGAGGTTATCAAGGGCTGGGCAGGGATTGGAAGGCAATGAGGAAGTATTGCTTACTGGGTATAAAGTTTCTGTTTGGGGGTGATGAAAAAGTGTCAGAAACAGTGGTGATAGTAGCACAAGTTGTGAATTTAATCAATGCCACTAAGTTATATAACTAAAACTGTGTAAAATTATAGATTTCATAATATATGTATTCCAAATTAAAAGGGAAAAGTAAGAAACAGTGGACTCAAACAAAAAAAAAATAGTGAGTAATCTGTGTAACTTTTAACTCAGAACTCTCACTGCTATTTGTATTAGAGATTTCAAACATGCGATTATTGTCTTCCGTGTCATTGGTGGATCACACTAACCTTACCAGAAATTCTAGGGACTAAGTGGTCCACAATTTATATGGAAGTATGAGGGCTTTCTTTATCTTCCTTTTTCTTATCCATCTGCCTCACAGTTGGTGATCAGATGTGATACATTAATACTACTCTTATTTCCCCTGGGTGCACTGGATGGATGAAAAGCCTCAGAACATTTATTCTTCCATAAAACACTCAGACTATCTCTCAGTCACAGGCAATCCAAGTTCAGAGATAACAGTCACAGCTTCCTGAAACACTGGCCTATATGACCAATATTTATGATTAATATTCAAAGAAAATATATTTCAATTCTGCTAGGATGCACTGGGCCACAAAAGCTTTTCCTTTTTGAGAGAGAATGCATAATAGCAAACATTTTGCAACCTAATTAAGGAAAATCAGAATTCATGGAGCTAGCTACAAAGATGCACAACCCTGAGTAAGAAAGCCTTGGATATTCTGGCTATGCTGTATTATTTGGGTACACCATGAGTGGAAAAAAATATGTATTGACTTCAGTGTTAACTGGCACTTAGTAGAGTTTCATGCAAGTTCAAAGATGCTCAGAAATATGTAAGAACGGCAGAGATAATGATGTGGAAGTCATCTATCTTTTTAACAGAGAGCAAAACTTAGGAAAGAATATCCAGCAGACACAATAAGGACAAAGAGGAAGAAGAAAAAATGGGAAAAGAGAAAGAACACAAGGGTTGTAAGTAGGTAAGTCTCACCTCAAAACTAATGGCCAAGACATAGTGTTCAATTAAGTTCTAATGCTATTTTTGTGCTTATAGAATAAAATTGAATAGGCCAAAAGAGGGGGAAATGTTTATTTAGGAATTGAGTAAGTTGAGAAATAAATTCTATTTTGATATTTGAGCTAATTTAACCCTTATCAAGATTTTATAACACTTTACTAAAATGTTTTCTCTATTGACAAAATTAAGACTTTTTTAAAAAATAGAATCTACAGAAGGAAGCTATTTTCTATATTGCTAATGGGAATGTAAATTGGTTAAACAATGATGGAGGGAAATTTGGTAACAGTTCCCAAACACCAAAGCACATACCTTCTGACCCAGCAATTTTATTTCTAGGAAATTACCCTAAAAATGTATTTGCAGTGGTGTAAAATAATAAACAAAGTAGGTAAAAGTAGGTTTCCAGTTGTAATTATGTGAAACTTGGAGTTTATTTTTGTATTATTATTTATTAACTAGAGGCTCAGTACACAAATTCGTGCACCAGTGGGGTCCCTTGGCCTGCAGGATCGGGCCAAAACTGGCTCTCTGACATCCCCTAAGGGGTCCAGGATTGTGAGAGGTCATAGGCCAGGCCAAGGGACCCCACTGGTGCACAATTGGGGCCGGGGAAGGATGTGCGAGGTTGACCAGCCAGAGAGGGACCGTGGGAGGGCTCCAGGGCATGTCTGGCCCATCTCACTCAGTCCCGATCAGCTGGACCCCAGCAGTAAGCTAACTTACCAGTTGGAGCGTCTTCCCCCTGGTGGTCAGTGTGCATCACTGCAACTGGTTGACTGTCTGCCCCCAGGTGATCAGTGCACATGATAGTGAGCAGTTGAGTGGCCTCAGCATATCATTAGCATATTATGCTTTGATTGGTTGAACAGATAACTGGACACTTAGCATATTAGGCTTTTATTTATAGGATTATTATATTATTTTCCATATGAACAACTGTAAACTTACTTTTGCCCCACCCTATATGTATCATGCTATTGATTGAAATATTTGTTCCAGCAAAGGATTTGGAAATAACGTGAATGCCCATTAGTTAAAGTCTACTTAAAAAACTGTGATATCTGTGTATCCAAACACATGCATAGTGCAAAACTATGTAGCCATAATAAAGAATAAGAAAGTTGATAGAGAAGGATTACCAATACTGTTAAGTAAAAAGGAAAGCAAAAAGTGCAGACATGTATATAGTATGCTAACGTTTATAAAAAAGAGAGAGAAGAACACACAAAACATTTTTGCTTATATTTGCATAAACATCTAAAGCATCTCTGGAATTATATACAAGGATTGAAAAACATTGCTTTTGGGAGTGGATATAGAGGTCAGAGAAATACTTTTTATTGTAAACCACTTTATGTCCTTTGAATTTTGAATATATTATTTATTTTTACATTAAATAAAAATGAATCACAGTGAAATTGTTGAATTAGAGGACTATCTTCTTTACAGTAAGGGGTTAACTCACTAGGTATAGCTCATCCAGACCTGTACTTTCCAAAGAAAGCCAGGTCCCTGCAAAGATTCTAGGAGACAACTTCTAAATCCTTGGATAGTTTTTGTTTACCTGAGACCACAAGATAGTTTATGCGTATACTTTGACTTATGGTAGTGATGTTAGATGTCATGGGATCAGTGGTATCATTATTGATATTTCTCTCCCTCTCCCTTCTTCTCTGAAAGCAATAAAAAAATTTAAAAATTTGATAAAACACCTAGGAGTGAATTTAACCAAGGCAGTAAAAGTCCTGTACATGGAAAATTAAGACATTGTGTAAAATAATTGAAGAAAATAAAAATAAACAGAAGCATATATTGTGCTCATGAATAGAAAGAATTAACATTGTTAAAATGTTTATACTACCAAAGCAATCTAATAGTATAGATTCAATGCAACCCCTATCAAAACACCAAAGACATTTTTCAAACATCTAGAATGAAAAGAAAATCTAAAAATTTACATGGGAGATTAAAAATGGTGGCAGAGTCAGTGGAAGCTAAGTACACTCTCCCAGGACCAAACTGTAAATACAACTAAAATACAGAAAAACAACCCTGAAAAATCAACTGAAGACTAGCTGGAGAGAACCCTGATAACCAAGGATGAAAAGTGGAGGCCACATAGAGACTGGCAGGAAGTGTGGAGGCGCAAAAGGGCTGGCCAGGTTCCCACAGATAGCAGCTGAAAATCTAGAGCAGCCGTGGGCAAACTACAGCCCGCAGGCTGGATCCGGCCCGTTCGGCTGTTCTATCTAGCCCACAAAGCCGAAAGAGCGGAGGGTTCTCTTGCTCTCCCCTCCACTCCTTTACTTTGAATTTATATTAGTTCACACAAACACTCCATCCATGCTTTTGTTCCTGCCCTCCGGTCCAGTTTAAGAACCCATTATGGCCCTTGAGTCAAAAAGTTTGCCCACCCCTGGTAGAGGGATATCACAGCTGTGAGGCGTTCCCACTGAGAACTCATTAGACACTCCACAGGCCAGAATGGAATGGCATGAAGTATTCAAGGTAATGAGAAGCAAGGATATGAAACCAAGATTACTATGTCCAGTAAAGCTATCATTCAAAATAGATGGTGAAATAGAGAGCTTACAAGACAAAAACAGGCCAAAAGAGTTTGTCACCACCAAACTAGCACTGCAAGAAATGTTAAAGGGACTGCTGTAAAGAGAAGAAGAAATATATATATATATATATATATATATATATATATATACATATATATACATATATATATATATATATATATATATGAGAGAGAGAGAGAGAGAGAGAAACGTAAGCATACAGAATTGAAATGCCAATAAATAAAAACCTATCAATAATAACCTTAATTGTAAATGAATTAAATGCTCCAAACAAAAGACATAGGGTAGCTGAATGGGTACAAAAATATGACCCAATTATATGCTGTCTACAAGAGTCCTACCTCAGAACAAACAACTCGCACAGGATGAGAGTCAAGGGATGGGCAGAATTTTTCTATGCAAATGGGAGAAAAAAAAGTTGGGGTAGCAATATTCATATCTGACAAAATAGACTTCAAAATGAAGACCTTCACAAGAGACAACAAAGTTCACTACAGAATACTAAAGGGATTGATCCAACAAGAAGATATAAACCGGTAAACATAAATGCACCAAATATAGGAACACTTAAATATATAAAAAAAAAACTTCTAGAGGACTTTAAGGGAGAGATCAACAGCAATACAGTCATAGTAGGGGATTTTAACACCACTCTGACTTCAGTGGATGGCTCTTCCAGACAAAAAATTAACAAGGAAACATGACTGTAAATGATACACTGGATCAGATGGATTTAATTGACATTTATAGAACATTTTACCCACAAACTTCAGAATATACATTCTTCTCAAGTGTACATGGATCATTCACAAAGATAGACCACATGTTAGGACACAAAACAAGTCTCTACAAGTTCAAGAAGATTGAAATCATATCAAGTATCATCTCAGATCCCAATGGAATAAAATTAGAAATCAACTACAGTAAACACACTCAAAAGCATTAAACACATGGAGGCTAATAGCATGTTATTAAACAATGAATGGGTTACCAATAAGATCAAGGAAGATTTCAGAAATTTCCTGGAAACATATGAAAATGAACACACAACAACTGCAAATCTCTGGGACACAGCCAAAGCAGTCCTGAGAGGGAAGTTCATAGCTCTACAGGCCTACCTCAAAAAATAAGAAAAATTAATAATAAATTCTTAAAGAATTAGAAAAAGAACAACAAGAAAAGCCCAGACTAAGTAGAAGGAAGAAAATAATGAAGATTAGAGCAGAAATAAGTGACACAGAGACTAAAAACAAAACAAAACAAACAAACAAAACAACAACAACAAAACAAAATCAAAAACAACATACAAAGAATCATTGAAACCAAGATCTAGTTCTTTGAAAAGATAAGCAAGATTGATGAACTGTTAGCCAGACATATCAAGAAACAGAGAGGAGCCAAATCAATAAAATCAGAAACAAAAGCAGAAATGTTACAACTGACACTACAGAAATACAAAGGATTGTAAGAAAGTACTGTGAACAACTATGTCAACAAGCTGGACAATGTGGATGAAATGAACAAATTCCTAGAAAATACAGTTCCCCAATACTGAATCAGAAAACCTGAATAGGCCAAACAACTGATGAAATAGAAGCAGTAATCAAAAACTCTCAGCAAACAAAATCCCTAGTCTGGATGGTTTCACAGGGGAGTTTTACCAAACATTCAAAGAAGAACTAACACCCATCCTTCTCAAAGTATTCCAAAAGATCCAGGAGGAAGTAGCACTTCCAAGCTCTTTTTATGAGGCCAGCATTATTCTAATTCCAAAACCAGATAGACATGACAAAGAAAGAGAATTACAGGCCAATATCCCTGATGAACATAAATGCTAAAATCCTCAACATAATATTAGCAAATCAGACCCAAGAATATATTAAAAAGATCATACACCATACCCAAGTGGAGTTTACTCTGGGATGCAAGGATGGTACAATATTTGCAAATTAATAAATGTGATACATCACATAAATGAATTGAAAGACAAAAATCACATGGTCATATCAATAGATGCAGAAAAAGCATTTGACAAAATCCAAAACCCATTTTTTATAAAATCTCTCAGTAAATTGGGAATAGAGGAATCATATCTCAACATTATAAAGGCCATATATGACAAACCTATAGTGAACATCATATTCAATTGGCAAAAATTAAAACCATTTCCCCTAAGAAGAGGAACAAGACAGGATGTTCACTTTCATCACTCTTATTCAACATAGTACTGGAAGTGCTAGCCATAGCAATCAGACAAGAAGAAGAAATAAAAAGTATCCAAAGGAAAGAAAGAAGCAAAATTCTCATTTTCACAAGTGACCTGATATAGTACCTAGAAGATCCTAAAGACACCACCAAAAAATTACTATATTTAATAAATGAATTTGGCAATGTGGCAGGATACAAAACTAACACCCAGAAATCAATGGCATTTTATACACCAATATGAATTCTCAGAAAGAGAAACTAAAACAAACAAACAATCCCATTTACCATTGCAACAAAAAAATTAAGAGACCTAGGACTAAAGTTAACCAAGGAGGTAAAAGACGTGTACTTGGAAAACTACAGGACGTTAGAAAAAGAGGTAGAGGAAGATATAAAAAAGTGGAAGAATATGCTGTGTTCACGTATTGATAGAATTAACATCATTAAAATGTCCATACTACCCAAAGCAATCTACATATTCAATGCAATCCCTATTAAAATACCAACAGTATATTTCAAAGATCTAGAACAAATACTCCAAAAATGTATATGGAACCAAAAAAGATCCCAAATAGCCGCAGCAATCTTGAGAAAGTAGAACAAAGTTGGAGAGATCACAATACCAGATATCGTTTACTACAAAGCTACTTTAATCAAAACAGCCTGGTACTGGCATAAGAGCACGCATATAGATCAATAGAATAGAACAGTGGCCCCAGAAATTGACCAAAACAATAATGTCAATTAACTGACAAAGGAGGCAAGAGCATACAATGGAATCAAGACAGTCTCTTCATTAAATAATGTTGGGAAAATTGGATAAATATATTCCAAAAAAAAAAAAAAATGAAACTAGACCACCAACTTACACCATATCCAAACATAAACTCAAAATGGATAAAAGATTTAAATGTAAGTTGTGGAATCATACAAATCCTAGAAGAAACCATAGGCATGCAAAATCTCAGAAATCTTTCTCTCATAGCATATGTTCATAGATACATTGCTTAGGACAAGAGAAACAAAGGAAAAAATAAACAAATGAGACTACATCAAAATAAAAAGCTTCTGCACAACAAAAGAATCCAGCATCAAAATGAAAAGGCAGCCAGCCCCCTTTATGGGAGAACATGTTTGGCAATGATACATCTGATAAATGGTTAATATCCAAAATAGATAAGGAACTGATACAACTTAAAATGAAGATAAACAATCCAATTAATACATGGCCAAAGACCAAAATAGACACTTCTCCAAAATAAACATACAGATGGCCAAGAGACATATGAAAAAATGCTGAAAGTCACTGATCATTTGAGAGATGCTAATTAAAATGACAATGAGGACAATATGGTATCACCTCACACCTGTCAGAATGACTACCATCAACAAATTAACAAATGACAAGTGCTGGCGAGGATATGGAGAAAAGGGAACCCTAGTACATTGTGATGGGAATTCAGACTGGTACAGCCATTATGGAAAAAAGTATGGGGTTTCCTCCAAAAAATTAAAAATGGAACTCCCATTTGACCCAGTGATCCCACTTCTGGGAATATATCCTCAGAAATCTGAAACACCAAGCTGGAAGAATGCATGCACCCCTATGTTCATAGCAGCACAATTTACAATAGCTAAGATTTGGAAACGGCCCAAGTGCCCATCAGTAGATTAATGGATAATAAAGCTGTGGTAAATTAATACCATGAAATACTATGCAGCTGTAAAACAGAAGGATCTCTTACCTTTTGAGAAAGCATGGAGGGACCTGGAGAGTTTCATGCTAAGTAAAATAAGCTAGTCTGAGAAAGACAGTATTTCATGATCTCACTCATATGTAGAATCTAATGAACAAAATAAACTTATGAACAAAATAGCTCCAGAGGCATAGAATCAAAGAATAGACTGTGGAATCTCAGAGGGAATGCATGGGAGGTTGGGAGGGTAGGAAGAGATCAACAAAAAAACTTGTATGTATGTATGCATAACCCATGGACACAAACAATAGGGTGGTGAAAGCCTAGGTGGGGGTTGGGGCAGGCTAGAAGGGATCAATGGGAGAAAAATGGGGACAGATGTAATACTTTTTTTTCTCTTTTTATTTCTTTTTTTAAAATTTAATCTTTATTGTTCAGATTATTACAATTGTTCCTCTTTTTCCCCCCATAGCCCCCCTCCACCTGGTTCCCACCCCACTCTCTGCCCTTACCCCCCTCCCCCACTGTCCTCATCCATAGGTGTACGATTTTTGTCCAGTCTCTTCCTGCACCCCCCTCACCCCTTTCTCCCCCAAGAATTGTCAGTTCACTCCCTTTCTATGCCCCTGATTCTATTATATTCACCAGTTTATTCTGTTAATCAGATTTTTTATTCACTTGATTTTTAGATTCACTTGTTGATAGACATGTATTTGTTGTTCATAATTTTTATATTTATCTTTTTCTTCTTCTTCCTCTTCTTAAAGAATACTTTTCAGCATTTCATATAATACCGGTTTGGCAGTGATGAACTCCTTTAGCTTTTTCTTATCTGTGAAGCTCTTTATCTGACCTTCAATTCTAAATGATAGCTTTGCTGTGTAGAGTAATCTTGGTTGTAGGTTCTTGCTATTCATCACTTTGAATATTTCTTGCCACTCCCGTCTGGCCTGCATAGTATCTGTTGAGAAATCAGCTGACATTTGTATAGGTGCTCCCTTGGAGGTAATTAACTGTTTTTCTCTTGCTGCTTTTAATATTCTCTCTTTGTCTTTTGCTCTTGGCATTTTAATTATGATGTGTCTTGGTGTGGTCCTCTTTGGATTCCTTTTGTTTGGGATTCTTTGCACTCCTTGGACTTGTAAGTCTATTTCTTTCACCAGGTAGGGGAAGTTTTCAGTCATTATTTCTTCAAATAGGTTTTCAGTATCTTTCTCGCTCTCTTCTTCTGGCACCCCCATAATTCAGATGTTGGTATGCTTGAGGTTGTCCCAGAGGCTCCTTACACTATCTTCAAGTTTTTGGATTCTTTTTTCTTTTTGCTTTTCCAGTTAAGTGTTTTTTGCTTCTTTGTATTTCAAATCTTTGACTTGATTCTTGTGGTCCTCTAGTCTGCTGTTAGGTGTCTGTATAATATTTTTTATTTCAGTCAGTGTATGTTTAATTTCTAGTAGGTCCTTTTTCATATCCTCAAGGGTCTCGCTAAATTTATCGGCCTTTTCTAGGAAATTCTTGAAAAATCTTATAACCATGGTTTTGAACTCTATATCCAGTCGTTTGCTTTCCTCCATTTCTTTCATTTGTGATCTGTTTCTTTTTCTCCGCATTTTCGCTGATTCCCTGAGTTGGTAGAGTAGCTTTGTGTGGTAGGAGTCCTATAGGGCCCAGTGGCTCAGCCTCCCCCAGTTACCTGAGGTGGACACTTTTGGTGCACCCCTTTGTGGACTGTGTGCACAGCCTTGTTGTAGTTAAGTCTTGATTGTTGTTGGTATCACTGGGAGGAATTGACCTCCAGGCCAATTGACTGTGAAGATCAGCTGTGTCTATGCTGGGAGAACTTCTGTGCTGGAGACCCCCTTATGAGACAAGACTTGCAAAATTGCAAAAGCTTCTGTGCTCAGCTTGGATGGGGCGGAGTCTCAAGGAGGAGCAGACAGCATTGGCTTCCCATCAGCCCTGCCCTATGAGGCCTCTGGGTCTCAGTGTCCTGCAGTAATCATTGCAAGCACCTCTGAGAGAAAGCCGCCCTTGAGTTTTGCCTGCTGCCAGACAGTCCAGTTTCTCCCCGAATGAGTCTGGGTTCCCAGAAACTCGCCCGGAACTGGAGTTCAGCGCATTCGGGAGCTTCCATCTCCCTCCCACTTTAGAAAGCCGCGCACTCAGCCACCCATGCATTCAGCAGTCAGTCGTCTCTGCGCGCGCGTGCCTCTGGACCTCTGCCTTCCGCAGCTCCCCTGAGTCTCAGTGTGCTTTCTCTTTTCCTGACAGTCCAGATTCCCCCCCAATGAGTCTGGGTTCCCAGAGTCTCACCCGGGACTGGAGTTCAGCGCAGTCAGGAGCTTCCATCTCCCTCCCACTTGGGAAAGCCAGACACACACTCAACCACCCGTGCACTCAGTTGCCCATCCTCTCCACGTGCGCGCGTGTCTGTACCTCAGCCTTTTGCATCTTCTCTGAGTCTCAATGTGCTTTCCTCTTTCCTTCTAGTTGTAAAATTTCCACTCAGCCAGCTTTCCTGTGGTTCTGGATGGTGTCCGTTTTGTCTTTTAGTTGTAGTTTTGATATTGTTGTGCGAGGCAGCAGTTTAGGTGTTTACCTATGCCACCATCTTGGTTTCTTCCATATGTAATACTTTAAACAATAAAGCTTTAATTTAAAAAATAAATAAAAATTTACATGGAACCATAAAAGACCCAAATAGTCAAATCAAACCTGAGAAATTACAAATTGGAGGTATAACACTATGTGTCATCAAACTATACTCTAAGGCTATAGTAATTAAAACAATAGCATGGAACTGGCATAAAGATTCACATAGATCAATGGAACAGAGTAAAGAACCCAGTAATGTCTGACAAGGCAGGCAAGTATATATACAATGGAGTAAAGACAGATGCATGCAAAAAAAAATAAAACTAGATCACTTTTGTGTGAGTGTGTGTGTATGTGAATACTTACCCAAGGATATTTTTTTCCCATTGATTTTTAGAGATAGTGGAAGTGGGTGGGAAGAGGGAAAGATAGATAGAAGCATTGATGTGAGAGACACATTGATTAGTTGCCTCCTGCACACATTCTGACCAGGGCCTGGAATAGAACCTGCAACTCAGGTACATGTCCTTGACTGGGAATTGAACCCAAGACCTGTCAGTGAGCAGGCCTATGCTATAACCACCGAACCACACCAGCCAGAGCAAATTATATCACTTTTTTACATCATATAAAAGAATAACCTCAAAATGGATTAAAGGCTTTAATTTTAAGACCTGAAACCATACAAATCCTGGGAGAAAACATAGGCAGTAAACTCCTTGATATTAATCTTAGTAACTTTTTTTTGGAAAAAAAAAAGAAAAAATAAACAATGACAGTAAATCAAACTAAGATTTTACACATTAAAGAAAACCATCAATAAAGTGAAAAGACAACCTAATGAATGAGAGAAGATAGTTGCCAATGAAATATCCAATAAGGGATTAATATCTAAAATATATAAAGAACTTAGCACAAAAACAATCTGATTATAAAATGGGCAGAGGATCTTAATAGAACCTTCTCCAAAGAGAACATATAGGTGGCCAATAGACATATAAGAAGATGCTCAATGTCACTAATTCTATCTAATAAAGAGGGAATATGCAAATTGACCATCACAACATCACAAAGATGGTGGTGCCCAGTCCCCTCAGCCCCGCTGAAGTCCCCCAGTCCTTTCAGCTCTGCTGGGGGGTGGCAGGTACGCAGTGAGGCCAGACCCAGGGTGGGTCCGGCTGCTCCTTGCACCTGCCGCTGGAGTCCCACAGTCCTTTCAGTCCAGCTGGGGGTGGGGGATGGGTGTCAGGCGCACAGTGCGGCCGGACCCACCCTCAGCCTCCCAGGCACCCAGGGCCAGCCTGAGGTACAGGAAAGCCTCGGATGGCAGCTGCCAATCCAACGCCTGAGGCGTAGGCAAGCCTTGGATTGTGGCTGCCCAGCCAATGCCCGAGGCGCAGGCAAGCCTTGGATGTCGGCTGCCCATCCACCCAGGGCCACCTGAGGCTCAGGTAACCAGGGCCGGTCAAGGCTTGCACTACCAGCAGTAGCAGCAGCAGAAGTGTGATGGATGCATTGCCTTCCCCTGATCGCCGGGTCGCCTCCTGCCCCTGAGGGCTCCCGGTCTGTGAGAGGGGGCAGGCCAGGCTGAAGGACGCCCCCCTCCACTGCATGAATTTTCATGCACCGGGCCTCTAGTAATTAGATAAATGCAAATTAAAACCACAATGAGATACCACTTCATACCTATCAGAATGGCTACCATCAATAAATTAACAAACAACAAGTGTTGCTGAGAAAAGGAAACTCTTGTGCACCATTGGTAGGATTGCAAATTGATGCAGATATTATGGAAAACAACATGGAGGTTCCTCAAAAAATTAATAGTAGAACTATCATATGCCTCAGCAATCCTATTTCCGGTTTTTTATCTAAAGAAACCCCAAACACTAATTTGAAAAGATATATGCCCCCCTATGTTTATTGTAGTATTATATACAATAGCCAAACTATGGAAGCAAACTAAGTGTCCATTAATATATGATTGGATAAAGAAGAGGTGGTACATATTGTGACAAAAAAGGGACCACATACTAAACCTGACAAGCCCAGGGGAGGCCTGCATGGTGGGTATTACAAACTCAGAGACCTAAAGTGACCACATAGGATAGTCTGAAATTAAAAGTTTCTAACTATAAAGTAGTCATGGCCTAGGCCGGTATCTTCCTTGACAAAGTCATCTTTACCTGAACTGATACTGTCTATTGTCTTTTTGCATCTATGATAACATACCATTGGAGTGTCAGAGTAGTCCCCTCATTCCAGACCCCTCAAGGCACAACCAGCCACCAGAACAGGAGGCCACTTGTTGTTATCTTGTTGTCCAAATATCATTTCTATGTGCTATTATATTAGCTATCCTGTGCCCTCCAATATAAAAGAAGTATTGTATCTCTGTTTTACTCTTTATCCAGAGATTTTTACTCAAAATCTCAGAGATTTTCCCATTTTTCTTTCTCCTGCCTCCTAATCACCACTGATGGATTTCATGTCACCCTCCTTAAGCCTCCTCCTTTGGTTGTGATGTATAAAATAAACTGCAAACTGCCATTCTCCAGAGCATTTCTCAATCTGTTGAGATTTTGCTTCCCAGCAATTGTTGTCAGTTTGGCTCAAATAAACTGATAAAAATTCTCTACAGGTTTGTATGCTTCTTATGTTGACAATATACACAATAGAATATTATTTGGCCATAAAAATATGCTACCATTTGAAACATCATGGATGAACCTAGAGAGTATTATGCTAAGTAAAAGATGGAAGGGTATTTGGGGGGCTGGGTAAAAATATGAAAGGATTGAGGAGTACAAGTTTGCAGTTATGCAATTGTCATGGTGATGTAATGTAGTCAATAACATTGTGATAATTATGTATGAGGTTAGGTGGGTCCTATAATTATTGGGGTGATCACTTCGTAAGTTATATACATTTCTAACTAGTGTGCTGTACATCTGAAACTGTAATACAAAAAATAAAAATTAATTAATTAATTTCCTGAAGGGTCTTTTTGGATTAAAAAATAAGCTATCAATAAAACTTCTCTGGGAAGAGACACCTGGAAGCTCACGCCTGGTGTCCTGCATTCTGAGCTATGTGTGTTTTCCTGTTGCTGATTTTAATTTGTATTCTTTTGCTGTAATAAATTTTAATCATAAGTAAAACAGCTTTGTCAAATTCATTTCTGTGAGTTCTAATGAATTATTGAACCTGAGGGTGGTCTTGGGGACTCCCCAACAACATTTAATTCTTTATTTTTATTTGTGGATCTTTAATACAAGAATTCAATGCTATAATTTAAACCTGCAGTTTACTTACTTGTTTCTGAACCAATGTATTCTACATGATACTCTCCACCATAACTGAACAATGAACTGGCCAATTAAATTTGCAATTCATCCCCACCCCTCTTTCCTTCTCTCTAATACGCACAACACACACACACACACACACACACACACACACACACACACACAACATACCTGCAAAAGTTAGTTAAATATCCATTTCCAAAGGAGTCTTGATTAATGAATCATTGAAACATTGAAAACCAGGAGAATGGTTTCACGTAGTATTTATTTATTTTTAAATATATATTTTTTATTGATTTTAGAAAGGAAGGGATAGGGAGAGGGAGAGATAGATAGAAACATCAATGATGAGAGAGAATTATTGATTGGTTGCCTCCTGCATGCCCCTTACGGCCAGCCCACAACTCCGGCATGTGCCATTGACCAGAATCGAACCTGGGACACTTCAGTCCATAGGTCGATGCTCTATCCACTGAGCCAAACCAGCTAGGGCTCATGTAGCATTTAGTTGATAACTTGTACATTGGCCCACAGTGATCATTTATTGTATTAAATGCGTAGAGGACAGAATCAGAATACATTGGACGACAGATTAAGAAATTATAAATGTTTTCCGATAATCTACAGTTAGAGCCTTAAACCAATGAGATGAAATAGATGTATTAAAAAATTCTGCATTTAAATCTTAAAAATGATGTGAATGGTGGGGAACTCAAATAACAGCATTGATCTAATCAAGAACTTGGAGGTGTTAACTGGCCAAAGCGCTCAGCAAATGAATAATGAGAACAGCACAAAGGGACATGACTTGAAGTTGAAGAAATAGAAAGGCAGCAGCCACACAGGAAGGAGCAATGCATTACGACCAGCATTCCCAAAAGCATCTGAAGGCCTGTTTGGTTCTTGGCATGACTGCCGAACATCCACAGGAGGACACTGGTCCTGGTGAGGAGCCTTGGAGCAATGACATTTAAGAACTTGTGGGGGGGCAGGTGGGAAAAGAGATGTGAGAGAGACAGTGTAGGTGTAGGGCCTATTCATGAAGCAGAAAAATTAAGACCTGGGCTTACCAGATCTTCCAGTCTTATAAAAAGTAGCTTGAAATCTGGTTTATATGAAATCTTCCAACTTTCACATGTTGGCAATTATCCTAAAAATTAAAACCTTGTGCAGAAGAAATAAAACTCCCAGCATGAGTCAATTTGCAACCTCTGTTGCATTAATATCTGGAGGGCCCATTTACTCAAGAGGACACAAACAGGTTCTTCGTTAATGCAGTGGTTGAAGCTGCATGGAGCCAAATTTTTATCACAGGAGGAACTTTCTAACAATTGCTTCCTGACAACGGAGAAGGTCATTTCTTCCCAGAGTGACGTGTGTGTGCTCATTGGAGGCCCACAGCAGCACGTAGATGACCATCTCTCAGCTATGCTGCAGGGAAGAATGGCCTGGGTGGTGTCTCAACTTCCTCCCTATACCGTGTCTATGAGTCAACATACACACAATAGGCTAGAATCCGATAAAAGTGCCTTTTCTTTCGGTTACAAAATGAATAAATGACTGTTTATGAAGAAGCAGTAAGGGCAAAAGGGTCGCCGAGGTAGCCAGAGGGTATGGGTTCCACGAAGCAGTTATCACTGGACACAGATCAGTGTCCAATGAATTATAAATAAGCTTAATACATATTTTTCAAAGTTGTATTTGTGTGTTTTTTTTAAAAAGGACCTGAACATTCACTATTGCTTTTTTGTGTATATGATTAAAACCAAGCAGAAATGTAAGTTCAAGGTTTATTGTTAACTATTACAAAGAAATCAGTTTGTGCTTAGAATGTACTTCCTATAAAAATAGAAGCTTTAACATGAAAGTGTCCATTGCACAGCTTGAATGGCCACTAAACCAATTGTGCACATCTGTGTTGGTATCTGATCTGTCATTCACGCCTCCCTGCAGCAATCACCCTTTGAAGAACTAGGTGTCTCAGTGAGTATCCTCAAAGTAGCTACAATTGGCTGGTGTATGTGCAAGTGTGTAAAAGGCAAAAATGAATAAGCAAAATTACTGTTACACATTACTTGTTCATCATGGTCACCAGGACTTAAGAATGTAAACTGTTTTGTTCAGTAATGCATACTTAGCAGCTATAATAGCACATAGTAAGTGATCAATAAATTACTATTGAAAGAATTCTAGTACTTATTTCAGTGAAACTCTTCTTCCTTCAGCTTCTTAACCACCAATTTTGGTGCTAGGGACAAGCAACATGAAGAATCCCTGAAATTAAAAGAAGCCCCGGGGTATATGTCAGGAAAAGGGGAAGGAAGAGGAAGACAGGACCACTCATCATACCCAGAGAGGGACACTGTGTCTCCAGTCCCATCATCTTGTGTCCAAGCTGGCCTGAGGCTGGAGCTGGGCTCAAGGTTTCCTTCAATGAGGCCATCGTGCTGGTGGTAGAGCATTTGTTGAGGAGGTGGGATTCAATTGCATGTACAGTCTTTTCAAATTATTATTCAAAACATACAGAGACAGAGAAGCATCGATTAGACTCTCAAACCTCAAAGGGAAGGCAGGGGAGGGTGGGGATAAGGGGGAGAGATCAACCAAAGGACTTGTATGCATGCATATAAGCCTAACCAATGGACACAGATACCTGGGGGGTAAGGGCATGAGTGGGGGGGGGGGGCGATGGAGGGATAAGGACACATATGTAATACCTTAATCAATAAAGGGAAACAAAACAAAACAAAACAAAGAAACAAAACATGTTAGGCTCTGAAATTTTGGTGCCTGAGGGGCAAAGACCCATTCGGCAAAGCCTAATTTCAGTGTTAGCTCATAATAACATTCTCCTTGACCTACGGAATGATCAAAGAGAGACACCCCACTGTCCCCAGCTGCTCTTGCATCAGCCCAGGGAAAGGGGACTTCTGACCTTTAAGAAGTACTGGAAAGAATATTTCCCTCTTCTCTTTATCCCCTCTCTCGCTCCTCAGCAAGGGTGACTACTTGTGCTACCCATTACAGTCAGGGTTTACTGATAAAGGTCACTGCTCCCACTCCCTTCTCTCTCCTTGGTGCTCTCTTTATTTTTTTCTCTCTCATCATTTTTCAAAGCAGCCTGACCACAGGATGCACCTAACCTCCTCCTCTCCTGGAGCCCAAGGAGCCAGGTGCTGCCCTTGCGTGGGGAGGGGCAGAGCCTATAGCTGTCCTGCATGTGGATGGGCAGTTAGTCAAATTAAAGACCATTTGGAACTTGGGTCCAAGCTAAGATATTTGATATAACTTTATCAGTATTCAAGTAAATATGTTGATTCTATACTTGGCTTCTCTGTGTATTCATTTTAAAAGCATGAGTAGAGCCCAGCCCCAAGACATGGGTAAGCCAGCATTAACCATGGGCATCTGTTAGAGCTGGAGGCTGGGAGACCTTTTCTAGGCATGTATCTCCCATCCTATTTCGTGGTGGAAGAACAAGAGATCTTATTTGTACGACATAACCTCCCAATTCCCACTCCAACTTGACCACAGTGGCTTTCAGGGGTGGGGGAAGAGTGGCTGACACAAAATTGGCCAATCACAGTTCTTTCCTAAGAATTCAGAATTGAGACAGAAAAAAAAGAGTTTGTCTCCTTCCATATAAAACAGTGTGGTTGTCAAAGTTATTTTCTGCCAAGTAGCAGCTACTGCAAAAATAAAGAACAAAGTAGGCTAACAAAAAGGCGTGAGATAAAAATGACCTCCTGGGCTCCCCTCTACACTCAAGTTAATGTATCTAGTCTCTTATTATGGCCTGATTGTATCCATTAAAATTTTCATGAAATACTCCATGTCCCTGAAATCTTACAATAAGTCTTCCCTTTTGCTTGAGTTAGTTTCAGTGTGCTTCTGTTGCTTACAGTCAAGAGAGTCTTAACATGGTGTCCTTGCCCATAAGCAGATCTCAACTTAGTGAGACAGACTGAAAAATACCATAGATAGTACTTCCCATTATGCCAGGACTCTGAATTCCTGGGCCAGGAACTGTAAGTGTTTTGTTCATCCCTATATTCCTGGCACATTGTAGAAGCTCAGTGGAATATGTCAACTCTCCAACTGAGTGCAGGAGGAGCAGTGAAACCTTAATCTGGTTACTTAACCACTCTTTCCCCAGGTTCCTTATCTGAAAGGTCCCTTAGAAATTATTTGGTTTAAGTGTTTATTCTATAGAAGAGGAAGCTGAGCTCCAGACTGCTAAAAACCATTTGCCCAAGGTCACACAGATAGTTAGCAGCAGAACTGAAACTGTAATTCACATCTCCAAGCTCTGAAGCCAGTATTCTTTCTACTACCCTGTGACATACTCTCTTCCTGTTGAACCGACTTCCATTGACTTCAATGGATTGGATAATACAGCCAAAAGCCTCCAACATGAGCCTCACCTCTTTAAAACTTCCTCAGTGTGGACTCATAATTCAGCCATCACACAAAAGAAGTTCTCAGAAAGGAAACTCATGGAGTTGATTATCATGGGGCTCGGCTAGCCACAGGCACTATTCAGTAAGTAGAGGAGTTGCCACCCAAAGCGAGTGTGTCATGAAAAGACCCAACATGAAGTAACCAAGACAATCCATGAAAGTACTTCTTGCTTGGTTTTATTATCCAGTGAGATGATATTTTTTCTGCCCTTGCCAGTAATAAAAATAAAGGAAGATTGATTACTCCAACACTGATAAGAAAAAAACATTCTCTAAAATACAATGTTGTGAAAGGCATATCTGAATGGGATCTGGAAAAAACTTAGTAAATGTTCTGGGAAGAACTTAGTAAAATAAATTGATCTGCTAATAAAGAGATGCAAAGGAAAAAAAAAACAACACTAAATTTAAAGGGAAGGCAAGGGAATGATGAACACAGGCTTTATCATCCTAAATGTTGGTTGGGGGAGGCAGAGATATAAGATGGGAGAGGACCAAAACACTAGAATTAAATTATTGCCAAAGTATTGGCTCTGTATGGGTGGTGGTAGGTTCATGAGTGTTTTTAGATTCCTACACATAATAAACGAGTAAATTAATAAAAGGGAGGGAAGTATGGATCAGTGTTGAGAGTGTATCATGAGGCATGGATTATGAGTAGTCTAATTCTGTGCAACTAGGGCCATGAACAAGAAAGAAAGGGAAAAAGAAAAGCAATTATGGTATCCAAGTAATGTTCTTATTTTTTCTCTCAAACTAGAAAATAAACATTTCATGACATGCCAAATATTTTTGAGTTTTGTTATTTTACCTGTTCTGACAATTACTTTGTCACTATCAGGTAGAAAGTGAAAGTTTCTTTAACTCATTTAATATCTGGGTTAAGCTCTGCATGCTGATAAATGATTATCAGCCCTCCTTTATAGCATACTTTCTTAGAAGCAAGAATGCCTGGCCTACAATTCTAGAGGAACACATGGGCTTCCTATGGTGGCATACAATACCAGATTGACAAGTAAGAGTTGCTTTAGTTTTAGTTTTACAATAATGAGAATAGGCCTTTCGGGTCCTTCAGTATTTTTCAGTGGACAAAACAGACATTTTTAAGGCTTTCTGAAACAGAGTTCAAGAAGCAAACAAAATTAAGATGGAAAAGAAGAACCAGTGGATTAAGAAATTTGGAAATGAGTTGTGAATATCAACAAAGCTGCCCTATCAGGGCTTTACATTTTAGTATTCATTGATTGCCTGTCACTTCATGAAACAAAAATCCTGTTCTATAATTCACCCTGGTGATCACTGTTTTGTTAAAAGCCTTAACATAGATAAAACAAATATGGTAAAATATTAATTCTTTGTACTAATTCTACAATTGTTTTGTAAGTAAAAATCTATTCCAAAATAACCAGCTTATAAGTAAATAAATCAGGCAAAAATATTTTAATATAGGCATTGACATGCCAAAAGAACATGATTACAATCAATTTGAAAGGCTCTTTCAAAGCTTTAGACATCAATATTCTAATGTTATTTTAATAAAAATAACAGATTTTAAGAGTACTGTAAGAAAAATTATTGAATGAATTTAAATGATCATCTCAGGTTTGCACAGTTAAGAAACTCACAGTTAACTTTCTTGGAAGAAATCATATTTCTCTTCCTCTGCACAATTTTAAGGAAGAAGAAAATGTTGAATTTTATGTTCTCCATTCTGCTGAAGTACTAACAGTTACTCACTGTAAGGGCTTTAAGATGCCCACATGGGCTAGGCCCCTAAGTGAAATTTTATATGTTCACTCTTTCTCCATGTGGCTCCAGAAGTGGAAGGAGATCCTACTGGAGCAGTCTTTCACTCCCACCTACCTTTTATGTTTCTCTGTCATTCAGTAGTTTTCAAGTGGAGGAACAGTAACTAGAAGGAAACCAGATACTACAGGATAGTAAAATCTAAAGGAGTCTGCAATATCTAAACAGATTATATTTTTTTTCTTTCTCATTTTTCCTACAGTCACTGTCAAGGAGATGAACATAGTAAGACAATAGGAATATGAAAGGGAGGGAAAGAACATCACAAGATAAAATATTACATCACATCACAAGGTGTGATAAAACATCACAAGGAAAAAAAACCTACAGATAATAATCCCTTATACTAGGGTAAAAATAGACACAAAAATTCTCAACAAAATAAAAAGCTAAGTACAGCAACATGTAAAAAGGATTAATTCAAGTAGGTTTTATCCAAGGAATAGAAGGTTGATTTATTGAAAAAGCAATCAATGTGATACAGCATAATAACAGAATAGATTATAAGAATGATGGGATCACCTAAATGGATGGAGAAAATAATTTTATGAAATCCAACACCTTTTCATAATAAAAACACCAATGAACTAAATTTGTAAGAGAACTTCCTCAATGTGTTAAAGAATTCCTACAATTCACAGCTAACATTATACTAAATGGTAAAATACTGAGCATTTCCCCCTAAAATCAGGAACAAGACAAGTAGGCTCACTCTCATCAATTCTATTCAACATTGCAATGAAGGATCAAGCTGGGGTAATTATACAGGAAAGAGAGGTAAAGGCATCTGGATTAGGAAGAAAGAAGTAAAATTATTTCTATTTGTAGGTGGCATATAATCTAAATAATCTATAATAATAAAAAGGTAATATGCTAATTAGACTGGACGTCTTCCAGGCGTCATTCTGGACATTCTTCCTGATGAAGCCAGGGCCGGAGGGAAGCCAACCTGGGTCCCAGGTGCCTGTGGGTGGCCGGAGAAGGGAAGCCCGGGTCCCAGGTGTTGGAGGGAAGCCGGTGCTGACAGCTGGGGGAAGGAAGGTTTACTCTTGCATGAATTTTCATGCTTCGGGCCTCTAGTACACAAAATAAATTTAGAACTAATAAATGAGCTCATCAAGATGGCAAGGTACAAATCAACATACAAAGGTTAATTTATTCTATACACCAGCAATGAACAATCTGAAAAGGAAGTTAAAAAACAATTTTACTTATAATAGTATCAAAAATAATAAAATACTGCAGGATAAATTTAATAACAGAAAGGTAAGACTTGTGCACTGAAAACGATAAAAAATAATTGTAAAAAATTAAAGAAGACCTAAATTCTTGGAAAGACATTACATGCTTATAGATTGAAATAGTTAATATTTATTGTTAAGATGGAAAATACTCCCCAAGCCTCCTCTCATTTAACTACCTATTCAATGCAATCCCTATCAAAATCCCCAAATCCCAGCTGACTATTTTTTTTAAACTTTTGTGGAAATGCCAGGGACAATTTCATAAAAGAAGAACAAAGTTGGAATACTCACACTTTCTGACTTCAAAGCTAACTACAAAACCACAGAAAGCAAGACAGTGTGGTATAATAATAGCTATGTAGATCAATGGAAAATAATTGCGAGTTTAGGAACAAATCCTAGCATTTGTGGTGTGAAGATAATTTAATAGGTAAAAAAATAATCTTTTCAACAAATGGTGCCAAGACAAGTGGTTATCCACATAGGAAAAATTAAATACAAAAAGATTAACTCCATATGATCCATAAACCTTAATATAAGGGCTAAAACTATAACACTATCAGAAGAAATCATAGAAGTAAATCTTTATATCCTTGAATTAGTCAAAGCCTTCATAGATAAAAGAGCAAAACACAAGTGCACAAACTAAAAGATAAATAGGATTTGACCCAAATTAAAAACGTTTGTTATGGAAAAGACACTGTCAAGAAAATGAAAAGACAATCTATATGATTGGAGAAATATTTGCAAATCATATGTCTAATAAGGGACTTGTGTCCAGAATAAATATAGAATTTTTATAATGCAATAATGAAAATAAAAATAACACAAGTTTTTTTAAATGGGCAAATGATCTGAATACACATTTACTCAAACAAGATATATAAATGACCAATAAGCATGCTCAAAACCATATGCTATTAGGGAAATGAAAATGAAAACCACAATGAGATACTTCACACCCATTAGAATGGTTACAGTCAAGGAGGCAAATAATAAGCATCAAGGATGTAGAGAAATTAGAACCCTCTTACTTTGCTGATCTATACATATAAAACCCTAATATGCAAATAGACCAAATGGCAGAATAACCAAACAACCTAACAACTGGTCACTATGATGTGTGCTGACCACCAGGGGAACATGGCAGGTGTCAGCAGCAGGTGGCAGAGCACAGAACATGGCAGGCATTGGCTGTGGTGGGATGGTGGAGCAGGTGAGCGGGGGCACTAGTCACTGTCATAGGGGCAAGCCTCCGGTGGTTACTGAAAATTCTTTGCTCCCATGCACTGTGGTCCCTCCCACATTCGCACCCACTGCCGGTGCTGGCCCTGCTCACACACACTGCTGGCGATGACCCGCTCACACCTGCTGCCAGCACCAGAGCTGCCACTTGCACCACTGCCAGCCCTGGCCCTGCTCGCACCCACTACTGGCGCCGGAACTTCCACTCACACCCGCTGCCGGTAATGGCCCCGCTCGCACCTGCTGCTGGTGCCTGACCTACCACTAGCACCCACTGTTGGCGCCTGGCACCAGCCCCGATTACTTGGTGCTGTCAGTGGGTCTGAGTGGTGGCTGCTGGCCCTGATCAATCCTCAGGGCTTCTCCACCTCCCCCTGCTCCTGAAGGGTGATCAGGGACGGTAGCTACTGCTCACACCTGTTGGTGCTGGCCCCAATTCCTCCATGTTGTCAGTGGGCGCCAGTGGGGTTGGCGCCGGTAGCACATGGGAGTGGTGGTGGTGGCAGGAGTTGGGCTGCTGGCAGAGGGCATGGAAGATGGGCTGAGACCCACCCCTGTGCCCAACGCAGCCTCGTGGCCCACAGTTCCTTTCAAGGTGCACGAATTCATGCACTGGCCACCTAGCCTATCTAATAAAAGAGTAATATGCAAATTGACTATCACTCCAACACACAAGATGGCCGCCCCCATGTGGTCAAAGATGGCCACCTCCATATGGGCACAAGATGGCTGCCACAAGATGGCTGGCAGGGGTGGGCAGTTGTGGGCAATCAGGCCAGAAGGGAAGGGCAGTTGGGAGGGACCAAGCCTGCAAGGGAGGGCAGTTGGGGGCGACCAGGCCTGCAGGGTAGGACAGTTGGGGGGGGGACCCAGGCCTGCAGGGGAGGGCATTTAGGGGCAATCTGGCCAGCAGGGGAGCAGTTAGGCATCAATCAGGCCAGCAGGGGAGTGGTTAGAGGGTGATCAGGCTGGCAGGCAGAAGCGGTTAGAGGCAATCAGGCAGGCAGGCAGATGAGCGGTTGGGAGTCAGCAGTCCTGGATTGTGAGAGGGCTGTCCGACTGCCCATTTAAGCCCAATCCCACTAGGCTTAAATGGGCAGTCAGACATCCCTGGAAGGGTCCCAGATTGGCGAGGGTGCAGGCTGGGCTGAGGGACCGCCCCCTGTCCTGTGCACAAATTTTGTTCACCGGGCCTCTAGTTAGGAATATAAAACAATACAGGCACTTTGAAGAACAGTTGGCAGTTTCTTACAATATAAGACATGAACCTAGAAATTTCACTCCTAGGTTTATACTTAAGAGAAATAAAAACATTTGTCTACACAAAAACTCATACATAATGCTCATAGCAACAGTGTTTTTCATAATAGCCAAAGAGTGAAAACAGCTTAAATGTCCAGCAACTGATGGAAGGATTAAAAAATGTGGTATATCCATGCAATGAAATATTATTCAGCCATAAAAAGGAATGAAGTTAAAAAGGAATGAAGTGCTACAACCTGGATGAATCTTGAAGACATGCTAACTGAAAGAAGTCAGACAAAAAAGGCTACATATTGTATGAATTATTTATATAAAATGCATAGAAAAGATAAATCCATAACACAGAAAGATTATTGGTTGCCTAGGGCAGTGGGAGGAGAAAATAGGAAGTGACTTCTTATGAGTAACAAGTTTTTGTTCTTTTTTTGAGGGATGATAAAAATGTTCTAAATTAGATAGTGATGATGACTGCAAAAACTATTGAATTTCATATTTTGAAAGGGTGAATCTATGACATATGAATAATATCTCAATAAAGGTATTATGTAGAAATGTGTGTACCATTTCCCTTTTGTCTCTCTCTTATCCTGGTCCTTACAGGTATACTAGAGGCTCAGTGCATGAAATTTGTGCACTGGGGGTGAGGGGTCCCTGAGCCTAGCCTGCACCCTCTTGCAATCTGGTACCCCTCAGGGGATGTCTGACTGCTGGTTTAGGCCCGTTCTGGCCTAAACCAGCAGTCAGACATCCCTCTCACAGTCCGGGACTGCTGGCTCCTAACCACTCACCTGCCTGCCTAATCACCCCTAAATGCCTCTGCCTGCCTGCCTCACTGCCCCTAACCACTCTGCATGCCTGCCTGCTCACCCCTAACCACTTGCCTGCCTGCTTCATAGCCCCTAACCCCTCTGCCTGCCTGCCTGATTGCCCCTAACCATTCACCGGCCTGTCTGATCACCCCTAACTGCCTCTGCCCTGCTTGCCTGATCAACCCTAACCACCTCTGCCTGCCTGCCTTATTGTCCCTAACCTCTCTGCCTGCCTGCCTGATTGCCCCTAACCACTTGCTTGCCTGCCTGATCGCCCCTAACTGCTTGCCTGCCTGCTGGTCACCCCTAACCCCCTCTGCCTCGGCCCCCACTGTGGTGGCTTTGTCCAGAAGGACATCGAAATGACATCTGGAAGGTCATTCAGCTGTCTGGTCTAATTAGCATATTAAACTTTTATTATTATAGATTTCCTGTAATCCTCTGTGTCTCCACAACAGTCACTCCAAAGGAACATTTTTTTTTTTTACTTATTCCTAATGGTTGTGGAAAATTCAAGTTCCTTTGTAGATAGTAATAAATTTTACCAATCACATTTCATGCCTAGCAATGATTAATTCTTCTCTTCACCTCCTGCCCAGAAAGATCTAAATGGGTTGATATATTTCTAAACCCTGTGCTTGAAAGTCACCCACATTGCAGAGAAGAAGGTGAAGACATGAAGATGATTTAACTGCAAGTCTTTGTCACAGCTGGAACCAAGAGCATGTGGGATATTATGAGTAGAAGTCACTATGGTCCCCCTCTCCTATGCATGTCATTATTGTTATGGGTGGCACTCTCATCATGATAATTGTGGGAGAGTGTGGGTTTATGTTTGGAGGATGTGTTCTGCAAAATGTAGGAGAACCAAACTCAGAATCACAGGAGTCCTGCTAAATGGAATCTTAGCCCAGTTTTGTGTTTGCTGTCCTCCTCTTTGGTAGAAAGAGGACAATCAGAAAAGAACTTCATGTAAAAAATTTTTTTCTTAAATGTTTTTAAGATGACAATGATCATTTAGGATACAATTAATCTGCAGTTTATGAACAAGAATCATTTGCATTATATATAATCTATATATATAAAAAGCTAGTGACTGGAATGCTGTAATGACCAGAACAACCAGTCACTATGATGCCCACTGCAGCCAGCAAAATGGCCAGATGGGGGGATGGGGTCAGACAACCAACTTCCCGAGGCCTCTCCCCCGAGCCGGCCCACAGCTGATCAGTCTCTCCCACCCTGATGGAAGGCAGGGTGGCCAGCCAACCTCCTGCAGCCCCTCCCCCTGGCCTGCCCTGTCCTGCCCCTGATGGGCCCCCACCACCCCAATAGGGGAAGGGGCTGGCCAATCTCCTGCAGCCCCTCCCCCTGCCTGGCCCCACACCAAATCAGCCCCCCGACCCCAATCAGGGGCAGGGTCAGCCGGCCAATTGCCTGCGGCCCCTCCTCCCACTGGCCCTGCCCCCACTGGACCCCCATCACCCTGATTGGCCCTCAGCCGCTCCCCCAAGCCAGCTCTGACCCCAATCGGCCCACCCACTCCAATCAGGGGCAGGGCTGGCTGGCCAATGCCCCTACCCCAGGCCACTGGCCCCCATTCGGCCCTCCCCACACCATTCGGGGGTGGGGTCAGCTGGCCCATAGCCCCAGCCCCTCCCCATGGCTAGCCCACCCCTGATCAGTCCCCACCACCTCATTGGCCCATGACCCATTCCCCCAGCCAGCTCCACCCCTGATTGCCCCCTCAAACCAATTGGGGGTGGGGCTGGCAGGCCCACCACCCACAGTCCCTCCCCATGGCCAGCCCTGCCCTCAATTGGCCTCCTCCACCCCAACTGAGGAAGGGGCCCACCAGCCAATCACCCACAGCCCCTCCCTCCTGCTGGCTGGGCCATGATTGAGCCCCAATTGGGGCAGGCTGGCCGGCCAACCTCCCACCATCTCCTCCTCCTGACAGCCCCAGCCTGATCTGCCTCAATTGGGACCAGGCAGGCTGGACCTCACCCGTGCATGAATTCGTGCACGGGGCCTCTAGTTATATATATAAAACCACTTCAAAATCAATAAATAGCTCAGCAAAACAGATCCCAAGATGCTATATGGTACATCAATGGTTATTTTCACCATTAATTGGATATACACTGAGTGGCCAGATTATTATGACCACCTGACATTTGTAGGCAAATTAGCCATACACTGCATGTTTGGGATATGGAAGCCAAAGGCCTGCTCAAACACCTTTGCTGTCTGCAGTTACCAAGATAAAATGTCTCCAATTCTCACAGGAACACAAGGATTGGACAGTTGAGCATTGGAAAAAAGTCATGTGGTCTGATGAATCATGTTTCCAGTTGCATCATGCAGATGACAGAATGAGAATTTCATGGAAACAGCATGAAAGCATGCACCCCACATGCATGAGTACAACCCTTTAAGCTGGTGGGAGCAGTGTTATGGTTTTGGGCATGTTTTCCTGGCATGATTTGGGCCCTTTAATTCGTGTGGAACAATGTCTGAATAGCACAACATACCTAAGTATCGTTGCTGATCAAGTTCATCCTATCATGTTGATGGCGTATCCCAATGGAGATGGCTTCTTCCAACAAGACAATGCACCATGCCACAGTGCTCGTATTGTGCAGGAGTGGTTTCAAGAACATGAGGGAGATTTACCTTGCTTAGGTGGCCCCCACAATCACCAGATCTCAATCAATTGAGCATTTGTGGGACGAAGTTAGAAGAGCCATCAGGCAGCTGGTTCCACAACCATCAAATCTCACAGAACTGGACAATGCTATTCATCAGGCATGGTGTCAGATTCCTCGTATCACCTTTCAACATCTCGTGGAGTCAATGCTAAGAAGAATTGCTGCAGTATTGAAGGCAAAAGGTGACCCAATGAAGTACTGATGGGGTGGTCATAATAATCTGGCCACTCAGTGTATATATATTAGAGGCCTGGTGCATGAATTCATGCATGGGTGGGGTCTGGCCTACCTGGCCAGGGGGAGGGGACATGGGCAGTTGGCTGGCCTGCCTGCTGGTTGAATTCCTGGTCAAGGGGACAATTTGCATATTAGCCTTTTATTATATAGGATATACACAGAGTGGCCAGATTATTATGCATTCAGAGATCATAATAATCTGGCCACTCAGTGTATATTTCTCTTCTGTCTCCCATAGTTGGAGTGGCACTATTGTTTAGCAAATTTTTAAAAATATGCTCAAGGTGAAGTATTCTAGACAGGTTAGCTTGTGTTTGTGCAGCAATGGGGAGTATATGAAGTGGAGTAGACATCACCAGAGAGAAGTTTTAGTGATGTTCTAAGCATGTTGACAAGAGCAAAAGGAATGTCATATAGTGGAGAAAAATTATCTGATGTCTAGGAGATGTCATATTAGTGGCTATGACATGAACCAGTGGTTTATCTATAATTTCAGAGGGGAGACATCCAGGACAAATGCTGCAGATCAGTCTGCCAGGAAAGGGAGGATGTGGCGGGATGCAGTGAAATGCTCCTTTTATTTGCATCAATATCATTCTGTCCTCACAGCAGCCATAGGCAGAAGATTGAAGATTATTCCCACTTTAGAGAAAAGAAAACAGTGATTTTTGGGAACTCAGAATGCTATGAAGAGAAACCAACGGAGTCAGGATTTTCCTCAGCCTGTCTGATTCTGATGAGCGTCAACTTCTCTATTAGGAATGGGATGCATGCTACTTTGAGGGTCTTTAAACATGTTAAATGTTAATTTATTTTAAAATCAGAACAAACAAGACTCTGGAAGCATATCTCAGCTGCAAAAGTCCACTCTGAGACGTGTGGGTTCTCAACCTCACATCAGGCTTCCCATCCCAGAGCACCAGAGTTTATAAGAGGAGCCCACACAACATCCAGCTGTGAAAATCAGAGGTGATTCTGTCAGGGAGAGACAAGAGTCTGCTACAAACCCAGGCACCCTCTTAAAGGGCCAGCATACAAAATCTTGTTCACAGCCACTCATTCTAGGCTCTGGCAGATAGGAGTGGACTGGAGTTCTGAGAGGACAGACTGGGTTGTGTGGCTCTGGGGAGAGGGTTGAAGAGACAGCCACCAGGGACCCTGTGCTGAGTCCTTCTCCCACACAGCACTCAGATGTCATTTCCTGGGTCAAGCACTCCCCTTCATACAGAATTCACCCAAAGGAATACACTGGTCCCACCCTCCTCACTTCTGTCACCCTACCTTGGCACACTCAGGCCCTGTGGAGGAGGAGTCAGCTGCCAGGGCCCACACTGTAGGCTTTTTGAGGGCTCTTGAGGGTGAACTCAAGGGGTGTCAGAGGCTGAGTGTGTGGCTCTTGGGTGGGAACCATCCCTCCTATCTATCCCCCACCCCTTTTCCTTAATGCCTGACCAGAGCTGTGGCCAGCAGAATTCATCAGGCCCAAGCAGACCAAGATTTGACCATGTGAAGGGAAGGATCTCCACAGGAACAGTAGAGCTAGTTGAGTGAGTGAGGGAAAAGGGCCCCCACTCTAGAGCCACACAACTCAGTCTCTACCTAGGTTTTCTTGGACCTTCGTGAAAGCCTTCTAAGAGAATCTGCACTGAGATTCCAGGCTGGCCACAGCCAACTGACTCCTCTGCAGGGCATGAGCTCAGCAGGGCAAGGCCATCAGGGGTTGGGAGGATGGGGCTTCAGTGGATCTCCCCTGCTGTGTCACCCTGATGACTCTCTGAGATCTAGCCCTACCACTAAAAATTGTGGACATTTGGTGGGTGGCAGCTGGCCTTGGGATACCCCGAGACTGTTGCTGAGTGGCCTCAGACCCAGCACTGGCACTGAGTTTGAATATGTATCAACCTGGTGAATACCAGTTGCCCTCACCTGGTGATTCACTGAGAACCTACCTCATGCAACTCAGGTACCACCTGAGCCTAACTGGAAGCCAGAAGACAGAGGCAGAACTTATGGTGCCTTGGACCTTTTGCAAACCTACCCCCAGGCTTGGTGCGGGTGGAAGTTGGCCTTGGTGTGCAACTTGGTGCATCCCACACACACTTAGGTCCAGCCACAAACTGCAGATTACTTTATAGTTCTAAGCAGATAGCCCAGGATAGTCACAGGCAGTGCTGGACATCTATCTGCACCAAAGTCCCTCCCAAGGGGCCTCAGAAACAACACACCTGGTGGTAAGATTCATACCACAAAAAAAGCATGACCCAATTAGTTCCACAAATGGCACATCCAAAGGAAGATCTCAGCAGGCAAGAGACCCTGCTGGGGCAAATTCTGCTTCATGGGGTCAGCCCTTGTATAGCAGTTTGTGGTTGGGATTGGTCCTCATAGTCAGCCTGCCTGAGGGTTAATCCCACCCATGGGCCAATAACAATCAAGACTCATCTACCACAGGAGGATTTACATAATCCATTCAAAGGACATTCCTAGAGAGCATATCCCAGGTGATCATGAAAACTGCACTACTGAGACTCACAAGACTCCCCTTAACCTTAACAAGCCACCTTTATATACAGACACTACATAAAGTCACCTTAACAAGACTAAGTGGTGTAGCACATCTATCTAATACACAGAATCAAATTCAGAGAGGCAGCCAAAATGGGGAGACAAAACAACATGTCCCAAATGAAAGAACAGGAAAAATCTCCAGAAAAAGAACTAAGTAAAATGGAGGCAAGCAATGTACCAGACACAGAGTTCAAAACAATGGTTATAAAGATGCTCAAGGAACTTAGGAGAAGAATGAATGAACTCAGTGAGAACTTAAAAAAAGACATAAAAATATGAAAAGAATAAGTCAGAAATGGAGACTACAATATCTGAAATGAAGAATACACTAAGAAGAATCAATAGTAAATTAGATGAAGCAGATGATTAAATCAGAGATATAGAAGACAAGGGAGCAAAACTTTTTATAATTTAAAAATGCGGATAGTTTAAGAGACCTCTGGGACAACATCAAATGTAACAACATCCATATAATTGGGGTACCACAAGAAGAAAAGAGAGTGCAAGGGATTAGTAACCTATTTGAAGACAAAATGATTGAAAACTTCTTTAATCTAGTGAAGAAAAAAGACACACAAGTACATGAAGTGCAGAGAGTCCCAAACAAGATAAACTCAAAGAGGCCCACACTAAGACACATTGTGATTAAAATGGAAAACGTTAAAGACAAAGAGAGAATCTTAAAAACAACAAGAGAGAGACAGAAAGTTATCTAAAGGGAGCTCCCATAAGACTGTCAGCTGATTTCTCAACAGAAACATTTCAGGCCAGAAGGGATTGGCACAAAATATTCAAAGTGATGAAAAGCAAGGACCTACAACCAAAACTACTCTAGCCAGCAAAGCTTTTATTTAAAAAAGGGTGGAGGGACATTTGTAATACTTTCAACAATGAAGACTTAAAAATAAACACAAAAACAGACCACCTTACTCTGTAAAAAGAAAAATAAATAAATTAAAAAAGAAATAAAGATCTTCTCAGACAAATAGAACAAAAGTTTATGACCACCAAACCAGTATTATAAGAAAGGTTAAATGAGTTCTTTAAGAAGAAGAAAGAAAAAAAAAAGAGGAAAATAGTTATAAAGAATAAAATGGCAATAAATATATACTTATCAATAATCACTTTCAATGTAAATGCATTAAATGTTCCAATCAAAAGCTGAATGGATAAGAAAACAAGATCCATACATATGATGTCTACAAGACAACCAACTCAGAATGAAAGATACAGACAGATTGAAAGTAAAAGGATGGAAAAAATTATTTAATGCAAATGGAAACAAACAACAAAGCTGGAATAGCACTACTTTTATCAGACAAAATAGACTTTAAAACAAAGCCTATCTTAAGAAAGGACACTATATAATGATAAAATAATAAATACAATAAGAGAGTATAGCTCTTGTAAAAATTTATGCACCCAATATGAGTACCTAAATATGCAAAGAAAATATTGATAGACATAAAGGAAGAGGTAAACAGAAATTCAGTCAAAAAAGGGGATTTGAACACCCATTGACATCAATGAATAGATTGTCCAGAAAGAAAATCAACAAGGAAATAGCAGCCTTAAATGGAACACTAAGACAAATTAATTTAATTGATATTTTCAGACCATTTCTCCCCAAAGCAGTAGAATATACATTCCTTTCAAGTGCACATGGAACATTTTCCAGGATATACCACATTAGGAAACAAAACAAGTCTCAATAAACTTAAGAAGATTAAAATAATATCAAGTGTCTTCTCCTACTACAATGATATGAAACTAGAAATCAATTACCAGAAAGAAACTGAAAAACACACAAACACATGGAGGCTAAATAACATGTTACTAAAGAACTAATGGGTTAACAAAGAGATCAAAGAAGAAATCAAAAGATACTTTGAGACAAATGGAAAGGAAACCACAATAATAAAAAAATCTGTGGGACACAGCAAAAGCAGCAGGAAAGGAAAATACAGGCCTACCTTAAGAAACAAGAAAAATCTCAAATAAGCAATCACACCTTACACCTAATTAATTTGAAAAAGAAGTACAAACAAAGCCCAAAATAAATAGAAGGAAGGAAATAATAAAGATCGCAGTGGAGATAAACAAAATCGAATGTAAAAAAACAATACAAGAAAATCAATGGAATCAAGAGCTGGTTCTTTGAAAAGAAAAACAAGATTGATAAACTTTTAACCAGACTCATCAAGAAATAAAGAGAGAGAACCAAAATAAATAAAATCAGAAATGAAAGAGAAGTGACAACTTGACACCACAGAAATACAAAGAATTATAAAAAATACTACAAATAGTTATATACCAACAAATTTGACAATCTAGAAGGAATAGATAAATTCCTAGAAACATGCAATCTTCCAAGACTGATTCAGGAAGAATCAGAAAATCTGAACAGACTGATTATAACTAATGAAATCAAAACAGTAATTAAAAAATACTCCCAACAAACAAAAGTCCTGTACTATATGGCATCACAGATGAACTTTAGCATATATTCAAAGAACAGCTAACACCTATCATTCTCAAACTATGCCAAAAAATTCAAGAGGAAAAAGCCTCCTAAGATCATTTTATGAGGTCAGCATTATCCTAATTCCAAAACCAGATGGAAAATTATAGGCCAATATCTCTGATGAACATAGGTGCAGAAATTCTTAACAAAATATTAGCAAACTGTATTCAGCAATAATTAAAAAGATCATACACTATAATCAAATAGGCTTTATCCCAGGATGCAAAGTTAGTACAATATTCACAAATCAATTAATATACCACATAAACAGAATAAAGAATAAACATCTTATGATCATATCAATAGATGCAGAAAAAAGCATTTAACAAGATCCAGCACCCATTTATGATGAAAACTCTCAGCAAATTGGGAATAGAGGGAACTTACCTCAACATAATAAAGGCCATATACGACAAACTCACAGCTAACATCATACTCAACAGTGAAAAACCAAAAGAGTTTTTTCTGAAAAAGAAAAAAATATTATAAGAATAATAAATAATAATAATATTGGAATTAAAAATAAAGTCATTTTAGCTAAAAAAAAGAGTTTTTCTGAAGAGCAGGAACATGACAGGATGTCCACTTTTCACCATTCTTATTCAATACAATACTATGAATCCTAGCCTCATCAATTAGAAGAAGAAGAAGAAATAAAATGAATCCAAATTGAAATAAAAGAACTAACACTGTCATTATATGCAGATAATGGTATATTATAAAGAGAACCCTAAAGATTCCACCCCAGAACTACTAAAACTGATAAATTCAGTAAAATAGCAGGATACAAAATAAATATTCAAAAGTCAGTTGTGTCTTTATGCACCAATAATGAACTATCAGAAAGGAAAATTAAGCCCTAGCTGATTTGGCTCAGTGAATCTAGTGTTGGCCTGCAGACTGAAGGGTCCTGGGTTCGATTCTGGTCAAGTGCACATGCCCGGGGTTGTGGGCTCAATCCCCAGTGGGGGGCGTGCAGGAGGCAGCCAATCAGTGATTCTCTTTTGCCATTGATGTTTCTATCTCTCTCTCCCTCTCCCTTCTCTCTGAAATCAATAAAGATATATATATATATATATATATATATATATATATATATATATATATATATATATGGAAGGAAAACTAAGAAAATAATCCCATTTACAATTGTATCAAAAAATACCTAGGAATAAATTTAACCAAGGAGGTAAAAGAAAATGATAAGATACTGAAGAAAGAAATTAAAGAAGATACAAATATTTCATGCTCATGGATAGAAAGATTAACATTAATAAAATGTTCATACTACCCAAAGCAATCTAGAGATTCAATGCAATTCCTATAAAAATATCAATGGTGTATTTCACAGAACTCTAACAAGTCATCTAAAAATTTATATGGAACAACAAAAGACAACAAATAGCCACAGCAATATTGAGAAATAAGAGCATAGTTGGAGGTACCATGCTACTTGATATCAAAGTATACTACAAGGCCATAGTAATCAAAACAGCATGGTACTGGAATAAAATCAGACATATAAATTCAATAGAACAGAATAGATTGCCTCCAAATAAACCCATGTCTATATGATCAATAATATTTGACAAAGGATATAAGAACATACAGTTTATTCAATAAATGGTGTTCAGAAAATTGAACAGATACATGCAAAAAATGAAACTAGACCACCTTCTTACACAATATTCAAGAATAAACTCCAAATGGATTAAAGACTTAAATGTAAGCTTCAAAACCATAAAACTCCTAGAATAAAACAAAGGCAGTAAAATCTCTATTTCTGATATATCTCATTGGGCAAGGGAAACAAAAGAAAACACAAATAAGACTGCATCAAACTAAAAAGTTTTGCATAGCAAAGAAATCATCAAAACAAAAAAACAACCTACTTAATAGAAGAAGATATTTGCCAATGATATATCTCTAAGAGGTTAATATACAAATTTTATAAAAAATTCATACACTCCAACACCAAAAACTCCCTAAATAATCCAAATAAAAATGGCCAGAGGACCTGAATAGACAGTCCTACAAAGAAGACATATAGATGGCTAATATACATATGAAAAGATGCTCAATGTCACTAATCATCAGTGAAAAGTAAATAAAAACGAGATATCATCTCACACCTGTCAGAATGGCTATCATCAATAAATCCATAAACAATAAGTGTTGGTGAGGATATGGAGTAAAGGGAACCCTTGTGCACTTTTGGTTGGAATGCAGATTGGTGCAACCTGCACCAATGGACAACAATTTGAAGGGTCTTCAAAAAATAAAATAAATGGAACTGCCTATGACCCAGTGAACCTCTTCTTAGTATATATCCAAAAATCTCAAAGCACTGATTTGGAAGAATGTATGCAGCCCTATGGTCATTTCAGCATAATTTATAGTAGTCAAGATATGAAAGCAACCCAAGTGTCTATCAAAAAGAGCTGTGGTACATATATTCAATGGAATATTACTTGGCCATAAAAAATAATGAAATCTTATCATTTGCGACAGTATGAATGGACCTAGAGAGTATTGTGCTAAGTAAAATAAGTCAGTCAAAGAAAGGTAAATACTAATATGATTTCACTTATATGTGGAATATAAAGAACAAAATAAACACATATACCAAATTAAAATGCTAGTTATAAAATAGTCAATTGGGATATAAAATATAGCATAAAGAATACAGCCAATAATATTGTAATAACTGTATATGGTGCCAGGTGGGAAATGGAAATATCGAGTGGAGGGACACTTTATAGTATACTAGAGGCCCAGTGCACGAAATTCATGCACGGGGGGAGGGGCTCTCCTTCAGCCCAGCCTGCACCCTTTCCAATCTGGGACCCCTACCGGGATCGGGCCTGAATGGGCAGTCGGACATCCCTATCACAATCCAGAACTGCTGGCTCCCAACTGCTCACCTGCCTGCCTTCCTGATTGCTCCTAATTGCTTCTGACTGCCAGTCTGATCACACCATAACCACTCCCCTGCCAGCCTGATTGATGCCTAACTGCTCCCCTGCCAGCCTGTTTTCCCCTAACTGCCCTCCCCTGCAGGCCTGGTCACCCCTAACTGCCCTCTACTGCAGGCCTGGTCACCCATAATTGCCTTCCCTGCAGACCTGGGTCACGCCCCCCCAAACTGCCCTTCCCTGCAGGCCTGGTCACCCCCAACTTCCCTCCTCTGCCAGCCTGGTCACCCCTAACTGCTCTCCCCTGCAGGCTTGATCACCCACAACTGCCCTCCCTTGTAGGCCTGGTGCCTCCCAACTGCCCTTCCCTGCTGGCCATCTGTGGCAGCCATCTTGTGTCCACATGGGGGCAGCCATCTTTGACCACATGGGAGCAGCCATCTTGTGTGTTGGAGTGATGGTCAATTTGCATATTACTCTTTTATTAGATAGGATAGAGGCCTGGTGCATGGGTGGGGCCCAGCTGGTTTGCCCTGAAGGGTGTCCCAGATCAAGGTGGGGGTTCCCTTGGGGTGTGGGGCAGCCTGGGCGAAGGGCCTGTGATGGTTTGCAGGCCAGCCATACCCCCCTGGTGACCCAAGTGGAGGCCCTGGTATCTGGGATTTATTTATCTTCTATAATTGAAACTTTGTAGCCTTGAGCAGAGGCCAAGGCAGGCCAGGGTGTGTGGAAAGCTTGGCTTCCTCCATTGCTGGGGAAACCCAAGCATCCTGCTCGCTCTGTGGCCCCAGCCATCTTGGTTGGGTTAATTTGCATACTCTCTCCTGATTGGCTGGTGGGTGTGGCCTGTGGATGTAGCAGAGTGATGGTTAATTTGCATATTACTCTTTTATTAGATAGGATGGTTGCCTAACCATTGTGCTATACACCTAAAGCTAATGCAAAATAATATTGAATATAAGCAAATTAAAATAGAATTTAAAACACCAGATGAAACGATAAGTATAATAGTGAGTATGTAATAATGAATCCAACTCGATTTTGTCATTATATTAATACACCCGTGAAATAAATTTTAAAATTTTTATATGTAAGGGGCCCACAAATGCAATAGTATCTTTAGATGCATCTTAGAGGATGTCTGTGCTTATTCAGGGATGTGCTGGCCCTAGATCCAGTGTCAAGACCCGATACAGCTCATGTACTTCCACAAATTGACCCCTCCCTATTCCCTACTCTGGAAAACATAGTTCTTGGAACTTGTTCTAAGGATAAAAAAAAGCTGCTATGTCTCCAACATTTTTAAAACTTCTGGTCGAAGTCCACAGAGAAATAGAAAAAATGGGACTGTAGGACTGACTGGAGGAGTTCAATGGATCTTAAAATGACAAACATTTATGACCCATTGTTCATAATATTTCCAAAGCAGTGAATGTGGTCACTGGCCTGGATGCTGAAATGACAACAATGACAACTTAAGGTGCATAGGGAACTTATTCCCATGATACTCCTCTGCACTCCAACACCCAGAGCTGAGTGGGTCACTCAGAGAGTCACTTCACTTCCTCTTCAGGGTAGCAGTAGTTAGTCAAGAACCCCAAGAGCTTAGGCAATGTTGAGGCAAACACTTCCAGGGAGAGGAAGTTGTGTCACTATTCTAAGATGTGATCTAAGAGAAGGTGTCGGAGGTGAGTTCTCTCTTGAAGACTTTGATTCTGGCCCTGGCTTTGATATTAAATGGTTGTTTAACTTTTCATTATGGGCTACTTTATTTCTCGGAGCCTATTTTCTCAATAAGATGAGGGAGTGGATTATTTCAACTCATTTTTAAATGATTCTGAGGAGAAAAATGTGAAAGACAAAAACAAATAAAAATATTTAAGTAAATTTGATATGGCCCCAATTTACCAATCCCCCATCCACATCGTTCTCCAAGGAGGGCCATTATTAATCAACTCAATTCAGAAAACTGCCTTAGAGGTCAACAAAACTTTACATACCTGAGAGAAAATAAAGCAGGTATTGTTTTTCACTCTACCAACTAAACAAAAATACAGTGAAAATAGTGTGGGGCTAGTGGGGGAAAATTGAAATTTTAATAAAAATGAAATTCCCTAAGGACATGGGCAGATTTTTTATGGTTGCTGCTGAGGATAGAGGCTGTTATTCAGTCAGTGACACATGACAGGCAGTGTTTCCAAGGCCAGGGCTGGAGAAAGCCATGTTCAGTAGAAATTAAAATAGGCAACATGTGGAATTAAAATAGGCAACATTTTTTAACTTTATGGAAAGTACCATGGGAGTTCTAAGAAATAACCTGTATCTGATATCAAGACCAAGAAGTGGCTTTGCATCCCCCTAAGCCCCTCTTATGCCAAGCTGTGACCTTGATCAAGAATTGACTCTGAATGAGGGAAACAACCTATGGCATCATCAATATTATTTCTTTTAAATCCCCTTTATTTAAATTCTGGTCACCATCAGTGGCTGCTCCTGCATTGGTCCATTGTCTGGTTTTGTTCTTTCCACAATACTGAGAATACCATGGGATACTATTTCTATTCCCATCTGAAAGATGAGGGTCCCAAGGCCCAGAGTGGTCAAAACTATACCCAATGCCCAAATAACTATTCAGACAGGGTTGGACCTAGAATCTAATTCTCTAGGCATAGACCAGCAAGCCAGATATAGTTGTACTTCTCTTGATAGTTCTAGAATAAAGAAATATTTTTTGCTACATCAAATGAATTGCCATCTTAAGGATGGATAAAGACCAGTCCAAGAAATATTAAAGGAGCTGAAATTCTGCTGTCATCTTCACCACCACACATAATATTAACTGTAGGGCTTATATACATAGTTTCTGTCTCTGAATAAAGAATAATTTACTCAAGCCAAAACCGGTTTGGCTCAGTGGATAGAGCGTCAGCCTGTGGACTGAAAGGTCCCAGGTTCGATTCCGGTCAAGGGCACGTACCTTGGTTGCGGGCACATCCCCAGTAGGAGGTGTGCAGGAGGCAGCTGATCGATGTTTCTCTCTCATCGATGTTTCTAACTCTCTATTCCTCTCCCTTCCTCTCTGTAAAATATCAATAAAATATATTTAAAAAAAAAGAATAATTTACTCAAAAGAAGAATGTTTATATGTGTCCTTTCATTTAATTAAAATTTTAAAATCAACATATTGAAATATCATAAATCAAACCCAAAATGAAATTAACTCCTCAGGTTAATTAAATTAATTATTTTAACTAGTGGTTTCCATTTTTTCAACATTTTAAGTTTTTTTTTCATTTCTGTGAAATACATTCTTTCAAAAATTAATATTAATAACCCGGCTGGCATGGCTCAGTGGTCGAGTGTCGACCTATGAACTAGGAGGTCACAGTCAGGGCACATGCCCAGGTTGCAATCTTGATCCCTTGTGTGGGGCATGCAAGAGGCAGCCAATCAATGATTCTCTCTCATCGCTGATGTTTCTAGCTCTCTCTCCCTATCTGAAATCAATAAAAATATATTTTTAAAATTTAATATTAATATAATGATATATAGTAAGAACTTTCTCTTTCTTTACTAAGACAATTTCCAACTATATTTTTGTCTTCAAGATTCTTTATGGTATATACCTACAGTTTACTATTGAACACACAGATTTGAAATGAGCAGGTCCATTTACACACATATTTTTTTTCAACAAACAGGTACAGTACTATAAATGCATTTTCTTTTCCTATGACTTTTTAAAAGTTTTTTCTAGCTACTTCATTGTAAGAATACAGTACATAATACTGGTCAACAGCAGGATATTAGTAGTTAAATTTTGGGGGAGTAAAAAAATATGCATTAATATTTTATTGTATGAGGGGTCAGTACCCCCCAAACATTACATTATTCAAAGGTCAACTGCATATATGATTTTTTTTAAATGCTACTTCTTTATATATACACTTCCTTTATTTGTCCTTTTAAACTCTACCTTCACAGGATTCAGATATGTGCAATTTCTACCTTCTTGAATTTCAATGTTGCCAATGATCAGTAGATCCTATATGGTTCATGTGATCATTCATCTTATGATTCATTTTACAGGAAGAATAATAGGGAGGGATTGGACGATCAACTGGGAAGTGAATTTAATGTTTTCCTGAAATAGTATATGGTAGATGATGGGTTTTTGTTTATTTTGAAGGTATTTTTTTTTTAACTCATTAGAATTCAGCAGGAGCTGTTGTCTTTAGCTTCCAATTTGGAGCAGGTGTGTGAAACACAAATGTTTTTCATTTCTGTGAAATTTATTATTTCAAGCTTGTATACAATCCTTAGTGCTGGGCACTGAGCTGTCTTCTATGGGGCTTTCTGCTGGAGAGAATATTTTGAAAACAAAATACTAAAAATTATTGTAATACCACTGGACATCTAGTGACTTTCTTTTAAAAGTTTTGATTATAAGCAATATAGATACAGAAATGCACTGTGAACATTTTAGAAAAAGAAAAAAATTAAATTGCTCATAATCTAGGAACACTAATAATAACATTTCAGCTTTTAGGTGTGTGTTTTTAGTTCTTTTTCTATTCATATTAAATAATATAAATATATTTTTGCTAAAATCATGCTATACATATTATTTTGTGTTATAAAATTTCCCAATTACCATTGACATTTTTCATGTGGTTAAATATTAATCTACTAGAGGCCCGGTGCACTAAATTCATGCATGGGGGCAGGGGACGAGTTGTCCCTCAGCCCAGCCTGCACCCTCTCCAATCTGGGACCCCTTCAGGGATGTCCAACTGCCCGTATAAGCCCGATCCTGGTGGGATCAGGCCTAAATGGGCAGTCAGACATCCCTATCACAATCCAGGACTGCTGGCTCCCAACTGCTCGCCTGCCTGCCTTCCTGATTGCCCCTAACCGCTTCTGCCTGCCAGCCTGATCACCCCCTAACCACTCCCCTGCCAGCCTGATTGATGCCTAACTGCTCCCCTGCAGGCCTGGTCACCCCTAACTGCCCTCCCCTGCAGGCCTGGTCACCCCTAACTGCCTTCCCCTGCAGGCCTGGTCCCCCCCAACTGCTCTCCCCTGCAGGCCTGGGTCCCCGCCCAACTGCCCTCACCTGTAGGCCTGGTCACCCCTAACTGCTCTCCCCTGCAGGCCTGGTCCCCCCCAACTGCTTTCCCCTTCAGGCCTGGTCACCCCCAACTTCCCTCCTCTGCTGGCTTGGTCACCCCTAACTGCCCTCCCCTGCAGGCCTGGTCCCTCCCAACTGCCCTCCCTTGCAGGCCTGGTCCCTCACAACTGCCCTCCCTTGCTGGCCATCTTGTGGTGGCCATCTTGTGTCCACATGGGGGCAGTATCTTTGACCACATGGAGGCAGCCATCTTGTGTGTTGGAGTGATGGTCAATCTATATATTACTCTTTTATTAGATAGGATAGAGGCCTGGTGCATGGGTAGGGGCCAGCTGGTTTGCCCTGAAGGGTGTCCCGGATCAGGGTGGGGGTTCCCTTGGGGTCTGGGGTGGCCTGGGCGAGGGGCCTGTGGTGGTTTGCAGGCTGGCCATGCCCCCTGGCAACCCAAGTGGAGGCCCTGGTATCTGGGGTTTATTTATCTTCTACAATTGAAACTTAGTAGCCTGGAGCAGAGCCAAGCCTTCTGCTTGCTCTGTGGCGGCAGCCATTTCTGTTGGGATTTATTTATCTTCTATAATTGAAACTTTGTAGCCTTAAGCGGAGGCCTGGGCCAGCCAGGGTGTGCTGAAAGCTTGGCTTCCGCCATCGCTGTGGGCAACCCTAGCCTCCTGCTCTTTCCAGCTCCGAGGCTGCCACCATTTCTGTTGGGCTAAATTTATCTTCTATCATTGAAACTTTGTAGCCTTCAGTGGAGGCCTAGGCTGGCAAGGGCAAGTGGAAAGCTTGGCTTCCTCCATTGCTGGAGAAACCCAAGCCTCCCTCCTGCTCTCTGTGGCCTTAGCCATCTTGGTTGGGTTTATTTGCATATTTGCTCCTGATTGGCTGGTCGGCGTGGCTTGTGGGTGTAGCGGAGTGATGGTTAATTTGCATATTGCTCTTTTATTAGATAGGATAATGAATTTTAATGGCTGTAGAGCTTCTCCATTTTGTGGAAATGCCCTAATATATTGACACCCCAATTTCTGGGTGTAGATTATGTCCAGTTATTCACCATTTAAGCAATACTTTAATAAATATTGCACACATACATTTTTGGGTGTATATGTCATTTTAAACATAGAATTGAAATTATTCTATGTAGAAGTGATGGGTGTTAAAAATATGTAAGTTTTTTAATGCCTACTGCCAAAGTACTCACTGCACATCACAATCACATTTCTACCAAATAGTGGATGAGAATATCCATGGTCCTGCAGCACGTCCAACACTGAGAAATCGTGTGTGTGTGTGTGTGTGTGTGTGTGTGTGTGTGTGTGTTCATTGATATTATGGTAAATAAAATTGGACAAAATAATATGGACAGAAAATGGCATTTCACTTTTTTCTTTAAATTTATCTTTATTGTTGAAAGTATTACAGATGTTTCTTTTTTTCCCCATTAATCCCTTCCAGCCTGCCACTCTCCCCTATCCCAGGCCTTCACTGCCCTATTGTCTTTGTCCATGGGTTATACATATATACATATAAATTCTTTGGTTTATATATTCCCACTCACGCACCCACTTTTATTCTGTGCAAGACCCTCATTTTTAGTTGATCCTTTGGAGACTGGTAGTAACATGAAAGAAGACAACAAATCAAATTGGCTGACAGCAGTTCAGGAGATTTCCTTCTCCTTAAAGGATGAAAGAGCAACACTGGCATAGAGTTTTCACTGTGTTTGTTTTGAATAATAGCTTTCCTCTGAAGTCCTAGGTGGTTTATAGTACAGTGGCAATGGGGCGGGTGCATGGCCACAGGGTAAAAGGGAATTACCAAAAAAGCAAAAATAGAAATGGTGTATCTGGGAAGATGAGCCAAGGCAGCTCACAGGATTTCTGGGTGCTGCCAGGAGAAGGATTTTCTGTCCACAAGTGGCTCAGAGGTAGGGCATGGCTATAGGTGAGCTTGGCTTTCTATTTGAACATGATCGCGGGTGTGTGGAGGCAGTGGAGGGTCTGACTTGGCTCAAAACAAATTTCTGCCAACAAATGAAATGGGTACTCAAAGGGAAATTGATTCTAGTTAAAGAAAGAAATTTCATTTTTTGGTTGTGTATACACAAGTTTGAGATCAGATGCAAGACTCTTACTTGATTGTAACAATTCTTCCTAGAACCGTCTTTTTACCCATCACTATCCCAGCTAAAATTCCTGAGACCTGGGTTTCCAGGAGCCTGGAGAGAGGGCTGTGGGTTGTGAGAGATAGAGGTTGGTGGTATATTCTATGTGGTTGTTCTTTCCTTTTCTTTTTTTTTTAGGTTTAAATTATTTATTGTTTAAAGTATTACATATGTCTCCCTTTTCCCCCATTGACCTCTCCCTGGATGCTCCCACCCCCTGTGACTCTTCTTTCATTATTTCTCTTTCCCTCTTGGCCTTATGGACCCCAATTCTTTAATTTATTTTGTCAGTCTCTGGTGAGCAGAACATTCCACCTCTTCTCTCTCTGGTCTCCTCAGAGAGGTTTCCCTCTGTGAAATGATGAGAACTACCCCCCCCCACCCCCATTACAGCCTACAGTGTGTGGGTGGGTGCCTCATCCTGCATGTGTCTATAGAAGATAAGTTTCTTTTCTGCTTCGTGATGTCTGAAAAAATGGAAAATAAGGCCTAGAGAAGAGAGCACAGCAGGTGGTGGAAAATCAACTCATCAGAGGAAATTTTCAAAATCTTTTTTCTTTTCTGTTTTATTTCTCTTTTGAATGTGAAAATATTTGTTCCCTGATCAAGGTTTTGGGAGAAATCCCGAGTTAAAATTTTCCTTTGGTTTATATAAATTCACTGTGGGAAAGGATAGAGAGCATAAGAATGAAATAGAGTATTAAAATGAAGTTTTTATTTTTTTAAATTTTTTTATAATACAAAAGCATATTTATTTGTACACATACCAATGAAGGAAAGCAGTCATCTGTCAAATGGAGAACACGATTCTTAAGTAGCTGATTTTGGGACCTACTACAATGGGAAAACTTGCTTTGTTGCCTTCAGATGTTAGGTCTATTTACCTAACACTTCAGCAGGCTTTTTCAATGGGTTTTACTCATCCTGGGCCTGATTCTCTAATTCCTTACAATATCCTAGCCGGAACTGCAGGTCATTTGTATCATCATTCTGTTCATACAGGAACTTTTCCAAAAAGCATAAGACACCATATTCATTTTGGAAGAAGCTGTGGTCTTCAGGTCTAGCAGGAGCTTGGTTAATTGGTTTTCCAATTCCAGGGCAGACTCATGCTTTTATACCTGTTTGCCAGTTATCAATCTCAGGCCTCTTAAACACTGGAAAGCAGATTTTACTCCCACATTTTCTTAGATGTTTTAGGAATTGCTTTCCATTTTCCGTCTTCACCTCAGCTTGGTACTCAAAGAAATTGACAAAAAGAGCTTCTACTGAATCTTCAATGGAATTACAGGTCATAGATAAATAAGCATCACTGACGTGCAGCTCATAAGATGCCAAGTGGTTAATAGCAATACTACACTCATCAGAGAGCAGGTGCTTGGCTGCCATCACAGCTTTAGAGAAAACCAGGCAACCAGGTATAAACAGTGCTGCGCAAAAAAAAAAAAAAAAAAAATTATTAATTTTAGAGAGCAAGGAAGGGAGAGGGATAGAGAGATAGAAACATTGCTGAGAAACATCAGTCCACTGCCTCCTGCACGGCCCCTACTGGGGTCGAGCCCACAACTCAGGCATGTGCTCCAACCAAGAACCTTGGTTCATAAGTCCATGCTCAACCACTGAGCAACACCAACTGGACTGAAATAGAGTCTTTTAAATAAGGTGTCATGAATTTTTGACTAAGGCTTTGGGAACTTACCAACACACCGAAAGGGCACATAAAGTGCAGTCCATGAGGACTCTGCTCCCCAGCCAGTTTTCCTTTATTGGTGCTGGTCAGTAAGCCCATGGCAACTTCCTCCTCTGCACACTCGACTTTTATCCACTTGTCATCTGTTGACATAACTTCAAGCTTTATAGAAATAGGAATGGGGATGGGGAAAATGAAGATTGGGGTACTTGGTACCAAGCAACAAACACCGGATACTTAGAAAGGAGGGGACTTTTATGGACTATTTATTTTTGAATACGCATATACCAGCAATGGGGGTGCGGGCACCACCTCCATCTCCTTCCCACTTTGCTTCCCTCAGTCTCTACACATCTCTCTCTTCCCTGTAATCTAGGATCCCCCAGGCAATCCTCTAATTTTCTGTATTCACTTTCTTCTGGTTTTTATGATTAATAAATGTTCTTGTGCCCAGAGTCTAAAAGAATAAATGCATCTTCCCCAGAAGCTGAGGAGGAGACCTTGGTCTGGGAGCCTCACAGAAGTGGCCTAGTGCACACTGTGTACTGTCTCCTGAGCTCCGCCTGTGTAATGTTTTTCTATCAGGGCAGCACCTGGCATAGAGTCAGTCCACAGGGTTGAAACACAGATCCCCACTTCTCTGATGCAGATCTTTAAGAAAGCCACTTAAGTGATCTGAGCCCCCAGCTCCTCAGATGAGAAACAGTGTCAAGGAGCTGCATTAGCATGGGGACAATGTAACATTGCCCTGTCTGCCTCAGTTGGGGAACTCATAAACAATTTGCACCTGATTGATTATTCTGCCATTGCTATTGCTGTTACTATTATTAAGCCTTTTCTAACCATATTTGTATTCCTAGGATAAATATTTCTTCCCTGAAGAGTTGCGGTTATTCTATGTGAGTTATTGCTCTGAGAAAGCTGGCTTGCATAACTGCCACAATGAGAAAAGGGGGAGCCCTCTCCTGGAAGAGCACTCTGCTCCTTCCCTCCTCCCATGTGTCTCTGCTGGTTCAGTAGTGGTTGAGGAAGTGCCATTATACAGTTTCCACCACTCATGTGGGCTTTGATGGGCTAAGTAGAGTAGAGAAGAAGCATGACACTTTGGAACCAGGAGACCTCAATTTGAATCCTAGCTGAGTGGGTTCGGGCAGGCTTTCTCCTTAATGAGCCTCAGTATCTGTGTTAGTTTCCTGGGGCTGTCATGACATACTACCACTGTCAAAATTTATGAAAGACCTTAACCAAGACAGGAATCAGGAAAGCCTATGGGAGGAGCTCTCACACTCTATGATGGACACAAAAATCCTACAGGAAGAATTTTATGGTTATTATGCAGCTCTATGATTATAACAGCCCTCCCCTTAACTTCCTCTTACCCTGTGCACAGAATTTCCTTCCTCTTTATCTCAGGGACTTGCATGTGGCTCACCATGCTGCACATACACGACTGTAATCCTTTCTTTTTCCCAAATAAATTCCTGTTTAAAAAATATTTATTGTTGAGAGTATTACAGATGTCCCCCTCCATTTTCCACCCATCGCCCCCCTCCTTTCACAAATTGCCCCTCCCCAGGCCTTCACCACACTTTTGTCTGACCATGGACAATACATATATGCATATAAGTTCTTTGATTAATCTTTTACGCCCTCCTGTCCTCCTCCCTCTGAGATTCATCGGTCTGTTCCACATATCCATGCATCTGATTGTATTTTATTCATCAGTTTATTTTTTTTCATTAGATTCCACATATAAATGAGATTATGTGCTATTTGTCTTTCTTCCACTGGCTTATTTTGCTTAGCACAATACTTTCCAGGTCCCTCCATGCTGTCTCAAAGGGTAAGTGATCCTTCTGTTAAAGCTGTGTAGTTCCATGGTGTAAATGTACCACAGCTTTTTTTTATCCACTCAAGATGGGCACTTGGGCTGTTTCCAGATCTTAAGGGTGCATATATTCTTTCTGGTTGGTGTTTCAGGATTCTTAAGACATATTCCTAGAGGTGGGATAATAGAGTTAAATGGAAGTTCCATTTTTAATTTTTTTGAGGAAACTCCACACTGTTTTCCATAGTGGCTGCATCAGTTTGCATTCCCACCAGCAGTGTACTAGGGTTCACTTTAACTCACAACCTTGCCAGCACTTGTCCTTTGTTGATTTATTGATGGTGTCCATTCTGGCAGGTGTAAGGTGATACCTCAGTGTCATTTTTTAAAATAAATCTTTATTGTTCAGATTATTACAGATGTTCCTCTTTTTTCCCCCCATAGCTCCCCTCCACCCGGTTCCCACCCCACCCCCTGCCCTTATCCACCCCCTCCACTGTCCTCATCCATAGTTGTACGATTTTTGTCCAGTCTCTTCCCGCACCCCCACATCCCCTTCCCCCCCTAGAATTGTCACTCCACTTCCTTTCTATGCCCCTGATTCTATTATATTCACCAGTTTATTCTGTTCATCAGATTTTTTATTCATTTGATTTTTAGATTCACTGGTTGATAGATATGTATTTGTTGTTCATAATTTTTATCTTTACCTTTTTCTTCTCCTTCCTCTTAAAGAATGCCTTTCAGCATTTCATATAATACTGGTTTGGTGGTGATGAACTCCTTTAGCTTTTTCTTATCTGTGAAGCTCTTTATCTGACCTTCAATTCTAAATGATAGCTTTGCTGTGTAGAGTAATCTTGGTTGTAGGTTCTTGCTATTCATCACTTTGAATATTTCTTGCCACTCTTGTCAGGCCTGCATAGTTTCTGTTGAGAAATCAGCTGACAGTCATATGGGTACTCCCTTGTAGGTAACTAACTTTTTCTCTTGCTGCTTTCAAGATTCTCTCTTTGTCTTTTGCCCTTGGCATTTTAATTATGATGTGTCTTGGAGTGGTCCTTTTTGGATTCCTCTTGTTTGGGGTTCTCTGTGCTTCCTGGACTTGTAAGTCTATTTCTTTCACCAGGTAGGGAAAGTTTTCTGTCATTATTTCTTCAAATAGGTTTTCAATATCTTGCTCTCTCTCTTCTTCTGGCACCCCTATAATTCGGATGTTGGTACTCCTGAAGTTGTCCCAGAGGCTCCTTGCACTATCTTCATATTCTTTTTGGATTCTTTTTTCTTTTTGCTTTTCCATTTGGATGGTTTTACTTCTTCGTATTTCAAATCTTTGACTTGATTCTTGGGATCCTCTAGTCTGCTGTTGGATCTCTGTATATTATTCTTTATTTCAGTCAGTGTATGCTTATTCTAACTGGTCCTTTTTCATATCCTTGAGGGTCTCACTATATTTCTTGGAGGTTTCTAGAAGATTCTTGAGTAACCTTATAACCGTGGTTTTGAACTCTATATCCAGTATTTTGCTTTCCTCCATTTCTTTCATTTGTGACCTGTTTCTTTGTTTCCCCATTTTGGCTGCTTCCCTGTGTTGATAGAGTGGCTTTGTGTGGTTGGTGTTCTATAGGGCCCCGTGGCTCAGCCTCCCTAATTACCTGAGGTGGATACTCTTGGTGCACACCTTTGTGGGCTGTGTGCACAGTCTTTTTGTAGTTAAGCCTTGCTTGCTGTTGGTATCACTGGGAGGAATTGACTTCCAGGCCAATTGGCTGTGAGGACCAGTTGTGTCTACAATGGGAGAACTTCTGTGTTGGAGACACCCTTATGGGTCAGGACTTGCTTCAGTGGGGCTTTGGCACTCACTGAGTCTGCCCCCTGAGTGTGTCTCTTATGGATCTGAGGAGTTGTAATCTGGATGGTCTCACTCTGACCACTGGGTACACTGACTCTTGGATCTCCAAGGAGGTGCAAAGTCAGCACTGCCTGAGGCCACCCAGCAGGAGCTACAGAGAGATCTGCAGATTCCTCCTCTTTGTTTGGGGTTTGGAGGTGCCCAGATGAGGCCTAGCTGTGAAGCAATGCAAGTTGCTGTGGAGCCTTGGGCCTTCTTTTGGAGGCTCTGGGGCTCTCTGTCCCAGCTGCAGTTTGTTAGGTTTTAGATTGCAAAAGGCCAGACCATTCATATGCAAAAGCCTCTGGGCACAGCTTGGGTGGGGTTGTAAATTGGGTGGGGTGGGTTCTCAGGGAATCACCAGGGCAGAGCAAACAGCAATGGCTGCCAGTCAGCCCTGCCTGGAACAGGTCCCCGGGTCTCTGTGTCCCGCGGCACTGTGCAGGAACAATGATCGTTGCAAGCACCTCTGAGAGAAAGTTGCCCTAGCGTTCCGGCCTGGCAGTCCAGTTTCTCTCCGTATGAGTCTGGGTCTCCAGAGTCTTGCCTGGAACTGGAGTTCAGAGCAGTCAGGAGCTTGTATCTCCCTCCCAATTGAAAAAGACAACAGCACATCCAGTTGCCAGCCCCTTTCGTGCATGGCTCCGTACCTCCACACTTCCACACCTCCTTCCTTCCTTCCTTCCTTCCTTCCTTCCTTCCTTCCTTCCTTCCTTCCTTCCTTCCTTCCTCTCTCTCTCTCTCTCTCTCTCTCTCTCTCTCTCTCTCTCTCTCTTTCTTTCTTTCCATGTACCTGTTGAATTTTCCCACCATTTATTGAAGAGACTGTCTTGACTCCATTGTATGTTCTTGCCTTCTTTGTCAAATATTAATTGAGCATAATGGGTTGGGTCCATTTCTGGAATGTCTGTTCTATTCCATTGATCTGTATGCCTGATCTTGTGCCAGTACCAGTCTGTTTTGATTACCATAACTTTGTAGCATAACTGGTATTGTGATCCCTCCTACTTTGTTCAGCTTTCTCAAGATTGCTGTGGCTATTCAGGGTCTTTTTGGTTCTATATAAATTTTTGGAGTTCTTGTTCTAGATTTGTAAAATATGCCTTTGGCATTTTAGTAGGGATTGCATTGAATCTATAGATTGCTTTGGGTAGTATAGACATTTTAATGATGTTAATATTCCAATCCTTGAACAAGGTATATTCTTCCACTTGGTTGTATCTTCCTCTATCTATTTTTCCAACATTCTGTATTTTTCCAAGTACAGATTTTTTACATCCTTGGGTAAGTTTATTCCTAGGTGTCTTATTTTGTTGTTGTTGCAATGGTAAAAGGGATTGTTTTTCCAGTATCTCTTATCATTATTGGTGTATAAAAATGCCATCGATTTCTGGATGTCAATTTTGTATCCTGCTACTTTGCCAAATTCATTTATCAACTTTGGTATTTTTTTGGTGGATTCTGTAGGATTTTCTATGTACAATATCATGTCATCTGCAAATAATGACAATTTTACTTCTTGTCTGATCATTGTGGCTCAGACTTCCAGTACTATGTTGAATAAGAGTGGTGAAAGTGGACATCCCTGTCTTGTTCCAGTTCTTAATGGAAATACTTTTAGTTTTTGCCAATTGAGTGTAATGCTGGCTTTGGGTTTGTCATATATGGCCTTTATTATTTTGAGGTATGATACTTCTATTCATACTTTGCTGAGAGTTTTTATCAAAACTGGGAGCTGGATGTTTTCCAAGGTTTTTTTTTTTTCTTTCTTTTTTCTTTTCTGCATCTATTGATATGATCCTGTGATATTCATTCATCATTTTATTAATGTGATGTATCACATTTATTGATTTGTGAATATTGTACCAGCTTTGCATCCAAAAAATAAATCCCACTTGGTCGTGGTGAAGGTTTTTTTTTTTAATGTATTCCTGGGTCCTACTTGCTAATATTTTGTTGATGATTTTAGCACCTATGTTCATCAGGTATATTGGCCTATAATTTTTTTTTTCTTTTTGCTGTATTTATCTGGTTTTGGAATTACTATAATGCTGGCCTCATAAAAAGAGCTTGGAAGTGTTCCTTCCTCTTGAGTTTTTTGGAATAGTTTGAGGAGAGGTATTAGTTGTTTGGAGGTTTGTTAAAACTTCCCTGTGAAGCTGTCTGGTGTAGGACTTTTGTTGGCTGGGAGATTTTTGATTACTGCTTCAATTTCATTAGTTATTTTTGATCTATTCAGTTTTTCTGATTCCTCCTGGTTGATTTTTGGAAGATTGTATGTGTCTAGAAATTTGTCCACTTCCTCCCAGATTGTCTAATTTGTTAGCATATAGTTGTTCATAGTATTTTCTTACAATCCTTTCTATTTCTGTGGTGTCAATTGTTACTTCACCTCTTTAATTTCTGATTTTATTTATTTGGGTCCTCTATCTTTATTTATTTTATTGTAATACTCACCCAAGGATACTTTTTTCCAATGGTTTTTAGAGGGAGTGGGAGGGAGGGAGAGAGGCAGAGAGAAACTTTGATGTGAGAGTGACAAATCAATTGGTTGCCTCCTGCTCACTCCCTGACTGGGGCCAGGGATTAAACCTGCAACTGAGGTATGTGCCCTTAACCAGAATCAAACCCAGGACCCCTCAGTTCTTGGCCTAATGCTCCAACCACTGAGCCAAACTGGCTAGGGCTCTCTTTATATATTGATCAGTCTGTATAAAGGTTCATCAATCTTGTGTATATTTTCAAAGCACCAGCTCTTGGTTTCATTGGTTTTTTGTATTGTTGTGTTTTTTTTGTATCTATTTCATTTATTTTTGCTCTGATTTTTATTATTTCATTGCTTCCACTTACTCTGGGATTTTCTTGTTGTTCTCTTTCTAATTCTTTTAGTTTGGGGTTAGATTGTTTATTAGAGATACTTCTTGTTTCTTGAAATAGGCCTCTAATGCTATGGAAGTCCCTCTCAGGAGTGCTTTGGCTGTATCCTAGAGATTTGTGGTTGTTGTGTATTCATTTTCACTTGTTTCTAGAAAGTTTATGATTTCTTCCTTGATCTCATTAGTAACCTATTCATTGTTTAAGAACATGCTATTTAGCTTCCATGTGTTTGAATGTTTTTAATTTTTTATTATAGTTGATTTCTAGTTTCATCCCATTGTAATCTGAGAAGATGCTTGATATTCTTTCAGTCCGCTTGACCTTGTAGAGATGTATTTTGTGTCCTAACATGTGGCCTATCTTTGAAAATTTCCCAGGTGCAGTTGAGAAGAATTTATATTCTGAAGCTTTGAGGTGAAATGTTCTATAAATGTCAATTAAATCCATCTCATCTATTGTACTGTTTAAGGTCTCTGTGTCCTTGTTTACTTTTGTCTAGAACAGCTGTGGGCAAACTATGGCCCATGGGCTGGATCCGTCCCATTCGGCTGTTCTATCCAGCCCGCGGAGCCGAAAGAGCGGAGGGTTCTCTTGCTCTCCCCTCCGCTCCTTTACTTTGAATTTATATTAGTTCACACAAACACTCCATCCATGCTTTTGTTCCTGCCCTCTGGTCCAGTTTAAGAACCCATTGTGGCCCTCGAGTCAAAAAGTTTGCCCACCCCTGGTCTAGAAGATCTATCCAGTGATGTCAATGGGGTGTTAAAGTCCCCTAGTATGAATGTATTGCTGTCAATCTCTGCCTTAAAGTCCCCCAAGATCATTTTTATATATTTAGGTGCTTCTATATTGTATACATATATCTTTACCAGGGTTATATCCTGTTGTTGTATCAATCCCTTTAGTAGTATATAATGGCCTTTTTCTATCTCTTGTTATGGCCTTTGCTTTGAAGTATATTTTATCAGTTATAAGTATTTTTACCCTAGCTTTTTTTGTTATTGTTGTTGGCATTTGCATGGAAAAGGTTTTTCTATTCATTCAGTTTCATCCTGTGTGAGTCTTCTGAAGTGGGTCTTTTGTTGACAGCATATATATGGGTCATATTTTCTTATTCATTCAGCTATCCAATGTTTTTTGATCGGAGCATTTAATCCATTTACATTTTATGTTATTATTGATAGGTATTTTTCTAATGTCATTTTTATTCTTTATATCTATGTTTCTCTACATATACTTCTTTTTATTACAATTGTCACTTTGACACTTCTTGCAATGCTGGTTTGTTTATAATTAACTCCTTTAGGTTTTTTTTTTTTTTCTGGGCAGCTCTTTATTTCACCTTCACTTTTAAATGATAGCCTTGTTTGATAGACTAGTCTTGGTTTTAGATTCTTGCTTTTCATTACTTTAAATACCCCATGCCGTTCCTTTCTGGCCTGTCATGTTTCTGTTGAGAAATTAGCCTACAGTGTTATGAGAACTCCCTTATACATCACTGACTGTCTCTCTCTTGCTGCCCTTAACATTATCTTTCTGTCTTTAACATTTGCCATTTTAATTATGATGTGTCTTGGAGTAGATCTCTTTAGGTTCATCTTGATTGGTACCCTCTGTGCTTTTTGAAATTTGACTTTTATCTTCACCAGTTTAGGGAACTTTTATGTCATTATTTCTTCTAACAAGTTCTCTATCCCTTTCTCACTTTCTTCTCCCCCCGTAACCCTATGATGTGGATGTTGTTTTATTTCATGTTGTCCTGGAGTTCCCTTAAACTCTCCTCATGCTTTTTAAAAAAATATATTTTATTGATTTTTTACAGATAGGAAGGGAGAGGGATAGATAGTCAGAAACATCGATAGGAGAGAAACATTGATCAGCTGCCTCCTGCACACCTCCCACTGGGGATATGCCCACAACCAAGGTACATGCCCTTGACCGGAATCAAACCTGGGACCTTTCAGTCCGCAGGCCGATGTTCTATCCACTGAGCCAAACCAGTCAGGGCTCCTCATGGTTTTTAACTATTTTTTTAAAAAAATTTTGCTCCTCTGATTGAATAGTTCCCCCCATTCCTTGTCTTCTAATTCACTTATTTGATCCTCTGCTTCATCAAGCCTGCAAATCCCTTCCAGCATATTCTTGATGTCAGATATAGTATTCTTCATTTCTGCCTTTTTCTTATTTATAATTTCTATATTTTCTCATGCTGAAATAGTTTGTCCAAAGTTCCTTGTAGTTACCACTAAGTTCCTTATAGTTCCCATTAAGTTTCTTGTAGTGTTCATTAAGATCCTTGAGCATCTTTATAACCTTTACTATGAACTCTATGTTTAATAACTTGGTTATCTTCATCTAGGTTATGTCTTTTCCAGGAAATTCCTCCTTTTCTTTAATTTGGAGGTTGTTTCTTTTTCTCACTATTTTAGTTGTGTTTGTATGTATGTATTAGATATAATTGCTATGACACTCAGTCTTCATGGAGTGGGCTTTTGTAGTAAATGTTCTGTGGGACCCAGTAGTGCTGTTTCCTTGTATCAGTGAGCTGTATGTGGTAGGCATGACCATTTTGTGGGTTATTTGGCCTCTCCTGTTGCAGTTGGGTTTTGATTGTTGTTGTCCCATTTGTGGGTAGACTTTCCTCTCAGTGTGGCTAACTGTGAGGCTCAGCAACTACCACACCATGTGTGCTGTTGTACAGGGGTTGATCAGGCAAAACAAAACAAAAACCAAATAAAAAGGAACATAAAAAAAGATTCCAACAATGACAACAGTGAAAACAACCACAAAAGAAAATAATTAGAAAAGAAACTAGAGAACACAAATACTAAAAAAAAAAAATACCCCAAAACCAGAAAAATATAATATTGCTAATAGTAAAATAAAAATATAGAGGTCACTGGAAGAGAAAACGGGCAGTAAAGAGATTCTGCAAGGAAATAAGGGAGAGCAAAAAATTAGACTAGAGAGTAGGAAAAGAAATTTATAATAAAAAGACAAGAAGACAGACAGAAAGAAAAAAAAGTTATGCAAAGTTAACAAGAAGAGAGGAAAAGTAAAGCAAAAGAAAGAATATAAAAGAAAAAGTTTAGTAAGATATAGTAAGAAAAGAAAGGAGTCCAATAAGAGATATGAAACAATAAAGAAAAGAGCAAGAATCTTAATAGTAATAATAATATCAAAGCAATACAGCACAAAAAAGAAAGAAAATATTGAAAAAAGAACAAATAAAACAATTTTTTTTTTAAAGCCAGCAAATTGAAACTTGTCTAGGCAGCTTCTACTGTCTGAAGCACACAGTTTTGTATGCTGATTTCAGGCCTCTTCGGAGGTACTTTTGTGTCAGTGAATGTGAGGAGCTATCCAAGTTTGGCTCTCAGTGTCCTGTTGTAGCTCTGGTCAGTCCAAGGCTCTTTGAGTACCATCCCTACTTGTCAGCTACTCTACCTCCTCTCTGAGGTTGTCTGGTCTTCCTAAACTGTCTTCTGAAGAGAGTCTTTATGGTGGAGGCATGTTAGTGTAGCTTGGGCTAGCAGGATCCCTACTTAGAGATTTTAGTGTCAGGCACTTATTGAGAGGAAATTAATCTCTGCTTCAAAGCCAAACTCCTCAGTCTCTGCCATAGCCTCCAACTCTAGATCTCCCTAACGTGGCCTGATTTAGGTTCAAGTTAGATACAGCCTGCTACCTTTTCTACAGGAGCAGTTTCAGTTGTCCTGGGCTCAGTGGGATTGATCAAAAGAGTATTTGTTGAACATGTTTGCCATCCCACAGGAGGGGGGCTAAGCATTTCTTCCGGGTCCCAGACAATAGCCTCTAAGGGTCTTACTCTTGGAATGTCATCCTCTGAGCTCCTGAATAAATTCTTATGCCAATGAAATATCTAGTTTACTTTTTGTTTGTGGTTGACATATTTGGAGATTTGTCTGGGATCCAGAGTACCCTATAGCTCTGGGGCTTAGTGAGCAAATAGGTGTCAGTTTCCACAGATCATTTGAGCTCATTGCTTTCTTCCCAACTCAAGAGATTGAGGCTAAATTTTCTTCTGTGTCTGAGCTTCTGCTTTTGCATTCTGAAGATCTCTGGGCTTTATTTGGGAACTCTTTAAAGGTTTTGTTCTTCTTTTCTTTTGTCTCCTCTTATTTCCTTACTTTATTTGTTTGTTTTGTTAAAAGGTTTTGAATGTTTATGAACACTTTGGCCTGCCTCCTCTCCCAGCATGCACCCTCTCCAAACTGGCAGTCAGACATCCCTCTCACAATCCGGGACTGCTGGCTCCTAACCACTCGCCTGCCTGCCTGAGCAGGTCCGACTGTTTCTTAGAACTGTGCTAGCATTAGTCTGATTCCACCTGGAAGCAGGTTGTTTTCACAGAAACAGTGTAAGCCTTCAGTATGATTCTGTCTTGAACCAGAATGCCCATTGAAATGTGTTTTAGCGTCTGATCTGATTCTCAAGAGCAGGCGGTGTCTACTAGACCTGGCTGTTCAGCTGTTGGTCTGCTCCTCTTGTATCTGACTGTGTTAAGTGAGAGTGGCTAGTATTAAGCAGGTTCTGAGGTGTTTTAGACTGTGTTGGGCCCCTGCTCTAGAGAAAAGCCTCAAAAAAAATGGGATCTCAGTTATCTAAAAATTTTCATGGCAACCTTTGAATGGGATCCTGGCAGAATTTATGCTTAAAAATTGCTGTCTCGCCTCATGCACATTTTCGAACCTATCTGATCAAAAGTAATTTAGAACATCCATGATCATTACAGGGGGTCTTTGATACTCCCTAATTTACTTTTCTTAAAAGTGAATTGGGCCTTGGCAGGTGTTGCTCAGTGGTTAGAGTGTTGGCCTGTGCACTGAAGGTTCACGGGTTGCAGGTTTGATCCACGGCACCAGTCTAGGCATGTAAGGGAGGCAACCAATTGATGTGTCTCTCTCACATAGATGTTTTTCTCTCTCTCTCCATCGCTTCCACTCTCTCTAAAACCCAATGGAAAAAATGTCCTCAGGTGAAGATTGACAACACCAACAAAAAAAAGTGAATTGGACAATCCTAGCCCTGAGATTGCAAAAACTGAATGGAATGGCAATTTTAAGTGCTATTGCAAGTGCTATCCAAAGATGACCAGATTTTTGAAGTTACCTCCTTGCAAAATAAAGCTTTAGAGTTAATGGAGGCTAACAAACTTTTTAAAAAAATTATTTATTGTTGAAACTATTACATATGTCCCCCTTTTCCCCCATTGTCCTTTCCCAGCCCTTCCTCCCTCCGGGCCCCCAGCCCAGGCCTTTAAAGAAAGTGGAGATGGCTTCCGAGGCCCTGTGTTCCTCAGCTCTGGCACCAACTTGCCCTTCCCCCTGCTCCTTTCTCAGTTTCCACCTTTGAAGCCACCAAGCTCTCCTCCTTTGAATCCTTCACCTCAGGCTTTATCCTTAGAGCCATAACTATAATAACTAAGAATTTGCTCTTCTTACTCAATTCTTTTGTCTCAAGCTTTACCTCATAGGCCTATTGCCCTGGACTCCTGACTTTGACTCTGGCTCTGTCTCCAGTGCCTAGCCAGGAGTGGGCAAACTTTTTGACTCGAGGGCCACAATGGGTTCTTAAACTGGACCGGAAGGCTGGAACAAAAGCATGGATGGAGTGTTTGTGTGAACTAATGTAAATTCAAAGTAAAGGAGCGGAGGGGAGAGCAAGAGAACTGGATAGAACAGCTGGATCCGGCCCGCGGGCCGTAGTTTGCCCACGGCTGGCTAGCCCCTCTGAGACCCACACCCTCCTCCTCTGAACCTGCCAGTACTTCCCTTTAAAGTTAAGCCTTTGGAGGATTCTAGTAAGCCCTCAAGTCTTTTTTAAAATATATTTTTACTAGAGGCCCAATGCATGGAATTTGTGCACTGGGGTGGGGGGAGGGTTGTCCCTCAGCCCAGCCTGCACCCTTTCCAATCTGGGACCCCTCGAAGGATGTCTGGCTGCTGGTTTAAACCGGCAGTTGGATATCCCTTTCACAATCCAGGACTGCCGGCTCCTAACCACTCACCTGCCTGCCTGTCTGATTATCCCTAACCACTCCCCTGCCAGCCTGATTGATATCTATCTGCTCCCCTGCCAGCCCGATCTCCCTAAATGCCCTCCCCTGTAGGTCTGGTTGCCCCCAACTTCCCTCTCCTGCAGGCCCAGTTTGCCCCCAACTACCCTCCCTTGCTGGCCTGATCACCCCCAACTGCCCTCCCCTGCTGGCCATCTTGTGGCAGCTATTGTGTGGTGACCATCTTGTGATGGCCATCTTGTGGTGGCCATCTTGTGATGACATGAGAGCATAGGGTGAGGATGCAAGGGCCACCTAGGCTTTTACTAGTATAGATTGATTTCAGAGAGGAAGGAAGAGGGAGAGAGAGATAGTAACATCAATGCTGAGAGAGAATCATTGATTGGCTGCCAACTATAAGCTCCCTACTGGAGATCGAGCCGGCAACCCTTAGCATGTGCCCTGATTGGGAATCAAACCCTGACCTCCTGGTTCATAGGTTAACACTCAACCATTGAGCCACATCAGCTGGGCAACCCCAACTCTTTTAAGTTTTCTAAACCAAAGCTGAATTACAATCCATAGTTAAAGAATTTCCTGAGGTAACAGGATCCTCATAGATTCACTGAGGAGTTTAATCTAGTCATTCAAGCCTACCAGCCTGGGTTTTCTGATTCATATCAACTCGTTCAGCTGCTATTCAATGAAGGCCACGGTCAGCACTGGATGAGGCTTCCTGATGGGGGCATCTTGAAAGGGACTTAGAAAAAAACAAACTTCTGATTTTGGGTAAAATGCTAGAAAACTCACTGGAGACCTCTACTGAGCAATTGCCATAGCCTTTTCAAAGCCGGGTAGTTGGAACAAAATTCAGAGTTGCTCGCAAAAATATGATGCATCAGTTTATGACTATTATAATTGAATTTAGGATGTCTTTAAAGAGCCTTCTGGCCTTCCTTTTGAAGTTGATTACATTGGGGCAGCCTTTTACTCTGTTTCTTAATAGGTGGAACTAAGAATTTTCCCTCTTAGTTAAAGGGACCAAGATGGAATGGGAAACCATGTCCACTCTACATTTGGTTAATTAAGCATGCCTATGCCCTAGATGAGCCACCTAGATGTAAGACTACTAAGAGTTTTCATTGTAAACCATAGCAAATAAAGGACCTGATACAAAATTTAAAGCCTTCTAGCTTCTGTTACTATTACAAAGATCCAGGACATTAAAAAATAAGTTGTCACAAATGTAAGCACCTTTTTAAAGGTGTCCTCAGTCTTTTGATCAGTTTCCCAAGCTTCTTCTAATCTCCTATAATAGGGCTCTGAAGAACTACAGGGATTTTTCCAAATTCTCCTTCTTAATCAGCTCAGAGAAACCTTTCTCCAAATTGGGAATGACTCTCTTCGTTCTTATTGACACTGGAGCTACACATCAGTGCTCAACCCATTGGTAACATGCCCTGCCTCAGTTGAATAAAACAGTTCAGATAGTGGGAATTTAAAATAAACCTCAACAGAGCTGTTTTCCTGCTCTCTACCTATGAGTCTGTTTCTGTTTTGCTTGGGTGTTGGGGGTGGGGTGGGAGGTGGAGAGATTGAAAAAAAAAAGAGAGAACTCATGGACATGGACAACAGTATGGTGATTGCAGGGGTGGAGGTAGAAGAGGGCATAGAGGGGATAAGTGGTGATGGAAAAAAAAAGAAAATAACATGTAAGTAGAGAGAACCTCTGCCAAATAAAATAAAATAAACCTCAACAAATTTCTGTCTCTGAACTTACTCCCTTTTCTTAAGCCCTTTAACAGGTGCATACTTTTTTACTTTAAGTTCCCTGCCCCTATTTATTTTTAGGCTGAAACTTAGAAAATATCATGACAGAATTTATTTCTCCCAAAAGGGGGGAATAATGCTAAAATTTGATAGTAGATGTCAAAATAGCTAATTAGGTGAATTAAATAACCCTTCAGTATGTTTATTTGTTCCATTTCTGAGAGCACTATAGCCGAACATGGAAGCACTGATTATTTGTTCCAGTGGAATCAGCTGCTATCCTCTTTATGAGCAAAATTTTTAACTGATGTTGGCAGAATCTACAGTGTACCTCCTATAACATTCTGTTGGCCACATTTATAGAGACCCCCCAAATACCTTGCATGAAATCATTGCTATTGGTCCTTCTAAGTCTCAGACTCATCCCTTTTGGAATTCATACTCTCACCTTTTGAAATAATTACAGGACCCCTTCCCCATACATTTAGCTTTGGCTTCTTTTGATCCACAGTTGATAAAGGAAGATATATGTCAATATTTTAGAGGCCTAATGCTTATATTTAAAATAACCATGCTTGTCAGGCCAGCATGGCTCAGAGCATCTTGAAGGTCACAGTTCAATTCCTGGTCAAGGCACATGCCTGGGTTGCAGGCTTGGTCCCCAATGTAGGGCATGTAGGGGCAGCTGATAAATGATTCTCTCTCATCATTGATGTTTCTATCTCTCTCTCCCTCTTCCTTCATCTCTGAAATATATATGAAGATAACCATGCTTTGGTAGTGTGCTCCAAGGAGATGAAACCTAGAACACTACACTCTACAACCTGGAGACTTTGTTTCCTGGAAAAAATTCCTTCCAGCATTGCTGACAGGGCCCCTACAGCTGCTGTGCTCTAACCCCTGAGTTGCTAACCTCCAGGGAATATACTCTCGGATTCATGTGGCACACCTAATGGTAGCATCAAACACTGACTGGAATGGCATAGTCTGGTGACTGAAATTACAGCTGTCAAAAAATTAAAGCAGGTTGTATCTGGAGACAGCTTTCCCAGAATGACAGGACCTGCCTATACAATAGTTTTCTTTCCTTTGCTTCCTACTTTATTTCCCTTTCTTTTTCTTGGAAGGAAGATGCCTTTCCCCCCATATATCCCAATTTATAGTGAAAAGGGTAAATCTCTCTGATTGTTACACCTGTCATCAAGAGTTTTGATGTCCAAGACAGTAATGACCCCTTATTTCACTTCTTTCAGGTTTGAGCTCCTTGTTTAGAAACATTATATAAACTAAGTTTGTTCTGCTGTTTGAAATGTTGGTTTGTATTCTTCTTGCTGTTAAACTCTGAACAAAGTTGAACCTGGACATGAGTAGATTCTGGACCATGTACCTTTTGTACAACATGATATACAACACCCAAAAGAAATCCTTCTTGGCATTGGGGACAAAAAGCCACTGAAGTCCCAAGTCTTGACCGCTGATGCTTTCAGAGAAAGATCTTGTTGATCAAAAGCAGGAAATGTCAAAAGTTGACAGTGACTTTAAGCAAGATAGAAATTGGGAGGGCCTGTAGGAGACTATGGAAAGAACTTTAAGGCTACAACAGAGCTCTATGGTTATAACAGCCGCTCCCCTTATCTTCCCCTTCCCCTCTTTAAAGAATAAGACTTAACCTGCACTTACTGGATTGCAACCCTTTCTTTTTTCTGAATAAATCCTTTCTGCTGATGGAATACCTGGTCCACTTTTTGTGTACAGTCAACACCACAAACTTTATAGATTAAAGTAAGAGAAATTTATTGAACATAAATTTACAGTTCTATAAACCAGAGTCCAAAGCCAAGATGCTGACAAGGCCATGCTCTCTCTTTCTCTCCTGGCTTCTGGTGATCACTGGCAGTCCTTAGCATTCCTTGGTTTAGTGGTGCATCACTCCAATCCCTTCCTCTGTCACCACATAGCCTTCTTCTCCCTGTGTGTCTGTCTCCTCTTCTCATAAGGACACCAATTTCATTGAATTTGGGGACCATCCTACTCCAGTATGACCTCATCTTTACTAATCACATCAGCAATGGCCCTATTTCCAAATAATTTATATTCTGAGGTAGTGGGGGTGGGGTGGGCTGGGATTTCAACAAGTCTTTTTTGGAAATACAATGCAACCCTTAACAATATCCTCATCATAAAATGGTTTAATGACTCTCCTTGGCAGAGTTTTTATGAGGATTAAAAGCAAAGGAGCTCAGTGTCTAGCACACTTAGTAGGTACTCAATGAATGGCAGCCTTTATTATTGTTGTGGGATTCCTGCTTTGAGGTATACAGTATACCAAGATACGCCTGGTGTAGCTGGGACTGAACGGCAGTGCTGGTGGTCCACAAATCCCCTCAGAATGTTGCCACAGGCTTCACCTTAATGGGAGGTCCATTGTTGAAGAAAGCTGGACATTTGTTATGCTACAGACTACAGGTTTCTAAACATATTTTAAATAATGTACCGGTATTAGTCTTTCTAAGAGAAAGAATAAAGTAGGATAGGGAATGCTATATTAGGAATGGGGGGGTCTGGGCTTTCATTAGGATTTTTTTACTAATTTACTGAATGGCCTTTGTTTTCTTGCAGATACAAAAAAGGTGTTAGACCAGATGACTTTAAGGTCCCTTGTCAGTTCATGTGTTCTGTATAGTGGATTTCTCATATTCTCACCCTCGTATGTTGCTGTCAAAATAAAAAAACACACCTCTTTTTGTTCACTAAGAAGAGTTAAATTTCTATGTTATTGTTATTTGATTTCCCTCACAACCATTGTTTCTTTAAAATATAAAGTTAATACTATTTATTACATTAGGATTGGAATTATAGAACACTAAAAATATTATATAGCATTAATGTGAGTATATGAAGAGTAATTTCTCATTTGATATATGATAAATGTTCCCACCACAGTAATTTTTAGCATGACTTGAACCATTCTCAAAGGCACCAGAACTACAAATTATACACACACACAAAAGAAAGGAAAGCATGGACCCAGGACATCAGAGAAGAATCCAAGTGACAGATTGTTGTGTAACCCAACTCCTATCTTCCTTCTTTCTTTTGTAACTCCACTGTAGACATAAGTATTGAGCATGTTCAGACTCTCTTGCATCCAGAAATGGCCATGTGACATAGTCCTGGCCAAAGGAGTGAAAAAGGAAGCCTACCAGAAAGGCCCCATGACAGTTCTTTCCTTTTAAAAGAAGCAGAAAACTCTGGCACCACCTTTTTCTATTTCTTCTTCCTTTGATTGCAAATGCAATGCCTGGGGCTGCAGCACATCTTGCAAGCATGAGGGAAATATAGTGAGGAACACAGAAATGCTGGTTCTGACATTGGTGAGCTCCTACACCAGGCCCTGGAATGCCTACCTCAACACTTCATGCTATTGATAATTAAATACTGTTTGGGGCTGAATTGTGTCTCCACAAAATTCAGATATTGAAGTCATGACCTCCAGTACCTCAGAATGTAACCATGTTATGAGATAAGGTCTCTAAAGAGGTTATTGAGTTAAAAGGAGGCCACAAGAGAGGGTTCTAATTCAATGTAATGGGTGTTCTCACAAGAATAGAAAATTTGGACACACTAAGAGACACCAGGGATGCAGGAGCATTGATAAAAGATCACGTGAAGAGGTAGCAAGAGAGTAGCCATCTGCAAGCCAAGAAGAGAGGACTCAGAGGAAACCAACCCTGCTGGCACCATGATCTTGGACTTCCAGCTTCTGGGACTATCCTATATAATAGAAGGCTAATATGCAAATTGTTCCCTTGGGAATTCGACTGACTGGGAGTTTGACTGCTTGCTATGATGTGCGCTGACCACCAGGGGTGGTGTGGAATGAAGGAAAGCCCTGGCCAGCAGCCGGCAGCCAGGGGAAGGGAGGCCCCAGCCAGCAGCTGGAAGGAAGGCCCCACCTGGCAGCCAGAAGGCCCCAATTGGCTCCAATCACCAGCCAGGCCTAGGGACCCTATCCATGCATGAATTTTGTGCACCGGGCCTCTAGTGAGGCAATAAATTTCTGTTGTTTAGTACACCCAGTCTGTGGTATTTTAATATGGCAGCCCTAGGAAACATACAAAAATACCCAATTGCTTAAGTTATGGTTACTCACATTTTCTGTTACTTTCAGCTAGAAGCATTCCTGATAGCTTTCAGTTCTTTAAAATATGTAATGAGATTTTTAGGACCCAGGTAAGATATTTTAAAATCTCTTATATTGAAAGAAAGTATGATTAAAATTTTTTTGTCATTATTTAATAACTATATTCCCCTCAGCAAATATCTTCAAAACTTCTTTTGCAGCAATTTTCTCTATAGCCTTTACAACACTCCTTCAAAGTATTTCAGCAAAAGGCATATTACCCCAATTAAACAAAAATGAAATGACACTACAGTCAAATAAGATAAATTGTAGATTTAATTAGGACTGTAACAGCCCAGGAATCTCTCACAATAAAAAAATCAGGAAACTTGAGACTTTTTGCCATGACTGTTTATATAATTATTTAATTGGCTTGCAGCTTCCTCAGTAGTCGGCCTTTCACAGCAATGTAGTGGAAGGACAAGCAGCTAATGGCATTTAATTTTGTCTCCTTGAATAAAGGACAAAAGTTCACCTGCAACTGCCAAATGTTTCATAGTAACATCATCCAGGAATCACTGAGTTTATGAATTAACAGCCATCGTCTTTTAAAAGCAGTGTTACATATTAAAAATAGTTATAATTGTAAGTTCTAAGAAAAAATGGTTGATTTCAAAAGTACTCTTGATGAAGGAAGGCCAGAAGTAATGAAGTAATGAAGAAAAATTCAAATAATTTTGGAAAAAAAGTTTTTTTAACTTTTACATAAAAAATACACAAAGTCAAAAGGTAAGCAGGATACTGGGAAAATTAGCAATATAATAGATCATGGCCTTTTTCCTTATTGTACAAAGAGCTCTCTCATATCAATTAAAAAAATCTCCTCACAATAATTTTATTGAAAAAAACTATCAACAACCAGTTTATAACAATAAAAATGCAAATAGCTACCAAACATGGAAGAAATTTCTCATTTACACTCATAATTAAAGAAATGAAAATCAAAATAACAATATAGTATAAATGGCCATCTCTATAACAAATAAAGTTTTATAAAATCCAGTATGGATGATGTTTACCCAGTGGTCTCCCATGGTACCAATGGGAGGGTCAATTTGTACAACATTTTTGGTGGGAAATTCCTGTCAAAATTTAAAATGCTTGTATCCTTTCTCAGGAATTTACCCTATGGATGGGATATATATATAGCCAAAAAATGGGGGAGGTGAATAAACCTTCTATATCCAAAAATAAGTGACTAGATAAATTAAGGAATACAGGTACCATGAAATATTTTGAAGCTATTAAACAGAATGAGATAGATCTAAATATGCTGATATGAAAAGTTCTGCCAGTCATATCATTAAGTGAAAAAGCAACATTCTGAACCATATACAGGCAAGGGACATATATATGCGTATAGGTATGTTGTATATTATATTTTTACATGCAGTAAGACCTTCCTTAACATCGTTGACAGGTCCTGTGACTTTAAGCAAAGCATGTAATGAAACCAATTTTACCATAGGTTAATTGATAGAAACAGGAGTTAAGTTCCTTCAGCATCTCATCAACATTATAATGAAAGGATGTTATCTGAGGATCTGATATATATTTATTTATTTATAATGGTTTAATATGGGTATAAATTTCAAGGATTTACATCATTACTGAATATTGGAAATAGGTTTAAGGGGGCAGGGTCTGCCATCAATGGAGTTTGTTTGGGGTTCAAGGTGCCCTTCATTCTGAGTCAGCACTGAACACAAGGGCCTACTTGCTGGCTTATGAACTCAGGCTGTTGGTGGTCAGGGAGGTGGATCTGTTGGGCTGTGAGAAGTCCACTGGGTTCAGTTGACATGAATTTGAAGCACACAGTGTATAATGTTACACATTATATTACTTCTGAAGGTTCAGCCTCTTCTTGTATGATACTAGTTCAACAGTTTTGATTTGACCTTGTGGAGCATCTATACTTGAAGAATGAAGCCAAACCACACATATCCTGTGAGTTTCATTGTCAAAACCTTTGAAACTTGGACCCACCTGGCAGCAGGGAGGTGAGAATAATCTAAACATCACACCCACTGCCTGGCTGAGCCTCTCTCTGCTTTTAGACATTGTGGAAAGAGGTGCAAACCTGCATCTTAGGAAAAAGGCTTGTCAATCTGGGCTTTTTAGAAGGTGGTTGCTGAAGAGTCTAAACTGCCTAAAAATCAAAAGAGTACTGCCAACAAGAACATCAATATTGAGGGTTTAGGAGAAATTACTCTGTTGAAAAATTAAGTTTGCAAAAATTTGTTATTTAATTTTGTTCTGTTTCACTATCACCTCCAGAGAAAGTGCTTATCTTTACTTTCGAGAGGTGAAGAGAATTTTTCCCAAGAGCAAGCCAAGACAGAAAGTGTGTGGTGAAGTCACTTCTGGATGGAAAGTAGATTATCTGTGGTTTACACTGATCCACAAAATAAAATAAACCAAGATTTTTTTTAACATAAAGCTTGAAAACTAGGCATAGTAAAACATGATGATATGGTTCAGTTGTAAGTACATCCAATTTTACAAGCTAGAACCTTGCATTTTTATTTATTTTTTTTTGTTCGAATCTTTGTTTTGTTTCCTTCCTTTCTTCTTTACCACCATTGACTGTTTGCTTGCTTCCTTTTCCCTTCCTTGATTCATCCTTCACTTCCTCATACTCTTGATTGCCTTTTCCTTGTTTGAAGACATACATGTTCTCCATACCAAAAACTCCCACCATTTTTCTTCCTAAGAGAACCCTAATTAAGTTCAGGGAACAACACATCAGTTCTTGGGAATGTCTCATAATTGGCTCAAAGTGCAGAAATTCATTCTCTTTGCCAGGAATTGGTCTAGGAGAGAACTCATGGTCCTGTGTTGACCAATGAGATGTAAGAGGAAGTCTACTAAGGGCTACTCGAATATATTTTCTTTACTGAAAGGTGAGAAAAGTGCAGGAGGAGAAAGTTCCTCCCTTCCTTCTGTTGTGAAGGCACCTGATTCCTGCAACTGTGGCAGCTGCTGTCTTTTTTCCCTTAAATGATGAACACTTGGTAGGTAACCCACTTCTCCAAGGATGCCAGATTGGAAGGACAGAAAGGACCTCAGCAGCATCACTGAGTGGCTTTAGCACTTTGGGCCTTGGCCCAGTTCTTTCCCGACTGCTTATGCAAGCTAGAAACGTCCTTATACTTTAAGCCAGGCTTTTTAGTTACTTGTAGCCAAAAACGCATCTGTAATGTATACACAGTCTTGAAAACCAATTGGGGAAAACTATTAAGTAGATAAGTAATAATATTAATCATGATTATAGAAACAAGATTGAGCAAAGAGCTTTGGCTACACCAAAGACTGAGCAGGCAGCCCTGCTCAGTGAAGCTGGGTAGTTCTCTGAGGAGAACGCTGAGGAGGGGTCTTAGTGTTGGTTATAAAGGAGTCTTGTATAAGGCAATGAGGACAAAAAATGTATCTGGGAAGTCACACAGGGGTACGGCGTCCAAGGAAGAATGAGGAGTTGAGTGTGGCAGGAGGGAGAGCTGGGAAGGTGAAAAGAGGCCAGAGAGTGAAGGACTTTGCACTGCACAATAAGGAGATACCCTTTGCATGGCAGGAGATGCAGAGATGTGTGAGTAGAAGAACACTCAGGCACGCAGGTACATACCTCCTCCAGAGTAAAGAATCTGACCTACCTTTGTCCGAGTTCCTGGGCGGGGGACTCTGAACCCCTGGAGGGAGCCTCTGAACCCCTGGAATTTCCCCAGTGATTGGAACATCTTTGTTATTGTGGTGAACCTTGATAGTTTATGCTGATGAAGTGATTTCTGGTGGGCCCTCGGTACTTCAGAATAGGGGTGGCCATGCTGGAAGACCAACAAGGTTAGTAGAGGATCAGGTCTTTGAGCCATATGAGGCCAGCCCAACCTCCCAGAAGGAATAGGGGCTAGCTAGATGAGTCAATGTCCTGGCCAATGATTTAATCAATGATGCCCCTGGAATAAACCCCCAATAAAAACTCTGGACTCCAAGGCTCGGTGGAACTTCCTGGTTGGTGACTAAATCAATGTCCCAGGAAGGTAATACATCCTGAGGGCATGAAGAGAGGGCAGAGAAATGCATCCAAGACCTCACCCAAGTCCTTTGTCTGGTCCTGATTTATATATTATTTATGATAACACTTTAATCACATGTATAGTGTTTTTTGGTGTTTTTTTTTTTTTGAGTCATCCTAGTGAGTTATCAAACCTGAGGGGGTTATGGGAATCTCTGAATTTATAGCCAGTTGGTAAGAAGTGCCAGGTGGCCTGGGAACCCCAGAGCTTGTGACTGAGTCCAGAAGTGAGGGTAGTCTTGTGGGGGTTTGGGAAGTAGGTGTCAGAAGTTACTGCTTTGCACGTGTGAAAGGTGACTCAAATATGGAAGAGGGCACTGCGTGGGAGGTGCTGCAGAGGCCTGGAACTTTAAAACAACTGGCTGGGTGGCTCAGTTGATTGGAGCGTTGTCTCCTACACCCAAGGCTGTTGGTTTGATCCCGGTTGGGGCGTGTTCAGGAGGCAACTGATAGATGTTTCTTTCTCTCTCTCTCCCTTCCTCTCCCTCTAAAGAAATCAATAAAGACATATCTTCAGATAAGGATTTAAAAAATTTTTAAAAAGAGATGCCTGGGCTCTGTCACTAAAGATTTAGACTGAGTTGGTCTGCAATAGAACCTGAGTCAGAACCTTATACTCCCCCACAGGTGCAGCCAATGGCCAGAAAAAAATCTGTGGTGAAATGGGTGCTGGTGAGGTACAGCCATGAATAGGACACACACCCAGGGGAGAAAGCAGATTGTGCCCTAATTAAGCCAGGGGCCTTGTTGAGTTGTGCAAAATGTTAGCTTTGCCCTCCATCCAAAGCAGATGGTTCCATGACAAGGACACTGTGAACTCCCCGGCTCCTCTGGGCCCACCTTCTTAGAATGGATCTTTCTTTTTCTCTATGCCAGTGCAGGCACATGGAGCAAAAATGCTTGTAGGCTATTCCAAGGGTGAAGTGTGCTCACCATTGGGTCAAAAAAAAAAAAAAAAAAAGGCACATGCCTCAGACCTCTGTGCCTGGCCTACCACACCCACGGGCTTCCAGGTTAGCTGGGAGGGAGCAGTCAGGGTCTGAATCTGAGCTGAAGTGGAGACAGATGTCTGCTTGAACTCTGAGTAGTCTCAGGGGGCTTATAGTCATCATTGCTTCAGATTTAGCTCTGAAAGATCTCTGCTTTTGATATTTGTAAATAGGGTCACAGAGAGTCTGTACTTCTCAGAAAAATGTGCTCATTTTCAACTGGTCCAGAGGATTTTGAAGAAGAAGGCACTTTTTAAAGTGACTGAGGGCTTTTCTCTCCAATTAGTGATTTCCTATTTGGTGTGCCTAAATATTCCAAGTCATATACCAGGTAGCAATGGTGGAGAGTAGCTGTAATTATCATCAAAATAAAAATTACACGGAGTACATGCCCACTACATACTGCGTACAGGTGGCCATACTGGGTATTGAGGAAGCGTTGGTCCTCCCTCCTCCCACACCCTTCTGAAAAACTTAATAGTTGTGGCATTAGGACATAGTGACAAAGCAATGTAAGATAGCAGACATTAAGCACCAAGTAAGCCTCGCTAGAGCCCCATGGGCTGGAAGACTTTCTCCAATGACTTCCAAGGGAATCACCACCTGCTCCAACAGACAGAAAGAGAGTCTGCGTTTGCTGTATGAACACCAGTTTGTTCTGGTGACTAGATGTTGTGCTCCTGCTGTGAGAAACCATTCAAAGCCAGGTCGGGAGCCAAATCCCTCCACCCAGAATCCCTAATTTATACTAGTAGTTATTGGGATTGAAGCGGTTGGGTTTTGTGACAGCAACAATAGCAAGCCTTCCCCACTTCTCTGTCAGATTTCTGAGAATTCTGGGTGGAGGGATTGGCTTCCACCCGTCCAGAGTATTATCCTAAATAAAATAAGCTGGTCAGAGAAAGACAAGTATCATATGATCTCACTCATACTAGTATGTGGAATCTAATGAACACGATAAACTGATGAGCAAAATAGATCCAGGGATATAGAAGCATGGAACAGACTGAGAAATCTCAGAGGGAAGGTGGAGGTGGAGGCGGGGTGGGAGAGATTAACCAGGGAATTTATATGCATATATGCATAACCCATGGACACAGACAATAGTGAAGGCCTGGGAGGAGCAGGAGCAGGGTGGAGGGGTCAATGGGGGAAAAAAGGGAACATGTGTAATACTTTCACCAATAAAGATAAAGATTAAAGAAAAAGAAAAAAAAATACAAGCATGATTAGTAAAGCAGCTTAATTCTAAAGTGTTTCCTACTAAACCACTGTTGTGCAGTCTTTCACCAAAATAAATTATATCCTCACATTTATAATAAAATGCAAGGGTAAAAAATATCTCATTTTAGAACCATGCCTGTTAGCTGCAGGTATCTAATTAATGTGCCTTTAGGTATGAGGGAAGGGAGGCAAGGGAACTTCCCATGTAAGACTTCTCAGAATGTCCACTCCCTGGGCCACACAGGGACATAGAAAGCTAAGTGTGTGATCTCAGACAAATAAAATTTAAAAAGATAGCAAATTATATAATTGGATATATCATTATGACGTTTTCCACTGTTTTCAATGTCCATTTTATTATTGAAATAGATAAACTATATTTCTACTCTCAACAGATCCATTAGGTTTAAAGTTCTTTTTTCTTCCTTTGGTTCTTAAAACTTTGTTTACCTATTTAAAAAATAGGCCTGTAGCATGGACATTGATTCAAAGCTTTAGTGTGCATGCATCCTTCGATGTTTTCATTCTGGCCATTACAAAATACTGTTATAATAGGTTCTACCTTAAGAGATGCCAACTAATTATCTTTTAGACCCACTTGCATTTTTTTTCTTTTGAGGAAAATATTGAGACAAATATGGGCAATTATTAAGAAAGGAGCCAAATAAGAGCAAAGTAGAAGTTTCATATTTGAAGTTTCATATTTGTCAGTGTATGTGTGAAGTTCATTCATTTGATTCTTGTTATTGTTAGTCATCTTACAAATACAGAACCAGTCTTCACTTGCTTTGGTAATGTGGCTCTTTCAGCTCTGGGAATTATATACTCTTTACTATTTTTATTAGTTTCGAAAAAAATTAGGTTTCCTTTCTTATCAGAAAGTGTTTTCTCTCCCCAGATGCCACTTTTTACATTTAAATAACTGAAATTGAGTACTTCAGTGCAGCAGGTGGCAAACTCATCTGTGTTCCTTCGTCCTTGATTGAGCTTCACAGTCAGCCTTTGCCAGGCAGCATATTATTTATTCTAAAGTCACTAGAGATATCTTTTTTAAGGACATTAAAAGATAGAAGTGTCCTAACACAAGTTACTTCTTTGTCCCTTTGGCAGCTTTGTTAAATTTTTAAAAAGTTGCTAGTCTATTTCTCTTCATAAATGACTTACCATTGTTTCCTGTTTCTTGTGGCCATTTTCAATGTAAGTTGTTTGTGTGCTTTCCATATACTTGTTCTTTCTCTTCTTTTGGTATCACTGTGAGTCTCCTTATCACTCAGCTATAGTTTCCCACAACCAGCTAAGTGGAGCACACAGGGGAATTTACAGGAACCTGGGAGAAATGCTAGCACCCTGGATTACAAATGCCACCTCCGAAGACAGAGCAAATAAATGCAGATTAATGTGGAAAATACATATTCATGAACTCTGCTCTGTATTTGAATTCAAAACGTCAGGCTTCCATGAAATGGAAATAAGCTCATTTTTTTTTTCCAAATCAGCAAGAGTTGTCTTGCTTTTTGTCCAGTTTCCAGCCCTTTTCAAAGCTTGTCTAATATTAATATTTCATGACTTAGGCTGAGGGCCTAGAAGCTAGAATCTGAATGAGTGAGGATGTAGCCTCACCTAAGCCTGTTCCTTCAGAGTCTCTGGCATAAGAGGTGAGAAGTTCAATGTCTGCAGGGTGGGAAGGATGTGATGAAGGCTGTGGCAGAACCCCAGATGTGCACTAATGCAAAATCAAGACCTTGGGATTCAAGTCAACCAGATTGAAGGAGTGTGAGGTTAAACATTTTTAGGCTGTGAACATTTCCTTTTCTCTCAACACATTGTGCTCTGAGTTAAATCACATTTAAGAAATTTTATGTCATTAATTTCTTGGGCATCATAATAGTACTGTTGTTATGTAAGAAAATGTTCTTAGAGAGGTACATGCAGAATTATTAGAGGTGAAGTGATCTGATTTGTACAACTAACTTTCAAATGGTTTATGTGTGTATGAGAGAGAGAGCTAGTAAATATGGCAAAATATTAACATCTGACCAATCCTATATAATAAAAGGCTAATGTACAAATTGTCCTCTCAACTGGGAGTTTGGCCAGGAGGCACGGCCGGCCAACCGCCCTCGGCCCCTCCCCCTGGGCCGGCCTGGCCCAATCACTGGGCCTCTAGTCTGGAATAAAGGCTATATGAGGTCTTCCTTTTATCTGTTAACTAAGTTTGAAATTTGTTAAAAGTTGGGGAAAATACTTAAGAATAAATATAACAAGATACAGGACCATATAACCAAATGTATAAAGTAATATTTAAGGATGTAAAATATAATCTTAATACGTGAAAAAGTTATATATCATAATAGAAGTGAAATATTTTTCTTGCATTTATATATTAAAAAGTTACTCATTTTTATAAATTTGGGAGGATATTAATGTAGTTGTAAAAAGAAAATATAGGTGATTCATTTATTCTTTTATTTTACATTTGCTTAGTTACTATTAACTTATCATACTGGGCCCCAGGATAGTGGCCCATGCTTCCCAGCACCCACTCCCATTCCCTGCAAGGTGTGGTGTTTGACGGAAGAGAAATGAGAGGTGAGAGGGGACCTGGGAAACATAACAAGTGAACAGGTGGTTCTCCTCAAGGATGTTGGCATGTGACTTCCACTGCACCAGCTATGAAGGGATGGCCTCAGACTTTTGGGAGGAGGGTGAGGAGTGTTGTGGCTCAAGGTAAAGCAAGTTTTGCATGGCTTTACCTAGATCCATGCATGAGCCTCCTCACTTTCCGTCAATGGTAGAAAGTATAATTCTGGAAAGAGTGTTGAATCGCTGCTAAGAGAATTTGGTTCCTGCCATTAGCTGGCTGTGTGATCTCAGGCATGTTCCTTCACCTCTCCGGGCTTCAGTTTCTAAATTTCAATGTTTCTTTCAGTTCTAATAGTCTATTCTGAGCTGCCCATTTAAGCACCAGAGGCCTCTATTTTTTTCCAGCCTGGTCCCCTCAGAAAGTAACTGGTGCCAAGGTGAGGGTCTTAAATGCTGAAAGTCAGGGTCCCATGTAAACTCTCTCTCTGAAGTTAACAGATCAGTGTAAAATCATGAGCCTACACCCTCCCCCAGGGGAATCCAAGGTCTTTCTCCTGGCCTCTAACAGCCCCTAAGAGCAGTGAGGTGCTGCAGCCGCCCTTTGTAGGCTGGCTAGTGCTAAAAAGGGGCATTTCCCTTTAAGAAATCAGATTTCTTTATGCTAAGTGAAATAAGTCAGACAGAAAAAGACAAATCCTGCATTATCTCTCTTATATGTGGAATCTAAAAAACAAAGCAAAACCAATCTCATAGATAGAAAGGAACAGTTTGGTGGTTACAGGTTGGGGGTAAGGAATGCACAGGCTGTTTTGTTTATTTGTGGTTTTTTAGTTTAAATAAATTGACTAAAAAAAGTCAGATTTCCAGACCATAAAACACCATATACACTTCCATTGTATAATGGGATTTATGAGTTTCACTCCATACATGCTCAAGTTGTTCAGTTTCCTAAGCTTGAATTCAGCTCCCAAGGGAGCAGTATCCTTTTCTGCCCGTTTCTCTTTTCCCCCAAAATTACAGATGCTGGACAACAGATGTGGGGAGAGATTTTTGTCAGGTCTATTCCTCTGCTTAGAAGAGAGACTAAAAGGGCTGGAATTATTTCTTCAGCTTATAGGAGTTGGTAGGAGGCAGCCTATCTATAAAGGCTTCAGGGACTTTTTTGGTTTTAATTTTTGGTCATTAAGGGAATGCAATGTTTCTTCCTTCTGATCATATCAATCAATTAGTTCATTTCTTCATTGAAAGCTGGGATTAGACTGAGAGACTCCCAAGGACTGGGACTATGTCTTCTTCACCTTTGAAACAGTGTGGCCTCAGGAAGGGAGCTTTGGTTTGGGAGTCAGACAAGCCTGGATTTGTAGCTTCCTTCAGGGTTAACTTGGCAATGAGTTGACAATGAGCACTGATGGACTTCTCAGCTCACTCTGGGCTCTAAGTATTGTGGATGGCAGCCTGTGTCCCCTGCATCCCCCTGCTCCCCAGTACACCTGCTCAGAGAACAGATGCATGTCTCTTGCCCTATGGGAGTGTGAATGCAGAGGGTTATGGCACATGATTAGACCACCACTTCTAGGAGTTGGCACCTGTGTTGACGGCCCAGGGGAGGACAGGGAATGTGAAGGGGCTTCCTATAACCAGAGATGGTATAGTGTGGTGGGTTCTATGGGATTAGAGATTAGGCTAATCGTTCCCTTTGGTCATTTTCCCTTAAACCTCTCAGTTGTTACACTCAAAGGTGGAAATATTTATGCAGGCACTTCACATAGAATTAACCTTCTCAGAAACCCTCTGGAATTAGTAATATTATTCTTATTAGTCTATGAATGAGTGAAGTCAGGCTCAGGGAGCTACTTAGGGCAGAACTCAAACTTGAACTTCACTTTGGGTGCCCAAAGGTTCTGCCCCTTCATGCACATTGCACCACATTCAGAGCACAGCCTCTGGAGGTCCCTCTGCAGTGCCTCAAAGGATAACCCTCCTGCCCTCCACACCTGCCTGGGGCTCCTTTCCCTCCTCAATTTTTTAAAAAAATATATATTTTATTGATTTTTTACAGAGAGGAAGGGAGAGGGAGAGAGAGTTAGAAACATCGATGAGAGAGAAACACCCATCAGCTGCCTCCTGCACACCCCCTACTGGGGGTGTGCCCACAACCAAGGTACATGCCCTTGACTGGAATCGAACCTGGGACCCTTCAGTTTGCAGGCCAAGGTTCTATTCACTGAGCCAAACCGGTCAGGGCTCCTCCTCAATTTTAACTAAATCCAACATTTCCTGAGCCGTGTTGGGCACTGTGCTAGCTTCTACAATAGATACAAAGGTAGATAAGAAACAGCTCCTGGGCCAGCAGGCTTGGAGTTTAGTCCAGAGAAAAGACAATCTTGAAATAAGTAGAAAACATGGCAAAGAAAGATAAACTCTTTAAGGGTGGTGCAAAAGGCTGTGAAGACAATCACAGTAAATGTGTATGATGTTTGTAGGATGGGAAGCAGACTAAATACACAAGAATAAATGCTACTGTTGAAGGTCATGTACTCAACACTTTATTTATTAATTCTTCTCATAAAGGTTATCTAAAAGAAATAATATTCCACTTTTACAGATGAGAAAATCAAAGTACAGTTCATAGACTCTGACTATGGCCATGTAGCTAGCATTGGGCAAAACTGACATTCAGACACATGTCTTTATGGCCCCCAAGTCAGCCTGATTCCATTACTCCATCATTCCCTAACCCTCTGTTCTAATCCCATGGTGAAGATTTGGCTTCTTTGTTACCACCACCAGCTAAGTGGAAGCTTGGATTCAGGTTCAGATGCTCCACCCCCAAGCCTGCTTTCTTTTCTGGCACAGAGTTGCTCAAGTGTAACCAGCAAAACTGGTGAAAGTGTGCGTTGGGCAAGGTCTCAATAAAAATTAAGGCATGTTTGTGTGGAGATATTGGAAAGAACATTATAAATGAGAGAAGCGTATGAGCTGTGGTGGGGTTAGGAAGAATCAGGGCTTACCTGGGAGTTGGAGAAGATGGCATAGGGGGTAAGATAGAGCAACGCTCTGGACAAACTTCAGTGATACAGCATTTGAAAGGTGGGAAGCCTTTGCACATTCATAGCAATGATGTGATCAGAGCTGTAGTGTGGGGATAGGGGCAAAGACAAGGAGAGACTGGGAGAACAGACAGGACCTGTCAGCCCAGCTGGTCCTGGTGGTGGTGGTGGTGGGCAGGGTGGGAACAAAGGTGTTGAATGAGCTCTTGAACAAGAATAAAGCCACAGGAGTGGAAAGTAGAAAAAGGCTGTTTCAAGGAGCATCCCCAAGGCAGAATCTATAGGACTTAGTTGGTTCTCTCAAGTTGGAGGGAGAACTCAGGATGACTGAGTTTTGTAGCTCAGTGATGGAGAGATGTTGCCTAGACTGACTAGAATGAACTCAGAGATAATCTGGTTGAACTTTCATTTTACTTACTTTTATCTATTTTTAAAAATTTATTGTTATTATTGAAAGTATTCAGTTATCTCTTTTCCCCCTATTGATCCCCTCCATTGCACCCCCACCCCCATTCCTACCACACTACTGTCTGTCCATGAACTATGCATATATGCATATAAATTCTTTGGTTAATCTCTTCCTCCCCTGGCCCTTCTGAGATTCATCAGTTTGGTTTGAACAACAACAACAACAACAACAAAAGGTTTAAGTTGGAGGCTGGCTGGTCAGAGATATTGTAATATTACAGGAAGAGTGAGTGTTGAGTTCAGGAATGAGGACAGAGAGAGTTTGAGTTGGCTACATGGGGTGATGGTTGAAGTAGAGAGTCTGGAGACCTCCCTTAGGACAGAGGTTCTCAAACTTTGATGTAGTCAAGAATCACCCAAGAACCTTGGCACACTTACCCAACACATAGTACATATTAATAGATATCATTTCCTTCCTGAGAAGATAACCTTTGCAAAGGGCCTTAATATGTTGACCTAAAGAAATGAGCATATAGGAATTTCCAGAAATATGAATGACATTTTATTTTTTTTTTTTATTATTTTAAATAAAAGAGCCATTTCTGCCTTTCAAATCATACTACATATGAACTTACTTAATCTGTTAACTATAATAATGATTCTAACATTAAATTATGTAGGCTGAGATCTACTGTTTCCATGATCCAAAGTTAAGAATGTAAACTTTGGAGCCAAAGAGCTTAGGTTTGCATTTTGCTACCTATGAAAGGTGATCTTGGGCAATTTAACCAAATGTCACCACCTGGTCTCCTCCTCTGTAAAAAAGGAATAGCAGATGTATGCACCTCCTATGAATCTTGTTATTTTATAATAACATAGCAATTGACACCTAGTACATGCTTAATAACTGTTGGTTATAAGTTTTATCACTGGCTAGCCTTTAGGGGAAGGGACTTGTACCGAGAAGCTGCAGGAAGAGGTGCTGGTGAGTCAGAAGGTCATGAGTGGTTTCTTGAGTCAGGACAGGAGTAACATGCCAGTCTATGCCACAGCAGAAGCTCAGAGTGATACCCTGTGTGAAACTCAGCAAGGCTGCCATGGCTGACAAGCAGGGGCCCCTTTTTTAAACCTTATGGCTATTTGGTCAAGTTTCCAATTTGGGGAATTATAATGACCTGTGAAAGAATTCCCCTTCTATTCCAGTGTGTAGAGGGGTTACACTGTGCTCCTTCTTGTGGCTAGAACAATCTTCCAAGAAATCATATGATCTGCAAAACAAGCTATCAAAGGCTGACAAGCTAAAAAGTCAAACTAACAACCAGGCTTCTTTCTGATCTCCAATAGTTCAGGTAGTAACCATATGAGCTGATGAGTTTTCCTTGGCTTGACCAATCACTGATTTGATCTTTTGTTTTTCATCTTCTTGGCCTAGTCAGTGCCTTCATCTTGATCATCATTTACAGCATAATAAAAGCTGACATTCAGTGAGACCTTCCCATATGTCAACACTGTGTTTAGCTCTTGAAAACATAACCTCATATAATCCTTACAGCATCACTTATGAGGAAGGTACTATTTTTATCTCCATTTTGTAGGTGAGAAAACTGACACTTGGATCAGTGGGGTCATTTACTCAAGGGTGCATTACTCCTGTTGTGTGTATTTTCAGGTGACCTTAAGGCTTAAAATTTTTATTGCCATAAGCAGTTCATTCGAAATAGAGAAGACAAAGATGTGTGGAATAATTAAAGAGTACAAGAAAACAAACAGCAGGACTATCATGGGAGACCTGCGGTCTTCATGGAGGGCAGACATAACCTGGGAGTTGGTGGAATGGTATTTTAAAATTAAATTTATTGGGGTGACATTGATAACATGATATAAGTTTTAAGTGTACAATTCTATAATTCATTATCTGTATGTTGCTTTGTATGTTTGTCACCCAAAGTCAATTAATCCATTACCATATATTTGACTTCCTTTACCCTTTACTATCTGCTCCCACATGCCTTTTCCTCTGGTAACCACCACACTTCTACCTGTGTCTATGAGTTTTTGTTTGTTTCTTTGTCTTGTTTCATTTGTTCATTTGTTGCTTTCAGTTTTATATCCCACATATGAGTGAAATCATATGGCTCTTGACTTTTTCTGTCTGACTTATTTTGCTTAGCATGATATTCTCAAGATCCATCTATATTGTTACAAATGGCAATACTTCATCTTTTTTCATGCTGAGTAGTATGCCATTGTATCACATCTTCTTTATCCAATACTCTATAGAAGAACATAGGTTGTTTCCCTGTCTTGGCCACCATGAACAATGCTATAATAAACATAGGGGTACATATGTATTTGAAAATGAATATTTTTAAATTTTTTGGGGGGGCAGGTACCCAGAAGAGGATTTGCTGGATCATATGGTAACGATTCTTAATTTTTTGAGGAACCTCCATACTGTTTTCCATAGTGACTGAACTATTTTACATTCCTACCAGCAATGAATGAGGGTTCCTTTTTCTACACAATCTCTCCAACACTTGTAATTGCTTGTCTTGTTGATAACAGCCATTCTAACAGGTATAAGGTAGTATCTCATTGTAGTTTTGATTTACATTTACCTAATAGCTAGTGAGGTTGAGCATTTTTTATATAGCTGTTGGCCATTTGTATGTCTTCCTGGGAGAAGTGTCTGTTCAGATCCTCTCCACATTTTTTATTGGGTTGTTTGTTTTTTGTTGTTGAGTTGTACATTTTTTATATATTTTGGAAATTAGCCACTTACTGGAGGTGTTGTTTGCAAATATCTTTTTCCATTTGGCTGGTTGCCTTTTTATTTTGTTGTTGGTTTCTTTTGCTCTGCAGAAGTTTTTTTTAATTATTTTGATTTTTTCTCCCTTTGAGATAAAATTTATAAATTCCTCTCTCAGACCAAGGTTCATAAGCAAACATAGAGACTAATAAAAAGAATTGAGAGCCCAGAAATAAACCCACAGTATACATGGGCAAATACTTTTCAACAAAGGAGTCAAAAACATACAATGGAGAAAAGAAATCCTTTTCAATAAAAGGTGCTGGGAAAATTGAAAAGCCACATGCAAAAGAATAAAACTAGACTGCAATTTGTCGCCATGTACAAAAACTAACTCAAAATGGATCAAAGACCTAAATATAAGACCTGGAACAATATACAAAGAAGAAAACATAAGGTATAACTTATGGACCTTCATCTTAGCAGGATGGTATTCTGATGGATGAAGAAGAGGGAACAAGAGGATACTGCCTGAGGTGGGATGGGAAGGAAGGGGCTAGGATTGAGGAGACAGAGTGAGCAGAGGCCTTCATATTATATTAAAGTGAATATGGCAAAGCAAGTGTTACTTTAGGAATAAATAATAAGTTGCTGCATTATTAAATAGTATTCATTTTATCTTTCTGAAGAAAACAAAAAATGGTTATTTAAATTAATGCTTGTTTTCTATGTCTGAATTCTAGGGAGAGAGGGAACAATTGATATTACTGATGGGAAAATATACATTTTTTTGTACTTACAGAGGTTGGTGGAGGAGAGAGCCAATCATTTTAGCAGGGACACAGAGTTTTCAATGAATAAATGGGATGCCTTAGTTGAGTAGGGAGTCAAGGCTGAGGGAGGGGCCAAATGCAAAGCTAAGTGAGGAGGTAAGTGAGTGGGGCTGAGAGTGGTGAGGTAGGGAAGAGAAATTATATCTGTGAAGGAGGGCAAGGGGCTCTGTAAATAGGCTGGAGGGAGAAGATGAAGTGAGCGTGCAAGTTGGCGTCAGCACACCTTCTCTCAGTCCCTCTCACACTGAACTTACAGTATTTAGTAATACACCTAATACTGTGTTTCCCCGAAAATAAAACATCCTCCGAAAATAAGACCTACTTACAGGTTTCCTTCTGAGTGAAATATAAGGCATCCCCCAAAAATAAGGCCCAGGCTCTGTCTCAGAATGAAAATTAATTTACCGTAAACTGGTCGCTAGGGCCACCCCGACTGGCGTCTAGCAACCAGTGACGTTACGCGGAGTCCTGATGTCACTGCTGTGTGGAGGCGGAGCAGAGGTCGGAGTGAGCGGTGAGCGTGGGGTGGGAGAGAGGAGGAAACTTTCGCAGATGTGTGTAGAAGAACAGGAGGATTAGAGCGGACGGGACCCGGCGAAGGTGGTGAGTGCTGGTCTGTCTCTGGTGACACTACCTGATGCTCGCGGCCGCCTTCATGATGACTGAAGGTTCTCAGTCAGTGGCAGACCCTGCTCCAGCCCAGATCCAGGCCCCAGCAAGCCCAGTGACAGTCCCCAGGCAGGCCCCAGGGGGTAAATGTCTGATAAAGGGGTAGGCGGGATGTCTGGTGAAGGTGTTCAGTGGCACAGGGGTGGGGGGAGGGGGATCACTTAAAATGACACAGGAGGATCAGAGGGGCAATCAAAATGACACAGGAGGATCAGAGGGGACAATCAAAATGACACAGGAGGATCAAAAGGGGTTACTAAAATGGTAATCCCCCCTCTGATTCTCCTGTGCCATTTTGATTCCCTCCTCTGATCCCCCCTATGTCATTTTGAGTGATCCCCCTCCCCCCACCTTGATACCCCAATTCCTTTTTTTTTACCCCTAGAAATGAGCACAAAAAGAAAAAGCTACTCTGTGGAGTACAAGAAAGGAATCGTGGAAGACTCTTGGGGCCAAAATCTTACTGCTTTCTGCAAAGAGAAGATGTTGAGTATCCAATTGGTCTGAAAATGGCGAGCAGAGTATGGTAACCTCATTGAACAAGTGGACAAGGGAAATGCTAAAAAGGGCAAGTGTGGATCAGGTCAGCAACCATTATTTTCCGAGCTGGAAGACCTGATCTGTGAATGGGTTGTTGACAGGAGAGCAAAGGCTTTGGTTGTGAATAGGGCTCAGATTCAAGAATTTGCCCTTGCAATGGCACCACAGTTTGACATAGCCCCCGAAGACTTCAAAGCATCACAACACTGGCTGGATAATTTCCTTCAGCGAAGTGAACTGTCTTTAAGAAGATCTACAACATTGTTTAGGTTGGAAGCTACTCAAGTTATTAAGCGAGCACTTGCATTCAAGTCCTTTATTGATGATGCTGACTTCTCTAAATACAATCTTTCCAACATGATTGCTATGGATGAAACTGCAGTGTTTATGGGCCAATCATCTCAAACAACAATTGAACAGCGGGGTGCCTCCTTAGCGTACATTCCCTCCACTGCTTATGAAAGTGCACGTGTTTCCTGTATTTTGGCAATTCATCTGGATGGCACTAAAATCCCACCTTTAATCATTTCTAAGGGCAAGAAGGAAAAGATTGAACGTGTTTTGGGCGTTTTTATTCTTGAAACTGAAAAAGCCTGGGCCACACAAGCAGTTATAAGGAAGTGGGTTGATTTAATGCTGCTGCTTGTTATGCAAGGGAGCCAAAGAGGTCTGCTAGTCTGGGATGCAGCCAGCACTCACTGCGCTAAAGACATGAAGACATTTCTTCAGGAAAGAAAAATAGATCAGATAATGATTCCCGCAGGAATGACGGCCTATCTCCAGACTCTTGATATTGCAATAAACAAGCCATTCAAAGACAATTTGCGCATGGAAATTAATGACTACATTGAAAACAGAATGGAGAGAAATCAGCGTGGAAACTTTGTGAAACCTAAACTGCAAGAAGTTGTGACTTGGGTGAAGAATTCATGGGAGAAAATCACTGACAGTTGCATTGCAAATGCACTGCAAGCAGGTTACCTTGACAAGAAGTACTCATTTAAAGACAGTGCTATTGCTAAACATGAAAGATTTGGTCCACTGATTCTGAAAGAAATGGAGTCACAAGAAATTCACCAGAAAATTCAGGAATTGGATTGTTATGATGATGTTCCAGAAGATGATGACATGATTGTCATTGAATAAATGAGTAAATTCTTGATACTGTAGGATTCACAGTTTGTCTGGTTTGTGTTGACAACTACCGTACTACCGTACCGTATACAGGTAATAAATTTCCTTTATTTTCATTTAACAATAAATGTGTACCATATTCTTCTTCATGGAAAAATAAGACATCCCCTGAAAATAAGACCTAGCCTGTCTTTGGGGGCAAAAATTAATATAAGACACTGTCTTATTTTTGGGGAAACACGGTATCTTGGGCAATGGTTTTGGGATGTGGGATTCACATAAAAGGGATGAGTTTCACATTTGGATCTGTATAGAGGAGAATCATGAGGACAATTGTAGAAACTAAGACTCAAGTGAGATTGTGAACTCAAGGAGTGCTGGTGTAGGAGCCAACAGTGGCCAGTGGAGTCCCGTGATCTGAGTAATCAAAGACTTCTGAGGGACCACTGGCCTTCCACAGAATGCAGAACAGAGATAGAGCCATTAAATAAATCTCAAGGATAAGGAGAGTTCAGTTAGCACTCGGCCTTTTATATATGTCAATAAGGAAATATCCTATAATGTTCAATTATTATTCACACAAAGTAACTGCTGCTTTGGTCTCGCTGTGCTTTCTTATACATGCTAGCCCTAACGAAAAGTCAGTTAGAAACAGATACTCTCTGGGAGTAACTGGTACTTTCATTATTTATGGCTTAGTTTCAGATAATATATGGTCTCCTTCCCTTTCTCTTTTTATTGATTTCACCAGTATTTGAAAATTAGTATATGATATAACTACTTACATAATGGTCACTTTTGTGATTTCTATTTTCCCCAGAGACTTATGGGCCAAAAAGAAAACCCCATCTTTTTCTCTCCTTGTGCTCCTGAAGTTTTTCTCCTATGGTCACAGTACTTCTCATCACCTCTCTGGTGAGCAGAGTCATGGGCATAAGCTCACCCTCCCAGCACAGCTCTGTGGTTGAGCTTCTCACACCTCTGCTGACAATTGATGTGACAGCTCCAACCTTTCCCTAAAGTTCTGAACCATTGACCAGTCTCTGCCACCCTCACCTGCTACACACACCCAAACCTGAATTATTCTGACAACTGTTGATTCAGACTTCAAATGATGACACACGAATAGATAAGAATAGAGCTAGAGATACTCACAGCTCAATTCTCAAGAGGAAAACAACACTGAAGTAGGTTATTATTATTATTCCTACTTTACAGAATAGAAAATTAAGGCTGTTTCTGCTTAATAGGAGGGTCAGGAGGACTAATGGTTGGCAGAAAAGAGAATACTGTTAGCATTCTACCTATCAAATCTCCCCAGATGGAGACCCTGTGGTGAGCCTGCCACCCTCACCCCAGCAGCCATGAGATGGTCTCTTAAGCAAAGTCCTCATCTTATGAAGAGCACTTGGGGTATCTTTAGAACTCAGCTTCTAAAGAAGTTCCTCTACAAAGAGCCTTCTTCTTCATAGACTCTCAGCAGAGTTCACACGTCCAGGCTACTTTGAAAAGGGCTCAGGTGGCAACCTGGGCCTGCAGGTGAATATGAGGCACTAGGAGAAACAGGAACAAGGGGACCTGCTGCACAGGATGCACTCAGCAATCCTTGTGCCTATCACTGGAATCTTGCTTGTAAAGGCAATTAAACTAGCCAAAGGAAGATGTGGTCAGTGGATGAGCTGGTTTCCAGTTGGCCTTTTGGTTTCCATAGGTACCTTGCTTAATTTCATTGCCACCTGATAACAAATAAAGCACAAAATCACTTTCTGACTTTTATAACATGACTGTACTTTTAAATAATTCATAGGGATTTAGGGTCCCAGGGAGGAAATGTATTTAGTATAAGAAAGAAACACACAATTTGCTATTAAGGAGTATTGCTTGAGGCCCCAGTATGTGCCTTGAGCAAGCTACTTTCCCTTTTTTATTGTGTTTTTAGATGTCTAAAAGAAAAGTGCAGGGGCTGACTGACAGACCCTGAACAATGGATGAATGATTACTCTATCACACGTTTCTGTGAAAGAGAGAGCTAAGGCACTACTTGGCTATCACCGCCAAGTAGCTCTGTTCACCTGCCTCTTTTGGCTTTTATTGTCATAACAGCTTGAACTAAAATTAAGCTCTAGATACAATTAGCAGGGTAAGTATCCTTGAGAAAGTATATGCTTCTACAAGGTTGGGTCTTTAAAGACTAAACATAGAGATTCCAGCAAAACACCCTGGGAATTAGACTTGTTTGGAAAAGTCAAGGTAGGGGCTGCAGCCTTCGGCAAGGTCCCCTCAGAGGCCCCCAACCTTTCAGAGAATCCTCCTTACAGACATTCCAACCAAGTCCTGTGCTTCCCCACAGAAAAGAACCAAACTCTCTATCTCTCAGAATACCTGTAAAAGTTTATCAAGTCATAAAGAGTCTGGGACTGAAAAGATTCATTAAGTAATTTAATCTGTCAAGGACTGAGGCAACAGGCAATGGAGCTCAGACCTCAGGGCCTGTCTGAGCTACAAATCTGACATTTGTTTCCAGCTTCCCTTTTCTGAAAATGTGCTCCCACTCAGTGGTTTCTTCTGCACACTTCAGGCACCAAGTGTCTGTATATCTTGTCGAGTGCACTGGCTATAAAGAAAATGTCAGTAGAAATCATTTCCAGGTCTATAAGAGTAAGAAGATTCTTGTTCCTCAAAGGAGAAGTGTCTTTGTCTGAACAGGTATGTAGTCACTGGATAATCAAGCTATATTTTCCAAGAGCATAATTTTTTCTCCATAATAAATCATTTTAAACATTGTTTTTATATTTAAAAACACTTGGCTATATCAGGAAGTACAATGCTCTGAATGTTCTGGCTCATCAGACATTTATTTATTTATTTATTTATTTATTTATTTATTTATTTATTTCTCCTAGCAAAGTTTTATTTTTTTCTTTATACATCAGTATGTAAAATTCCATAGTATTACTATATTCTTTACAGTAATAAAGAAACTTTATTTTTATTGAGTTAACATTGATTAACAAACCATCCAGGTTTCAAGTGTACAACTCAACAAAACATCATTTGCATATTGCATCTTGTGCTTAACTCCCCAAAGTAAAATCTCTTTCTGTTCCCATTTATTTCCATTTTGCCCACTTCCACCTACCCCACTTCCTCTGGCTATCAGCATACTGTTTTCTATGTCTCTGTCTGTGTATATAAATTTTGCTTAATCCCTTCACCTTTGTTTTCACCCAGCCTCCCAAACCACCACCCCCTCTGTCAATCTAATCTGTTCTATCTATCCATCATTCTGTTTCTATTTTGTTTGTTAAATTATTTTGTTCACTAGAGACCCAGTGCACAAAATTCATGCACAGGGGGTGTGTCCCTCAGCCCAGCCTGCACCCTCTCCAATCTGGGACCCCTCGAGGGATGTGCAACTGCTCGTTTAGGCCCGATCCTACCTGGATCAGGCCTAAATGGGCAGTCGACATCCCTCTCACAGTCCAGGACTGCTGGCTTCCAAGCACTCACCTGCCTGCCTGCCTGATTGCCCCTAACCACTTCTGCCGGCCAGCCTGATTAACCCCTAATCATTCCCCTGCCAGCCTGACCGATGCCTAACTGCTCCCCTGCTGGCCCAATTGCCCCTAACTGTCCTCCCCTGGTGGCCTGATCGCCCACAACTGCCCTCCCCTGCCGGCCATCTTGTGATGGCCATCTTGTATCTATATGGGGGCTGCCATCTTTGACCACATGGGGGCGGCCATCTTGTGTTTTGGAGTGATGGTCAGTTTGCATATTACTTTTTTATTAGATAGGATTAGAATACACATATAGGTGAGGTCATATGTTTTTTTTTCCTTCTCTGACTGGCTTATTTGCTTAGCATAATATTCTCCAGGTCCAGCCATGCTGTCACAAAAGGTAAGATTTTGTTCTTTTTATGGCCACATAGTATTCCATTGTGTAAGTGTACCACAGCTTTTTTTCCCCACTTATCTACTGATGGGCACTTGGGCTGCTTCCACATCTTGGCTATTGAAAATAATGCTGCAATGAAGATAGGGGTGAATATATTCTTTCAAATTAATTTCAGGTTTCTTAGTACATATGCTCAGAAATGGCATTGCTGGATCAAAATGCAGTTCCTTTTTTAATTTTTTGAGGAAACTCCATGCTGTTTTACACAGTGGTTGCACCAGTCTGCATTACCACCTGCAATTCATGAGGGTTCTCTTTTTTCCACATCCTCTCCAGCACTTGTTATTTGTTGACTTATTGATAACTAGAGGCCCAGTGCATGAAATTTGTGCACGGGGCAGCGGGGGGGGTGGGGGGGGAGGAGGTACCTCAGCCTGGCCTGCACCCTCTCGCAATCTGGGACCCCTTAGGGGATGTCCGACTGCCAGTTTAGGCCCAATCCGGGCCTAATCTGGGACCGCTGGCTCCTAACTGCTTGCCTGCCTGCCTGCCCCTAACCTCTTGCCTGCCTGCCTGATCACCCCTAACCACCTCTTCCTGCCTGCCTAATCACCCCTAACCACCTTTTCCTGCCTGCCTGATCACCCCTAACCACTCACCTGCCTGCCTGATCACCCCTAACTGCCTCTGCCTCGGCCCCACCCCCACCACTCTGGCGACCGCGCCTGTTGCCGCGGCTTCGTCTGGAAGGTCGTCCGGAAGGACATCCAGAATGACAGTCATATGGCTGTCTGGTCTGATTAGCATATTACACTTTTATTACTATAGATAGCCTTTCTGACAGGTGTGAAGTGATACCTCATTGTGTTTTTAATTTGCATTTCTCTGATGATTAGTGACATTGAGCATCTTTTCATATGTCTATTGGTCATCTGTATGTACTCTTTTGAAGAAGTGTCTATTCAGATACTTTGCCCATTTTTTAATTAGATTCTTTTTTTGGCATTGAGTTGTATACTTTCCTTATATATTTTGGAATTTAACCCCCTATCAGATGTATCATTGGAAAATATGTTCTCCCATACAATGGGCTCTTTTTTCATTTTATTGATGGTTTCTTTTTGCTGTGAAGAAGCTTTTTATTTTGATGTAGTACCATTTATTTACTTTTTTCTTTTGTTTCTCTTGTCCAAGGAGATATATTAGCAATAATATTTCTACAAGAAATGTCTGAGATTTTACTGGCTCTTTCTTCTAGGATTTTTATGGTTTCACAGCTTATATTTAAGTATTTTATCCATTTTGATTTTATGCTTGTGTTGGTGGTCTAGTTTCACTTATTTGCATGTATCTACCCAGTTTTCCCAGCACCATTTATTGGAGAGAGTATATTTATTTACCCCATTGTATATTCTTACTGCCTTGTCAAATATTAATTGACCATAATAAAGGCTTAGGTTGATTTCTGGGCTCTCTGTTTTGTTCCATTGATCTATGTGACTGTTCTTATGCCAGTACCATGCTCTGTTGATTACTGTGGTCTCATAATATAGTTGGATATCCGGTATTGTGATCCCTTCAACTTTGTTCTTTCTCAAGATTGTGGAGGCTTTCAGTTGTTTGTTGTTGTTGTTGTTGTTGTTGTTGTTATTTCACATAAAATTTTATAATATTTGTTCTAGATCCTTGAGATATGCCATATGGTATTTTAATATGAATTGCATTGAATCTATAGCTTGTTTTGGGTAGTATGGACATTTCAGTTATGCTAATTCTTCCTATTCATGAACATAGTATGTGCTTCCACTTATTTGTATTCTCATCAATTTCATTCTTCAGTATCCTATAATTTTTTGAGTACAGATTTTTTACCTCTTTGGCTAAATTTATTCTTAGGTGACTTATTTTTTTGTTGCTGTAATACTAAGTGCGATTGTTCTCTTAATATCTCTCTGATATAGTTCATTATTGGTATATAAAAATGCCACTGATTTCTGAATATTAATTTTGTATTCTGCTACTTTACCAAATTCATTTCTCTAGTTCTAGTAGGTTTTTGGTGGAGTCTTAGGGTTTTCTGAATACAGTATCATGTCATCTGCAAATAATGACAGTTTTATTTCCTCTTTTCTAATTTGGATGCCTTTTATTTCTTTTTCTTATTTGATTCCTGTGGCTAGAATTTTCAATAGTATGTTGAATAACAGTGGTTAAAGCAGGCATCCCTGTCTTATTCCTGTTCTTAGTGAAATCACTTTTAGATTTTGCTCATTGAGCATGATGTTGGCTATATGTTTGTCATATATGGTTTTTATTTTGTTGAGGTCTGATCCTTCTATTCTCACTTTGATGACAGTTTTTATCATAAACTGGTGTTGTATTTTATTAAGTGCTTTTTCTGCATGTATTGATAGATCATGTGATTTTTATCTATCATTTTGTTTATATAATGTATCATGTTTATTGACTTATGAATATTGTACCAACTTTGCATCCCCAAAATAAATTCCACTACATCATGGTGTATGATTTTTTTAATGTCTTGCTGGATCTGTTTTGCTAATATTTTGTTGAGGATTTTAGCATTTATGTTCTTCAGGGATATTGGCCTGTAATTCTCTCTCTCTCTCTCTCTCTCTTTCTCTCTCTCTCTTCTCTCTCTCTCTCTCTCTCTCTCTCTCTCTCTCTCTCTCTCTCTCTCAGTGTCTTTATTGGTTTTGGAATTAGTATAATGCTGACTTTATAAAATGAGCTTGGAAGTCTTCCCTCCTTTTGAGTTTTTTGGAATAGTTTGAGAAGGATAAGTGATAGTTCTTATTTGAATGTTTGGTAAAATTCACCTGTGAAGCTATCTGGTCTAGAACTTGTTTTCTGGGAGTTTTTTTTTTTTTTTTTTTTTTTTTTTTTTTTTTTATTATTACTTCTTAGATTTCATTAGTTGTAACTGATCTATTCAGATTGCCTGATTCTTCCTGATTGAGTTTTGGAAGATTGCATGTTTCTAAAGATTTATCCATTTCACCCAGGTTGTCCAATTAGTTGGCATATAGTTGCTCATAATATTTTCTTACAATCCTTTATATTTCTACTAGAGGCCCAGTGAATGAAATTCATGCATGGGAGGGGTGTGTATCCCTCAGCCCAGCCTGCACCCTCTCTAATCTGGGACCCCTCAAGGGATGTCTGACTGCCCGTTTAGGCCCGATCCCGGTCGGTGGGATCGGGCCTAAACGGGCAGTCGAACATCCCTCTCACAATCCAGGACTGCGGGCTCCCAACTGCTCGCCTGCCTGCCTGACTGATTGCCCCTAAATGCTTCTACCTGCCAGCCTGATCACCCCCTAACCACTCCCCTGCTAGCCTGATTGACACTTAACTGCTCCCCTGCCAGCCTGAATGTCTCTAACTGCCCTCCCTTGCTGTCCTGGTCACCCCTAACTGCCTTCCCCTGCCAGCCTGGTCGCTCTTAACTATCCTCCCCTGCAGGCATGGTTGCCCTCACCAGCCCTCTCCTGCTGATCTGGTCACCCCTAACTGCCCTCCTCTGCTGGCCTGGTAACCCCTAACTGCCCTCCCTTGCCAACCTGGTTGCCCCTAACTGCCCTACCCTGCTGTCCTGGTTGCCCCTAACTGTCCTCCCCTGCAGGCCTGGTCACCCCCAGTTTCCCTCCCCTGAAGGCCTGGTCACCCCCAATTTCCCTCCCCTGAAGGCCTGGTCACCCCCAATTTCCCTCCCCTGCAGACCTGGTTGCCCCCAACTGCCCTCACCTGCAGGCCTGGTCCCCCCCAACTGCCCTCCTCTGCTGGTCTGGTCACCCCTAACTGCCCTCCCCTGCTGGCCTGGTCTCCCCCAACTGCCTTCCTCTGCAGGCCTAGTTGCCCCCAACTGCCCTCCTCTGCTGGCCTGATTGCCTACAACTGCCCTCACCTGCCAGCCATCTTGTGGCGGCCATCTTGTGTCCACATGGGGGCGGCCAGCTTGTGTGTTGGAGTGATGGTTAGTATGCATATTACTCTTTTATTAGATAGGATGGTATTAGTTGTTACTTCTCCACTTTCATTTCTGATTTTGTTTATTTGGGTATTCTCTCTTTTTTTTTTATGTGTCTGGTTAAAGATTTGCCATTTTGTTTATCTTTTCAAAGAACCAGCTCTTGGTTTCATTGAACTTTCGTATTATTTTTTTTAGTCTCTATGTCATTTATTTCCACTCTTATCTTTATTATTTCCTTCCTTCTACTTACCCTGGGCTTTGTCTGTTGTTATTATTTTAATTCTTTTAGTTGTAGGGTTAGGTTGTTTATTTGAAAATTTTCTTGCTTCTTGGGGTAGGCCTGTAAGGCTATGAACTGTCCTTTCAGTACTACTTTTATTATGTCCCATATATTTTGTGTTGTTGTGTGTTCATTTTCATTTGTTTCCAGGAAGCTTTTAATTTCTTGCTTGATCTCATTGGCAACTCATTCATTTTTTAATAGCATATTATTTAGCCTTTATTCGTTTTAGAGTTTTTGAGGATTTTTTAAATTGTAATTAATTTTTAGTTTCATACCACTGTGGTCAGAGAAGATGCTTGATATGATTTCAAACTTTTTCATTTATTAAGACTTATCTTGTGTCCTAGAATGTGATCTGTCTTAGGGAATATTCTATGTGCACTTGAAACAAATTTATATTTTATAGCTTTGGGATGCAATGTTCTATAAAACCAATTAAATCCATCCAGTGCAGTTTGTTGTTTAAGTCGCTATTGTCTTGTTGATTTTTTTTGTCTAGAAGATTTACTCATTGATGTAAGTGCAGTGTTAAAATCTCCACCTATGACTTTATTGCTGTGGATCTCTCCCATAATGCCCACCAAGATTTTCTATATACATGTAAGTGCTACTATGTTGGGTGCATATATATTTACAAGGATAATATCCTCTTGTTGGATTAATCCCTTTAGTATTATGTAATATCCTTTTTTGTGTCTTGTTATATCCTTTGTTTTGAACTCTTTTGTCTGATATAAGTATTGCAACACCAGCTTTTTTTTTTGTCTTCATTTGCATAAAATATTTTTTTCCATCCTCTTACTTTAAGTCCTTTTGTGTGTACCTTTTGTTCTGAGGTGGGTCTCTTATAGACAGCATATATGAGTCATGTTTTTTTCTTTTTTTATCCATTTGGCTATCCTATGGCTTTTGGTTAGGCCATTTATTCCATTCACATTTAAAGTTATTATTGATATGTACTTATTTATTGACACTTTATTCTTTATACCTGTGTTTCTATTTCTCTATTTCTTTTCTTCTTCCTTTTAAGAGAAGGGCTTTTAACTTTTTTTTTTTTTTTTTTGCAGTTCTGGTATGGTGGTAATGAACTCCTTTAGGTTTTTCTTTTTTGTCTTTGAGACTCTTTATTTTATCTTCAATTTTAAAGTATAACATTCTGGATAGAGTATTCTTGGTTGCTTTTTATTATTTTGAATATTTTGTGCCAATCCCTTTTGGCCTGAAGTGTTTTTGTTGAGAAATCAGCTGACAGTCTTATGGGAGATCCCTTGCTGCTTTTAAGATTCTCACTGTGTCTTTAACTTTGCCATTTTAATTATGATGTGTCTTGGTGTGGGCTTTTTTGTGTTTGTCTTGATAAGAAGTCTGTGCTGTCTGAACTTGTGACATTTTCCTTCTTTAGGGAAGTTTTCAGCTATTATTTCTTCAAACAGTTTTTTTTTTTTTTCTCAAACAGGCTCATTCTCTTCTCCTTCTGGCACCTCTATGATATGGAAGTTGTTAAACTTGATGCTGTCCCAGAGGTCCTTAGACTTTCCTCATTTTTTAATTCTATTTTTTTTGTTCTATTTTTTAGTTCTATTGTTTTTGCTCTGGTTGGGTGCTTACTGTTGTTATCTTGTTCTCTAAATCACTGATTTAATCCTCTGCTTCATCCAACCTACTCTTGATTCTTTCTATCATTTCAGATATTGTAATTTTCATTTCTGATGAATTCTTTTTTATGTTTTCTATGTCTTTTTTTTTTCTTGTTGTTAATATTCACCTGAAGATATTTTTCCATTGCTTTTCTGGAGAAAGTGGAAGGGAGAGAGAGAGAGAGAGAGAGAGAGAGAGAGAGAGAGAGAGAGAGAGAGAGATGAGAGAGACACATTGATTAGTTGCTTCCCCGACATGCCCGACATGTGCCCAGACTGGGGGCAAGGAGTAAACCCACAACCCAGGTACATGACCTTGACCAGGAATCAAACCCATGACCCTTTGGTGCATAGGCTGATACTCTAACCACTGAGCTGAGGTGGCCAGGGGTCAATGTACTTTTTAATCCTTATATGTATTTGTTTAAATTTTGACTGAGATCATCCATTCTTCCCTAAGGTTCTTGAGCATCTTTATAGCCATTGTTTTAAACTCTGCATCCAGTATCTTGGTTGTCTTAATTCCATTTAATTCTTTTTCTGGGGGTTTCTCTTATTCTTTTATTTGGGGCATATTTCTTTGCCTCTCTATTTGTCTGCCTATTTGTGTTTATCTTCATGTATTAGGTAGATCTGCTATGACTCCCAAGCTTGTTATGAAGACTTTCTTATGTAGGTGCTTTGTGGGTCTCAGTGGCACAATCTCCTAGAATCTAAGATCACCTGAACTAGGTGCACCAGAAATGTTTCTTGTGAGGGTTATGTGACCCCTCCTGTTGTAGTTATGTTTCAAATGCTGTTGCAAAGTTTGTGGGTAGTGTTAACCCTCAGGCTGGCTGACCATAAGGATAGACCTCATACACTATGTATGAGTCACTGTTCAGGTGCTGCCCCCTAAGGCAGAGTTGTCCCCACCAGATTCTGGTGCCTTCCAGAGTTCCCCTTTGGCTGTGTCATTTGTTTGGTTGGGTTGAGCTCTGGTGAGGTTTGAAGCCCACTGCTGATTGGGTTGGTTCTGGGACCACTTGGATGGGATTCTGGTATAGGTCGGTGCCAAACATTTTGTGTAACCAGCCTTGGGTTACCTGTCTGGAGCTACCACACTTTTCACTAATTGTGGTTGTGTCTACTGGGCCTGGGTGAGCATGGGAGGGGCCAAGCTGTGTACAAGGGTCAGCTTCCTGCAGCTTTGAGCTATGGAAAGATCAATAAAAGGTCCAAGGTTCTCTGAGATTGGCATCTACTTGTAAGCTACTCTGCCACCCCCTGAGATTGTCTGGACTTCTTCCAGAGCTTTTTGAAGAAAGCCTGTAGAATGGCCCCAAACTGGCTATGCCTCACTGCCCCTTGCACACAACATAAGCTTGTGAGTCAATCAGGTTGGGAGGACAGGGCTAGTGGATCCCCGACTTGTGGGCAGTGGGTCAGGCACTCAATGGAGAGGGTGTGGCTCAGTGCTATACAGCTCAGTCTTTGCTAGAGTCCTTAACTCTAGCTCCTGCAGGAGGAGCACACCACCAGTTCAGCTTGGTTGCAGCCAATGGCTCCACTGCAGGAATAACCTTAGCAGGCCAAGGACTTCTACAAACAGATCAAGACAGTCTTCCATTGGGGGAAGCACCCGCTGAGGCCTCAGGAAGTGGGGAGCACTACACTTCCCTTTAGCTGTATAACCATGCCCCCTGGGGCCCAAGGAGCTTCTGAGGGAGACTAGGCACTTTGAAGGTTCCAGCTCTAAGCAATATTCCCTTCCTCCCACAGATCTGAGTTCAATCAGGACAGGGCCATTGGTACTTGGGAAGATAGAATAAAAGTCTCCTGTTGGGGGTGATGCTGGCTGAGTGTGCCACTGCAAGGGAAAACTGGCCCCTGTTCCAAAGCCTCACAGTTCAATGTCTGTTAGAGCGTCTACCTATAGTTTCTCCAGAGAAAGTATATACCAAAGGTCCCTGTTGGGTCCAGTCAACAGTCCTTTCTGCCAGACTCATGCTTGGCAGGGTGGTATTGCCAGTATTTAGAGGACTGGATTATTGCACTCCCCAGGTTGGTGCTCCAAGAATAGGAGTGCCAGACCCTGGGAAGATGGCACCTGAGGGCGGAGTGGGATATTGGCTCAGGACAGGACCTCAGCAGTTGATTGAACCTCTAGATCTCTCTTTAGGGCAGGGGTGGGCAAACTTTTTGACTTGAGGGCCACAATGGGTTCTTAAACTGGACCCGAGGGCCGGAACAAAAGCATGGATGGAGTGTTTGTGTGAACTAATATAAATTCAAAGTAAAGGAGCGGAGGGGAGAGCAAGAAAACTGAATAGAACAGCCGGATCCGGCCTGCGGGCCGTAGTTTGCCCACGGCTGCTTTAGGGCCACACCACCAGGTGTTATATTTATGACTCCCATATGCCCTGAGTTGCCTTCCCTCTACTGGAGCATCAGTTGAGTGCCTGAGAGCAAACTTCTGTGAATTGGCCCTTTATAAGAGCACCTATGATTCTAGCAAACTCCATCTTCTTCCAGCAGACAAGAATTCCTGCTGATTTTCACTGCCAGATGCTATGCAGACTCTACTTCCCAGCCCTGGTGCTCTGGTTTGGGGCCCCAGCGTGCGGTTTAGACCCCACACTCCTAAGGGGGTGCTTTCACAGCAAGATATCCTTCCACCTTCTCAGCCACCGCACAGGAGAGTAGAGGTCAGCCCTCTCTGTGTCTCTGCTCTTCCTACCAGTCTCTATGTAGCTTCTTCTATAAATATATACCATGCATGTAATACTCCTTTTAGCTATCTTCCTGTTGGTCATTTAGGTTGATTGCTCTATAATTTAGCTGTAAATCTAGTTTGGCACTGAGAGGAGGTGAGTGTAGCTTCTAACTACTCTGCAGTCATCTTGAAACTCAATTGTAGTTTTAAAAGGTAAAAATTAAAAGGAAGCTTAAGAAAATGTTCCCACTTAAGACAGATCAATGTCAACCAAAAATATAGGTTTAGCTTATGGTAAAATGAAAATAATTTAATTTTTCATAGGATTACAATCCTGGAGGCACAGATTCATGTAGCAACTTAAAACATGCTTAGGAGAAAACAGGTTTTATAAGGTGAAAACTGCAAGTGTTGTTCCCTTTTAGGTCTTCCATGTATATATGTGAAGGATACTAGGTTAACAGAGATTGGTTAGGTCCATTATGCAAATGAAGGATGCTGGTTGGTGAATCAGACTAGTTCCTGGAGAAAAGTGCAGGTAGTCTGGTTGCCATGATAAGGAAGAAGCACAGTTCAGGATATAGTTACATATTTTACCTAAAAGTTTAAAAGTTCATGGGTGGAATTTGCATAAGATAGAGTTCTTCATAGCCTCTTGACCCCATTTTAAATATATTTTTATTGATTTCAGGGAGGAAAGGAGAGGAAGAGAGAGAAATAGAAACATCAATGATGAGAGAGAATCATTGATTGGCTGCTTCCTGCACATCCCCCACTGGAGATCAAGTCCTCAACCTAAGCATTTGCCCTGACCAGGTATTGAGCCATGACCTCCTGGTTCATAGGTTGACACTCAACCACTGAGCCATGCCAGGCTGGTTCGACCCATTTTAGTTTCTTTGACATAAATGATTCTATATTGGCAATTTCCATTTCCATTTTCCTTTTTGGATTTTTCCTTGGGAAGTATCGATGACCAATCTTTGAATATTTAGGTATTTTGGTTCCTTGTCAGCAGGAAGGCTCATTCTTGGTATGTTATATACAATGTTGGGGTGAAAGAGGTGTTGTTTGAACATAGGCATTTCAAGTGATTTTTCAAAGCTCTGAAAATATTTAAATTTTGTTCAACCTCCTCAGTATATTTTCTCAGGGAGGAAACAGAGACCAATAGAAATGAAAAGACTTGCCCATCTTCTTGCTATCTTATCCTATAAGGAAGAGCTCCATGAGCAGAGATTTCTGTTTTGTTCTGTGATGCATTCCCACTGCCTAGAACAGTCTGGTAACAATAGTGAGCATTCAATAAGTATTTACTGAACAATGTAATTAAGTTTAAGGGGCAAGAGGACTGAGAAAGCCTCTGAGTTCCACAGGGTCTCTCCACACTAACTTAAAGTGTGGGACGTGACATCTCCCAGGGGCAGGTGGATATGGGGCTTTTGAACTCCAGTTCTGACCCTGTGAGAGAAGAATGGTCTTTTTCTGGGGTTAGACCGACCCAAGCATTTTCCTAGAGATGAAAAGCCCCTTATTTCCTCTCAGAGGAGGAAAAACACTAAAATATTCACAGAGATTAGGAATTTCATCTCCTTTAAAAATTGTGTAATGAGCTTATATTACTTCCAAAATAAGAATTATGGCCTTAATAGCACTTTGTATGGTCGCCAAAAATGAGTGCTACCCAAACAATATATTCGTTTGTGTGTTTCTTTAGTGCCAAGTGAGGCATATATTGGTGTCCCCACTAGCGCACTGCCGTGTGGGCCATTGGCCTTGCTCTCAGAGGGAGCTTAATGGCTGCTCCCCACCCTCCCCGCCCTGAGGTGGGAAAGCTGAAGTTCCTCTCTCCATGGATGGCTTTAACAGTGCCTCAGCCCTCCAGTGTTTGATTAGAAAGAAAATCACTTGGCTGACACACAACCAAGACCTGAGAGCCCTAATAGTGACCTTCCTGTTCTTCAGGCCGCCAAAGTCTACCCTGCCCAGCACTTCTCTTGCTGAGCTCTTCGAATTTCCCCTGACAGCAGCTCCCCCAGTGGTTGATCCTGTTCGCCAAAACTCAGAGCCCTGTCTCTGTGGAATGCAGCAACAGAATACAAGAGAGCTTTCTTTCTCTTCTTTCTTTCCTTCCCCTTCCTTCCTTCCCTCCCTCCCTCCCTCCCTCCCTCCCTCCCTCCCTCCCTCCCTCCCTCCCTCCCTCCCTCCCTCCCTCCCTCCCTCCCTTCTTTCTTTCTTTCTTTCTTTCTTTCTTTCTTTCTTTCTTTCTTTCTTTCTTTCTTTCTTTCTTTCTTTCTTTTTCTTTCTTACTTTCTAGAAAACTGTCATTGTCTAGGGGTCAGCCATCCCAGGAGCTAGAGGTGGGAAAGGTGAAGTTCCAGGAACTGTGGGCTGCTCTGCAGAAGCAAGATGACTCTGAGGATGGCATTAGGAAACATCCAAGGAGGAGAAGGCAGAGCAAGTGCAGAGCTTCACAGCAGGAGTTAGGAGTCTGGAACAAAGGAGTTGTATGAGAAGCTCCTGGGCTGGGGCTGCTGAAGGACATTTAACCATGGTGCTATACAAAACAACAGAGGACTGTCTGCTATTTTACCTTCAGCTCTATATCTCTAACCTTCTCTAAAGACTTCTGGACATATACATGCCCTATGTGAGAGATGTCAGGGGGCATTAGGGATAAAGAGCTCGGTGCCAAGGCAGGCCCTGCCCAGCGATGAAGGAGAGCTGGCCAGGGCAGGTGAGGCTGAGGAGGGGGTCTCAGCAGAGCAGACCTGTGCAGGCAGAAGGGGCTCCTGAACACACAACTCTCTGAGCCCTGGGATGGAAAAATGCTGAGTCTCATCGTCCTGTGGTTGAGCCACATTTTATTTAAGTTTCAAAGGACAGTGTGACTCAGCTTGATACTTGAATTCGTTTCCAGGTATATTCTTCAGAATAAGAGAGTTTCAATTCTGTGGAAATTCTAGAACTTCCCTTTTACATTTAAACAATACTCCTCTGCTTCCATATCCTAAAATCCTCAGGAGGAGCCAGTCAATGTAAGCGTGTTTAGTTTTTCTTGGTCCCTACTGGGGTCAAGAAGTGTTTACTACACATTTGTATTGTATTCATCCCTATAAGAAAACAAAATCACTGTTATCAGTGGTTTTAGAACCCAAATGAGGATATGGGATAAAACAAATGCAAGACTTAGTGACAACTATTTAGGTTCAAGTGCTAATTTGTGGGGTGGGGGGAGATGCTAAGCAGGACAGGATTTAAAGAAACAAAAGATCCTGGCATGCTAAAGGGGCCTGGGGAAGTTTCAGTGAGGAAGTGGGACTCGGGGAAGAGGTTCTAAATGGCCTGTGGGTGGAGAGGCCCCACAGCCATGACTTCTCAGCCTCAGAGCTTTGGGGCCAGCAAGTTCTTTGATGTGAGGCTTTCCTGTCATTGTAGGGTGTTGAGCAGCATCCCTAGTATCCCCCACTGGATGCCAGTAGCATCCATTTCCAAGTTGTGACAACCAAAATCCTCTCTGCAGATATTTCTACACATCCCTTGAAGGAACAGTTATCCCCTGATGAGAATCACATACTGAGTAAAGGGATGCACAATAGCATACAAACTGAAGGGAGAAGGAAGGTTGACCACAGAGGTGAACTCTTGTGCAGGTCTCCCCACAGGACTCTGGCTCACCAATACAACATGCCTGTAGCATAACTTACTCTGCTGTTGATGGAAATCTAACTAGTTCCTAATTTTCACCATGGCATTGAAACCATAGTACCCATATTTGTACAATTTTGCAAATTGCTGTAAGTACATCCATTTAACAAATTTCTAAAAGTGGATTGCTGAGTAAAAGTATATGTGCAGTCTACACCTTGATAGATATTCCTAATTTTATTCCGGAGTGTGGTACAAAAATCACTGGGAGCTGGTTATAAAGGCCACTGGCTGGGCCCCATCTGTCCAGAGATTTGGATTTTTAGGTCTGAGGTGGGTTCCGTATATGTCTTTTGTTTGCTTATTTTTTCAGTTTTCATACAATAACTTTTGGCTTTGGGGAAGGTGGAGTGTACAGTTCTGTGAATTGTAACATGTGTGGTAGGTTTGTGTAACTGTCACAGAAGAGTTCCATCATCCCATCTCTTTTGTTGTGGAGTCATAGTCACACCCTCCTTCCACCTCCCACCCCTGGTGAACACTAGCCTTTCCTCTGTCACTGTTGACTTCCTGCGAATCTGGATTACACAACAGGTGACCTGCTGGGGATGGCTCCTTTCACTCAGAATAATGCCACTAAGAACCATCAGGTTGTTTCCTGTATCAGTAGTTCATTCTTTTTCACTGCTGAATAGTATTTCCTGGTAGGGGTGTGCTGATCTGTTTTCAGTTCAACCACTGAAGGACATCTGGGTTGTTTCCAAGTTTTGGTGACCACCATTTAAACATACCAAACATACTGATGCAAATGAGCCTCAGATATGCTCAGAGAAACAATGCCCCACATTCCCCAGAAAAGTGGGCAGTAGCAGCCTTTTAAATTTAATTCCTGCTAATCTTATAAGGTGGAAAGACTGTCTTTTTATTAGATTTGCATACCCCTGATCCACAGGGAGCTGAGAGTCTTTTAAAATTGTGATTAGCCATTGACAGTTCTTTTGTGAATTGCCTATTTATATTCTTCGTCATTTTAAAAAAATTGAGTTGTATTTGTTTTTCATGTTGACTTTAGGAAATTTTTATATTAAGGATTTTAACACTTTTTGTAATTTTTTTCTGTAGGCTGTTATGTTTTCTACTGTGTTTTGATTTCTTGAGGAATAATCAGAGTGGCTCACACTGACCAAAATTCCTTATTCCTAGATTCTAGGACCTAGCACAATGACCCTCAGCTGGGATTCCAGCAAAGGAATAGCATGATCTATCTGCATGACTGAATGGATCACTATGAAACATCACTTAATTTTTCCTTGCCATTGACACCTTTCTCCTGCTTGTCCAAGCTAGTTGACGATGAACTAAACCTAAAAGCCCAACCTACTTTCAATTGTGTTAGTTTTGGTTCTATGTGTTACAGTGACTTTTGGTTATTACAGCTGTTCATCTGTGGTGGGTGTAGCTAATGATCATTTCACTGTTTACGAACCTGATAATTAAGAGACATTAAAAAATCCTGCATAGATATATTCTAGCACTATATTGGACTGGAAGATCTAGCCCAATGCTGAGTCTCACTTTTTAAAATTTGAATCAGCTGTTAAAATAGCTTTACACCTGAAAAAAAAAAAAAAGATAATACCCCACTTATCTAGCACATCAGTGCATTTTCCAAATAACAAAAACTTCCTGCTTTGAGACAAAATGTTTTCTTTTAAAATTATAACTCAATTTGGTGGTCTTATTTCTAAAGTACATTGAATACATTTATGTCTCTCAGAGGAAACTAAACACAGTTTAATCATTTGTTTTTTCCTATGGCTTGAGAGATTTTTCTAGTAGGAGCATTTGTTTTAACTTGTCCCTGGTCTAAATTAGTTTGCTTCTGTCTGCTGGTTGGGCCACCTCCACTCTCTCTTGTCCCCACCAGCTGTCTCAGAGTATCCTGGATATTTGGGAACAAGTTTTCCCTTCTCACTCTCCTCTTTTCTTTTCCTTACCAGCTGTCGGCTCCTGAGAAATTCCTGCTGCTTTGTGCTTAGCTCTCTGGTTTCTAGCCTCAGAGCTTAGACATCATGGGAGTAGGTGATGGGGAACTAGATCCCCATCCCTAAGCTAAGGTCATCCTTCTCAGTGGCTGCCCTTCTTTAGGAAAAGATATCATCTACTCATTGTCTCAAAATACATTTGTCTGCAGTGTCCCAGTCAATAGGTGCTGGGGATACAGTGAGGGTCTGACACTGCCATTGGTGGTCAAGTTAATAAGAATGGCCTTAACACTGTTCTAGTGGCAAATCAGATATTTTCTGGCCAAATTCATGCAAGCACTAGCCCTCTCCATCATTTCACACAAAGAATTTCCAGCCCATATTTCTCTGTTTTGGACTCCAGTGGTCTGTGTGCGAAATCAGGCAAAGCTACTGATCCTAAGGGAGATAGTCTCCACCAAGTGGGCCTGGCTCTGAACCAGACTGGTAGTTCAGGGAGCATTACAAGATATGGACCTACTTTATTGTCACATGGCTTTAATATGTTAAAACATGGCTCTAGAATTGTTTTCTATAATGTTTACTGTAATTTATAAACATTGCAGTTGTATCATGGAGGTCATTCCCTCTTAGGGGCTGTTCTGAAAACAAAACCATTGTTTGTATCACTATAAGAGAAATGCCTGAGGGTTCCAGACATCCAACTTACTGTTATACACGGAATATCACATGAGGAAATCAGGCAGTGTTTGAAGGATATCACACTCTGAGGAGCCATGAAGGTCTGATTGGTCACTTGAAGAGTAAATTTTCCTAGATTGTTCTGCCTTTGAGTTCTTGTGCCAATAGTTTAAAACAGTTTTAAGTAGTTCTTCACTTTCAGCTGCCTCCTTGCCCCTTTAAATTCCGAGATTCCATCTCTGGCAGCACTCTTTCTCTTTTAAGTATCTTTTTTTAAAATTTACTTATTGATTAAGGTATTACATTTGTGTCCTCATCCCCCCCCATTATCCTCCCAACCCCCCCCCCCACTCATGCTCTCACCCTCCTGTTGTCTGTGTCCATTGGTTAGGCTTATATGCATGCATACAAGTCCTTTGGTTGATCTCTCCCCCTTACCCCCACCCTCCCCTACCTTCCCTCTGAGGTTTGACAGTCTGATAGATGCTTTTCTGTCTCTGGATCTGTTTTTGTTCATCAGTTTATGTTGTTCATTATATTCCATAAATGAGTGAGATCATGTGATATTTATCTTTCTCTGACTGGCTTATTTCACTTATCATAACTCTCTCCAGTTCCATCCATGCTGTTGCTAATGGTAAGAATTCCTTCTTTTTTTACCACAGCATAGTATTCCATTGTGTTGATGTATCACCATTTTTTAATACACTCATCTACTGATGGGCACTTAGGCTGTTTCCAAATCTTAGCTATGGTGAATTGTGCTGCTATGAACATAGGGGTGATATATCCTTTCTGATTGGTGTTTCTAGTTTCTTGGGATATATTCCTAGAAGTGGAATCACTGGGTCAAAAAGGAAACCATCCACAAAACAAGAAAGCCCACTGCATGGGAGAACATATTTGCCAATGTTATCACCGATAAGGGTTTAATCTCTAACGTTTACAGGGAACTCATACAATTTAACAAAAGGAAGATAAAACAACCCACCCAATCAAAAAATGGGCAACGAACCTAAATAGAAACTTTTCGAAAGAAGACAGAAGGAAGGCCAAGAGACATATGAAAACATGCTCAAAGTCACTAATTATCTGAGAGATGCAAATCAAAACAACAATGCCGTACCATCTCACACCTGTCAGAATGGCTATCATCAACAAATCAACAAACAACAAGTGTTGGCGAGGATGCAGAGAAAAAGGAACCCTTGTGCACTGCTGGTGGGAATGCAGACTGGTGCAGCCACTGTGGAGAACAGTATGGAGTTTCCTCAAAAAACTAAAAATGGAATTCCCATCTTTTAAGTATCTTTTGTGAACTAGTTTTTGATTAGAAAACTATTACACTTGTTGTAACTGGACATAAAGGGTAAATAGATTTTGGCTCACTCATGAACAGTGCACAAACTTTGTTGCATCTGTTTTTCTTCTTAGAGATCTTTTGTTCTTTATGCCTAAATTTACATCTGAATTTCAGATGATTTCAACTGGAGCCAAAAGCCTTGTATATTTTTGTTTGGTAGGTGGTTGCAATTACTTTAGTAACATTTTTTGACATATATTTGTCATGATTATCTGTATGACATCATTGCATTTTATAGAGAGATTTACTTTGGGAGTTGCTGGATGAGCTTCTTCCTGAAAGCAGAGAAAGACACTCTGTCCCTCTGGGACTAGGGGACCATGGGGTTCACCTCCTGAGTCTATCTTGCCTTGTGTTCTTCTACAATAACATCATCTTTTCTCCTCAACCAAATTGTAAATTCAGTTTAAGCAAAATTCATTGTACCTGACACATTTAGTCTTCAATAAACTTTTAGGAAGTGAACTAAATGCAAGTGTACTTGAATATTGGCTGATAATACCTGATAACGTGGGCTTCGGTGATGAAAATGTGGTCAGGTGCCTAAGAAATATGCCAGGATGGCAATTGGACTCCTATATGAGTTTCAATCTTTTAAAAACGTTAAGCCTGACCTCACATTAGTATGCCTATAATAAAATGACCTCAAAGCTTAGTTTCTTTGCTTTGGGCTAGAACCCCCTATAAACTTTTTTTCTATCTGAGAAAGGAATCAAACTGGCAGCAACAGAGGGGCACAAAACCACTGACTACAAGGGTGAAGGTTGTGTGCCGAGGAACCCAAGATGAGTGGATACTGGTGGCCTCACAGTTGGGCTGAAATCACATTACTTAAGGGCTAAAATGTGACTGGTCCATGCTGGATGCCTAAACTGAGGAACACACATATGTGATCTTAATGGGCAAATGCAGATGGCTTAGTAGATGGGTCCTGCTAAGCTGGAGGTCCCTGGCAGGGGGTGGGTGGGCTGTACAAACTGTGCCATGCTTTTGGTGGTGTTGCTGTTGTTTAGTGAGCAACTTGAGGAATTTAACAAGAAATGGAGATAAATTATAGGGCAGATTGTTATCTGGTTTCTCTCAAGACTAAGAACAAACATTATCTAAACAAAAGTGATGTTTGGGTGAAGAGTGAAACCTGAGCTCATTACTTCAATGAAGCACCTAAACTGAAGTGTGAGACCAACCAGAATTCAGTATATCTCATCTCATCCCATCCTGTCCATCCATCCATCCATCCTATCCATTCCATTCTGTCCATCCATCCATCCATCCATCCATCCACCCATCCATCCATCTTATCCATCCATCCATTCCATCCATTCCATCCATCCATCCATCCACCCATCAATCCTATCCATCTTATCCAGCCAGCCAGCCAGCCAGCCAGCCAGCCAACCAGCCAGCCATCAATGTCTTTATTTCATGCTTATCATATGTCAGGCACTCTGATTTTTAGTTGGAATACAGATATCGTCTAGCCTCTGTTCTCATATAGTGAATCTTATATTCAAGTGAATAAATTGAGAGAGATACTATAACTTAATAAATAAAATAATGCCCGAGGACCTCACAGAGAAGTAGAATTTGTCTGACTCAATTCCAGAAGCACATGGTTATAAGAGGTCAGAACACTCCTTCCCCCAGAAGGAAGTCATATGACCATTTCCTATAATGAATTCACCAGTGTCAACCAACCTACACACATAAATGATTTTTACATGTGATTATAAAACTAAAGGGTGGGGGGGGGTTGGAAAGAGATGGAGGGGAGTAAAAGGGGGATAAATGGTGATGGACAGAGGCTTGACATAGGGTGGTGAACACACCAGTATACAGATGATGTACTATAGAATTGTGTACCTAAAACCTGTATAATTATTTTAACTAGTGACACTCCAATAAAGTTAATAAAAACAATAAAAAAAAAACAACACAAAACCCTGAAAGGTGGAATTCGAAATACCTTTGCTTATTACATTTATGTAGTTTGGGGCTTTCTTAAATAAGATGGTGAAAGGCACAGACATTGCAGGGAATTGTGATTCTGGAAAACACAGCAGTGGAGCCAAAGGAAAAAAAAAGCCAAATACTTCCAATGTGGGAAAGTTTCTGGTCTCCACAGCTCAGTAGGTGGGTCATGAAGTACAGTTCTCTTTTCAGGTATTTTCATTTCAGGGTTTGCCATGAGGTACCTGACTTTCCAGCAGAGTTCTGAGGTTTGCCACTGGAGCAGGATCAGTATTCTTCATTCTGAGGTCACCGCTATGGGACAGATGGCTGGGCCATCAAGGCTGTTTCTGGATTCCCACTAAAGGAACCAAAGATCTTGATGAGTCCCTTGTCTTACAGCTCTGCTCTATCCTAGACCCAGTGGTTGGCCTCTGGTGAAGAGGCAGGGGGAGCCTTTCAGTGAAGTGGGGAAATGTCAATTATGCAATGTTAAGTAACAAAAAGTGTGTTATTAGCACAGTATATACAATCTGATATAATTTTATATGAATAGAATACTACAAAGACATAATACACCAAAATGTTAATGGCTGTTTTTTCTTCTTGAAGTTTTATAGTTTATGTTTTACATGTACATCTATGATTCATTAAGTTACCTTTAGTATCAGGTGTGGGTTGAGGCTCACATTTACACATGAATGTACAATTATCCCAACACTTTATTTTCAAACGGTTTATGCACCTTTGTCAATATTCTGTTGATCACATTTATGTAGTTCTATTTCTGGAATCCCTATTCTAATCCATTGATCTATTTGTCTATCTTTAGGCCACTTAAATACTGTAGGTTTATAGTAAATCTTGAAATCAGGTAGTGTGAGTCCTCCATTTTTTTTATCATCCATATATTTTAGTTTTGCTAGAAAATTTCAGTCATTAGGTATCCTGCAGACATTATAACCTTTCTTTCATGTTTCATTATGCAATGGCAGTGCAAGCCACCATAATACTTAACAACATTAACAGTAATTCTTTATTGTCCTCTAATTATTTTATTTTTATTTTTTAATTTTTATTTTTTTAATTGATATTTTACAGAGAGGAAGGGAGAGGAATAGAGAGCTAGAAACATCGATGAGAGAGAAACATCGATCAGCTGCCTCCTGCACACCTCCCACTGGGGATGTGCCCACAACCAAGGCACATGCCCCTGACCAGAATCGAACCCAGGACCCTTCAGTCCACAGGCCGATGCTCTATCCACTGAGCCAAACCGATTTCGGCAAATTATTTTATTTTTAATTGATTTCTTTTTGAGAGAGAGAGAGGAAGAGAGAGAGAGGGAAAGAGAGAAAAACATCTATCCACTGCCTCCTACATGCACATCAACCAGAGATCAGGCTCCCAACCTGAGCATGTGCCACATAAGTCAAGATTGTCTCTAATTTTTGATCCCTCTTCATATTTCTAGGAGCAATTACCTTTAATACTTCTTGTTCTTCTCTCCCATTAAGATCTCTACCATCCAACAATACAATAAAACAATGTCACCTGCCATATCCACCACACCTTTTCTTATCACTTCTTGTTACATGCTATACATGTGACACACATGAGACATCACAGAAAGCCTTGGTTAAGCAGCCACCCCAGAGAGTGCAGAAGAAGGATGTATCCTATATAATAAAAGCCTAATATGTTAAGTGTCCAGTCGACTGGTGGTTGCCCGTTCAACCAATCAAAGTGTAATATGCTAATGATATACTAAGGCCTCTCAACCACTCGCTATGACGTGCACTGACCACCAGGGGGCAGACACTCTGACTGGTAGGTTAGCTTGCTGTTGGGATCTGGCCAATCAGGACTAAGTGAGACAGGCCAGACATGCCCTGGGGCCCTCCCTCCGTCCCTCCCCACTGGCCAGCCTCCCATGTCCCTCCCCGGCCCCGGTCATGCACCAGTGGGGTCCCTTGGCCTGACCTGCACCTTCTTGTAATATGGGATCCCTTGGAGGATGTCAGAGAGCCAGTGGTTTTGGCCCATTCCTGCGGGCCAGGCCAAGGGACCCCACTGGTGCACGAATTCATGCACCGGGTCTCTAGTTTTATGATAATATACCAGCTTTAATTCCGCTACAACCCAGACACACGCCCCAACTGTTGGATTCTTGGTCAGGGCACGTGTTGGGTTGCAGGCTTGGTTTCTGGTGTGGGGTGTGGAGGATGCAGCTGATGGGTGATTCTCTCTCATCATTGATGTTTCTGTCTCGCTTTCTCTCTCCCTTCATCTCTGAAATCAATAAAAAATAAAATAACTGGGTCATCTTGTATTTGTTGATAATTTGTTCTTGCATAAATTCAATGCATTAAAATTTTTGAAATCAAATCCCAATTTTGTCTCTGAATTGCTTCATAATCCCCAACACACTCTCTCAGCACTTAACTAAACTTATGAGAATTACTAGAGGCTAGATGCAGAGTGGGGTCCCTCAGCCTGGCCAGCAATTGAGGCCTATTGGGGGGGGCTAGCTGGGGAAAGGGACCCCAGGAGGTTGGCTGGCTGTCCCCCAATCAGGGCCTATAGGGGGGCAGTCAGCCTGGGGGAGGGACTGGAAGGAGGGGCCTCAGGATGTTGGCTGGCCAGCCATGGGGGAGGGGCCATGGGAGGTTGGCTGATCAGCCCCCCTTATTGAGGCTGATGGGGGGTGCTGGCCAGCTGGGGGGAGGGGCTGCAGGAGGTTGGCTGGGTGGCCTCCTGATCAGGGCTGATGGTGGGACTGGCTAGGCAGGGGGAGGGGCCACAGGAGGTTGGCTGTGGGAGTGCACTGACCACCAGGGGGCAGCTCCTGTGTTGAGCGACTGCCCCCTAGTGGTCAGTGTGCATTATAGCGACTGGTCGACCCATTGTTCAGGTCGTTCCAGTGGTTCGGTCATAATGGTCACTCAGGCTTTTATATATATATATAGATACTTCCCCTGAATCCTGGCTTCAAATTAATAAAACAAAAAAAAGTACTCTGATGATATCAAGTAAATGAAAAATGCCCCTGAATGTGACTGTAGCTGTAGGGACTAAAAGGCAACACTATTATTAGTCAGTCTATTTCCAGTGTTACAGTTAGTCACATAGGACAAGCACACAGAACTAGGCCCTTAAAAAGGTAAAGAAAATCCATGCAACCAGAAAAAAAAAAATACGATCAGAGGTATGCTGAATCATGTTGCAGTTAAAAAAGGGATAGGGGAAATTTTCTCATTCTTGTTAATGTGCTCAGAGGCTTAAAGTAAGATGAGAAAAAGGAAACAAAGAGGAGAGAGGGGAAGGAAAACCTAGCAGATGTTCAGTAAGGAAGTTACTTTTTTTAAACGTGCAAGGTGTTCCCCTGAATGGCAGCTGATCTGGAAGACTAATCACAACGTTCTAGGGAAATTGCCCTCTGCCTGTGTGTAGGAGTTATTCACATGTGGGAATGCCCCAAGGTGCTCCACTTCTCAAAAATTCATAAGGTGAAAAGTACAGATCACCCCCAGAGCTATGTCAGACTGTGATTTGACTTAGGAATTATGTCTTGCAGTAATTATGATTTAGGTAATATTTGTGGAGTAGTTACTATGTCCTGGGCATTTAAGCACAATTCATGTATTGATTCATTTAATCTGACACAACCAAACCTAAAATGTGGATAGTATTATTATCCACATTGTAAACCTCAAGAAGGAACATATCTGCCAAGAAGGACTCCTCATGTTTAACTGGACACAAATTTATAACTAAAATCTGGCAGCCATTGGAAACTTTCTATGCAAGAGGCAGCCTCTCCTTTGTTTGAGGTGAAGAGTGAGGAGAACACTTTTGGTTTCTACCTGAGGCTGTGTTTTCCTGGTTTGCAAATTGTTTACTTGAATAAAGTTTCTCCTCTTTCAACATCCCAGATTTGGGACTTTTATTCATACCATTTTACAGATGAAGAAACAGCCCTGGAAGCTTGCTAAAGTTAACCAGCTAGAAACTAGCCGCATTGTATTTTGAAGTTAGGCAGTCTGGCTCAAAAACCAGAGGACACACACCCTGATGCAATACCATCACTGTCTCAACCTACTTTTCAGGCATCCTACATAATAAAAGCCTAATATGCAAATTGACTAAATGGCAGAACGACTGGTACTATGACACACACTGGCCACCAGGGGGCAGATGCTCAATGCAGGAGCTGCCCCCAGCCTGTAGGCTCCAGGCCAGCCAAGGCGGGTGCCAGTGGGGGCCCCCAGATTGCCCCGCAAGTCGCCCCACAGATCAGCCCTGATTGCCAGCCAGGCTTAGGGACTCTACCCATGCATGAATTTTGTGCACCAGGCCTCTAGTTCCATCATAAAATGATCAGATTCTGTGCAAACGTGCATCTGTGCACACACAACCCACATGGCAACTTTCCTTTGGCTGTACAGATTTCTTTTTGTGCGAGGGCAGGCAAGAGAGATGGTGGTGGCTACCTGGAATAGGAGGTAACTGGGGGACCAGTGGGAAACAATGCTGATTGATGAAATTAATTTCAGTGTCATCTATACAGACAAGCACATCAAAGTTTGTTCCTCTCCCACAATCATCTTGCTCTCTCTAGAAAACAACTTTGCTGTTCAAAAGTGAGGGGAAAATTTATGGTTTTACTCACATTAGCTGACCTATCTTTGTGTAAATTGTGGGGTAAAGGAGTCACCAAATTTGGTCTATGGGCTGAAATTCAGATGACGCTTTCACCTCCTTTGTGAAGCCTTCCTGGATCTCCCAAGTGGTTTACCACTTGTTTATGAATGTTGATGCATTACAACTTAAGACATACTAATTTGTGCATGTCTGTCTTTCCCTCTAGACCACAAACTACTTCAGTATACATTTCTTTTGTTGTTCATTTCTGTCTTCTTGGTAGCCACAGTGCCTGGAACACATTAGTGTTTAATAAATAAATGTTTGTTGATTTCATAGGTAAATGAAATGTTGGCTAGTTCATCCAGTCTCCTGCCAACTACATACATATAAAGGACTGGCACTTCCAAGGTTAATATTTTATAGATCAGTGGAATTACTTCTAATCTGTAAGAATGAAGATATTGGGGGTTTATTAGCCTTTTGAAAATGACATACTTTAGAAGAGTTAAGGCATTAGGTTCTTTGGAAGAATTGAATTGTTTACTGGATAGCCAAAATTCTAACTTACATGGTAAAATATAAGCATCCTTTGTCACAGGCCCTGAGGGCAGGAAACAAGGTAGGAACATTTTGATGTGCCACTTCCTGAGAAGGCCCAGGAGGTGCCAAGGGCAGACAGGGCAACAGGAAGCAACTGGGGGCAAGGGAGCACTGACTTGTGTGTTCTCCAAAGGGAGTGACAGATGGGTGCTGTGAGGAAGGTGATGTGTGAGAGCCCAGAGTGAGGGACTTCAGAGCCATCTGCTCCAGTCCTTTCACTGATCCAGGAGGGTGTGACTGACTCAGAATCACAGTTACCAGGGTTCAGAGCCCCCATCCCAGAATCATGCCCTCAGATTCAGGAGTACCAATGTGAGAACTTGGACCTCTTTCATGATACAATGATCAAACCTTTGAATGGGTCCAGAAATTCTATCTAAAGTTTGAGTCCATGGGCCAGAGGGAGGAAATTTATCAGCAGCCATTTGTCAGGCAGAATTGGAAAGAATAGCTAGAAACTTACAGTGGCTTAACTGTAAGGATTCTTGGACCACAGGAGCAGGTCAAGAAAGTTATTTGGGGGTTGGTTTTGACTATTGGGTCTAAGATTCGCTTGCAAGTCCAAGCATGTCTGTAGGTAAACTGAATATGAGTCCTAGCTCTGCCACTTACTAGCTGCTGACCTCGACAGAGGGACTTTCTCCCTTCTTTGAAATGGTACAGCTGTGGCTATGGACTCTGCCTGCACTCTAAATGCTTGTTTTCATTCAAGCACTGCTGGTCAGCAGCAGGTTGACTATAGACAAGTTAGTTACCTCTTTTTTTGTTTTCAGTTTCCTCAACTGTAAATGGGGATGATAAACTTACATACTCACAGAATAGGTATGACCATTAAACAAGTTAATACACACCAAGAGCCTAGAACAGTGGTACACAGTAACTCCTCAATAAATGGTAGCCATGGCTTGCTACTATTATTGGCTTTATTTTGGGATTAGTGATACACAGAGTTATGCATAGAATCACATGTGTATAAAAGTGCTTTGTAACCTGGAAAATGGAGGGTATGAGTTTAAATATGATAATTTTGGACGATCATTCAATAAATGATAGTGCTTTTAATTGTTATTGAACAATAGGGAGATATGAAAAGTGTCAGTCTGAACTTCAAAAGCATATTTGGGTTTGAATTCATTCTCAGAACTTCAGACACCTCTGTTCCTTTAACCCTCAACCAAGAGACGTTTGATGAGACTTACCTTGTGCCAGGCTCTCCCCGTCAGCATTGGGAAAACAGTAATGAAATGGACAGACATAATTATTACACTCTGAAATCTATAGTCTGGTGTGAAAGAGAAATATTAAATAATTAAAATTGTTTTTGAGATCATGTTAAAAACTATGGTCTGGCACTGGATTTACCCTCCTTATAAGCTAGAAAGTCAGCCTGTTACTGTTTCATGGATGTTGGCAGAAAATATAAGACTTCTGGATAAGAGACAAAGGGCTGTATTACTCCGAGCACAGCAAGCAGCACATCCACCAGCCTGCTGTGTCAGTCTCCTTGCCCCCAGTTCCCTCACAGGTGACACAGTGGGCGCAGAGGGTGGCTATGCCTGTAGTGGTTTTGCATCACAATTGAGAAACACAGAGTTTAGGGAATTTTCCACTTTAATAGCAAGCAGTAAGCAAGGCTGTTCTTTGTCTGGGGAGCAATGTTGTCTTCTTTTTCAAGGATGCCATCTGCACAAACAACCCTGATAAATGGCCTAGCTGAAGGTACAGAGAGGGCATTGCACATTGCAACCCTGGCATGCTGAGTAAGATGCATAAGGGCAATAGGCCCAAGGAGGATTATGTCTTCCAACAAAAACATGAAAGACAAAAAAACCCACCCTCTAATCCTATAACTTTAACACACTAGTTTCTTTTGTTGTTGTATCCTTCCAGAATCTATGTATATCTATATTTTTTTCAGAGTAGTAACCATGGCATATACACTGCTTAATGTTTTGCTTTATTCAACTTTATATCATAAATCGTTTCACAATTATCCTGCACACTTCATTGTATTGCTGGACCATAATGCTTGGGAATTTAGGTTGTTTCCACTTTTGTTCTTAGCTTGTCTTTTAAAAAAATGAAGGTCAAGCTCTAACCACAGTAAGAACACATTGAGGATAGGCAGAGCAGACTTCACATGCCATGTTTGCTTTCTGGGCCTGTGCCTGCACTTCCTCTGCCTCCCGCTGTGCCATCACATTTGGTGTCCTTGTCCCAGGTAGGCAAGAACTCTGGAGCTTTCAGCTACCTTCTGCACAGAGAAGAAAATACCTGGTTCACTGCGATACATGAAGCAGTGATTTCAAATACAATTCTGCATCTCTGTAGGAGGCTTTCATTCCAAAATAAAGTGTCAAGGGCAGGTGGCAACAGAGCCAAAAGAAAGACTTTTGTGATATTGTGCGTAGAGTCTTAAGTACAGGCTGTAGGGACATAGGAGTTGCCTGTGGATAGTGAATGGCATGTCCATGCCATGGTGGTCCTTTGGGTTGATTGAGATCTTGCAGAAATATTCTTCATGATTTCTCCACTTCTGAGATCTAGAATTCTTACCAGCATGTTAATATATTCTCTTAAATAGGTGTCTGTTCTATGTGTGCAAGATTGGTATTTGTTTCAGGGTTCCAGCAAACAGATGATTAGGATACTTTGAAGTATGATATTTAAGTAGGGTTTAATAAAGTGGCCCATTTATATAAGTGCAGCTAGGAAATAGGAAAACTATAAAGGAAACTGAGTTCACTCCTGCCTTTGTCACAGGGGAGTTCTTACCACTCCCAAGTACACTGAGATCCCAGCACCCAGAGGAGACATAAGTAGAAAGGGCTACCTAGAGGAGAAATGTTGATGGGGACCACCCAGCACCCTTTCTGATCTCCTTGGGGATCCCCTCAGGCTGACCCCAGCTGGAATCCAGAGGGCAAGGCCATTGTGAGGCTCCCTCTGGTCCATCTCTAGGCACCAGGCAGTGGGGAGAACATATCTGAAGGAGCAAAAGGAATACATCTGGCACAAAACTCTTAAGAAAACAGTAAGTTTCTCAAAGGGTACAGACCTATTCTAAGTCCCTAGCTTGCTAGACTGAGACAGGAACATAGAAATGTCTCTCATCTGTAAACAGGGATGGTGATAGCTGAGTGAAAGAAGGCTGGGCCACTCCAGGAAGACCAGCCTTGAAAACAAAAAAAGATACAGCACTAGAAGAGTTTTACATGGATGAGTAGGTGGCAGAGGCGTGGGGGTGATTTGCAGGTACTTTCCCTAAATGGTACTCTCCCTAATTCACCTGGCTTGATGGAGCAAACTCGGTGCTGGTGTTAGCAGCTGTTGCCTCTGGAGAACTGCCCTGGGGAAGGCAGTGGAGTGTGAATGAAGCAGCTTGCTCTAGTTCATCTTTCCTGGTTACCTTTGACCAGTTCCTCTTAGCTTGCAGTTTGTGGAAACACCTTTTCCTCCACTGCTTTGAAATTGCCAATAGGGAGGCCCAAGACACCCAGTAGATTGCTTAGCACCTGTCTGTCCAAGCTGCCCTCCAGCGGTGGGCCACCTGGGGAGGAACAAAAAACAAAACAAAGAGCACCCTCCTCCCCACTCTTGGAGTGTGGATCCCCTAGCTTCCAGATCCTCAATTAATTCTTTGGACTAAAGAGGAGATGGGTTTCAGGCAGCCTCTCCCAGAAGGAGAAAGTTCGTTTCAGAAGAAAACCTGGTGGCTGGGGTCTGGAGGACCTTTCCTCCTTCACCAATAGGTTCTCCAGTCTCATGCCTGTACTGCATAGGAATTCAGAAGCAGGAGGTTAGGTAAGAGCTGGGGGGAGAGGCAAGTAATCAAAGCCCTGGGTTAGTACCTTGATCACCATTACTGTTTGCCTTATGCACATTTCTATGAATTAGGTGATAAGAGATTCCTGTGGAGAAACAGTGGAAGGATTCCTGAGTCCACAACATCTGAAAGTAAGGCCACGGGTCCCTTGATTTCTATAGCACCCTTGGGCTGGCACTTCCTGAATCTTACAATTCCATGGGATGTTAGACATCTCCTCAAACTTCCAGGGAGGCCATTGGTCACTTTCACTGAAGTAAAAACCTTGTTACTTTTCAAGCAACCTACTCCTTTTTTTAACAGTTCTATTTGAAAACCACTTTATTGAGGTATCTATAAAGCTATTCATATTTAATGTACAAACTTGGTGAATTTGTCTATAAGTATTTATCCATGACCATTATTACCGCCAATATCATAATGTATCCATCACTTCCAACAGTTTTCTCTCACACTATTGTTGTTATTGTTGTTGTTATTATTATTATTACTAGAGGCCCAGTGCATGAAATTCATGCATGGGGGGGGGTGTCCCTTAGCCCGGCCTGCACCCTCTCCAATCTGGGACACCTCGAAGGATGTCCTACTGCTGGTTTACAGGGATAGGGCCTAAACTGGCAGTCGGACATCACTCTCGCAATACAGGACTGTTGGCTCCTAACCGCTCACCTGCCTGCCTGCTTGCCTGCCTGATTGCCCCTAACCACTCTGCATGCTGGCCTGCTTGACCCCAAATGCCCCCCCCGCCAGCCTGATTGCCCCCAACTACCCCCCCTGCTGGCCTGCTTGCCCCCACCTTCCCTCCCCACTGGCCCGCTTGCCCCCAACTGCCCCCCTGCTGGACTGCTCACTCCAAACTGCCCCTCCCCCCACTGTCCTGATCACCCCCAACTGACCCCCACTGACAGCCTGCTTGCCCCCAACTGGCCCCCCTGCTGGTCTTCTCACCCCCAACTGTCCTCCACACCAGCCTGATCACCCCCAACTGCCCCCCCCCACAATTGGCCTGGTCACCCACAACTGCCGTCCCATCCTGGCCTGATGACCCACAACTGCCATCCCATCCTGGCCTCTAACCACCTCTACCTTGGCCCCGCCACCATGGCTTTGTCCAGAAGAACGTCCAGAAGGTCTCCTGGAAGTTCTCCCAGTCTAATTAGTATATTACCCTTTTATTAGTATAGATAGAGGCCTGGTGCATGGGTGGGGGCCTGCTGGTTTGCCCTGAAGGGTGTCCTGGATCAGGGTGGGGGTTCCCTTGGGGTGTGGGGTGGCCTGGGCAAAGGGCTTGTGCTGGTTTGCAGGCCGGCCATGCCCCCATGGGGTGAAGGTCCCTGCTGGGGGGTGTGGCCACCCTGGGTGAGGGGCTAAGGGCTGTTTTCAACCTGGCCACAGCCCCTTCAGGGTGGGGGGTCCTGCTGGGGTGCCTGGCCAGCCTGGGTGAAGGGCTGAGGGCCATTTGCAGGCTGGCCACACCACTTTCAGGGTGGGGGTCCCCACTGGGGTGCTTGGCCAGCCTGAGTGAGGGGCTGATGGCTGTTTGCAGGCTGGCCAAAACCCCCAGCAGGGACCCTCACCCCATGGGGGTGTGGCCAGCCTGGGTAAGGGGCTGTTTTTCTTTTCTTTTTTTTTTTTTCAGCGCTTCTTTGAGTGGAGGCCAGGGCCAGCTGGAAGCAGGTATCTGGGATTTTATTTATCTTCTATAATTGAAACTTTGTAGCCTTGAGCGGAGGCCAGGGCCGACCAGGGCAGGTGGGAAACTTGGCTTCCTCCATGGCCGGGGGCAACCCAAGCCTCTGCTCACTCCAGCTCTGTGGCCGCCTCCATCTTTGTTGGGTTAATTTGCATACTCGCTCCTGATTGGCTGGTGGGTGCAGCAGGGTGATGATTAATTTGCATGTTTCTCTTTTATTAGTGTAGATTATTATAAAATGTTACTTGATATTTAAGTAAATAATGGAAACACTGTGTAATGGAATATTCATGTCCAATAAACTTCTCTAGGTCATTAAATTGAATAAGAAATTATAGGCTTTAACTACCATGAATTTAGTCTTGATAAAAATTAAGCTAAGATGATGCATCAATAAAAAAATTAAAGTCCTGATAACTTTAGAAAACAAAACAAAATTCAATAGCAGGGACTGTAGAGGGAGCAGCAGCTTTTGAGATTGTTATGTACTTAACCATTAGTCTTTGCATAGAAAGACAAGAGAAGGTGAACAAATATTTGCATGTTCTTTAAGATAAAATTTTAGTTGAATTATACTTCTTTTGTATGTTGTCATTAAAAATGTGTTTATCAGTCTCTTTAGATATGGCAAACACTTTTGAAAATATTGAAAGGTTTGGGTTTTTTTGTTTATTTTTCAACCTTGAGACTATGGCATTGGATGTTTATCATAGAAAATGGCATTAGAGTATTTGTTGTAGAAAACTATGACATTCATTTCAAGTTATGATCTTTGCTTGCCAGAGAGGTTTTATATAATTCCCTTACTTGGTCATGATGAACCTGCCAATCATCTCCTTGCTGGTCTCTGCTGTGTTAGCTTAAGTGCCAAAACACCATGCAGATCATTATAGAGTTATTAACCTAACTGAGGACTTTCCTTCCAATAAAAATGGTTTATAAATAAAGAAACCATCGTATATTAACTTTATAATGTAGAATCTCAATTTTTCTTAACAAGCATGAAGACTAATATGTATATAAATTTCAGTATGTTTTAAAATTATCCAATTGTTAGTAGAAAAGCCCATATAATTTATTATATCACTTTTGCATTTTTAATTTATGTCTATATAGATGTAGTTTCTCAGGGACTGTTGAATTTAACCTTTTTATTAGTAAATATTCCACTTTTGTCTGGAATTTTATTTTATAACATGTTGGAACCAAATGATAATTCAGCAGACCATAACATAATATCTTATGTCATAATAACTATTGTTTCAATGGAACTAAGTGCTAATAAATATTGTGTCTTTGTACTAAATGGCAATTATGCCAAAACAACCTGAAATTCTGCTTTCTGATACCAAGAGTAAATTTTGCTGAGATTACTGTTTCACCCACCAAAAATATCATAAGAATACTCAAGGGAGTTTTTTTTTTTTTTTCTTAATGTAACTTTCATAAAGGAAATGAAAGAAATGTGGAAATTGAAACAAAGCTCAGTCAGGTATCTCAGTACTGTGTGTGAATTTGCACTCTCAGTAAGTTGATTACATTATGTTACATTTTCTGTGATTTCATTTATGCTAAGAGACCTTATGCCACCACAAAGCAGGTGTTTTTTGTTTTTTTTTTTTGGTTTTTGTTTTTGTTTTCCATTGGCCCCTACACAGTGAGAGAAAATCTCGGATCCTTTTACCTTTGAAACAGGATACTGTTTCTAGTCCACGTACACAAGCACCCTTCGGCACTTCTCATGACAACTCATTTCTTCAACCCTGGAGCCTGTGACTTCTTTCTTCCACAAAACACACCTCTTGTTTTTTTCTCATTAACAAGCTGGTTTTAAATAAACTTCTATATAACATTTGCCCCCACTGTTCCAACTCCTGCTTCTATATGGATCTCTCCCTGCAGGCGTTTAGTCTCTCACAGGCAGGGGTAGCAATGTGCCTGTCTGAGACCAGCTCCTTCTGAATTCCCTTATAAACTCAGCATGTCCAGTTGTGAGCCCACCTTCTCCAGGCCCACTTCTGTCACCTGGCATTTCCCAGACATGTCCTTTCTTCCCTTTCCATGAAAGCTTCCCAGTCCTCTCTTCCCTTGTGAGATAATCAGCTCCTCACTACTGGTCATGTCCTGGCAGAGGCTGGCTATGGCTACTTCACGATCTGTCCAGGATATAGGCTAGATGATGTTCAAAGCCTCTTCCAACTCCCACGTTCTGTGAGGGCCCTGATATCTGTAGCCTATCCTTTGCTCCCTAACCCCCAACCCAGACCCCTATTGTGACTCATTCTCAAAGATGCCTTTACTGAGCTCAGAGATCTGGTGCGATCTCGAAGGCCCCTTTCAGCATTTACATCTGTGATCCTGTGTGTCACATGCAGAAATGTAGAACAAACATGCTCAGGATCCTGAAGCAAGAGTCTTTCATGGACAACCCATATACATGTGTGCCCTGCAATCCCTTGTTGCTTTAACTTTTTTAAATAACATGTTGATTTCTACAATTGCGCAAGTAACACATGAGTACTTTTTTGTGAAACATTCAAACATAGAAAAGTAAATTGATTCATGTGCACATTTCTCTTCACCACGTCTAAACCAACTTCCCTCTTCATATGTAACTACTGTCAACAGGTTCATGAGTTCAGTCCATTCTCCACACTGACCTCTATGTCCACATAGGATTACACAATATATTTCTGGTGTTTAATGATTTTAAAAATAAATGTGTTCATACTACATGTGTCTTTCTGTAAATCTTTTTGCATATAATGATATATCAGAAATATTTGCACGTTAAAACATATGAATTTATTTTGTTTTAAAGGCTGCCTAGTATTCCATATTATAAATGTACTAGGGGCCCAGTGGTGGGTGCTGGCAGCAGGTGTAAGTGGTGGCTCCAGCACTGGTAGTGGATGTGTGTGGAGCCAGTGCCAGCAGCAGGTGCAAGAGCCCGGTGGGACCACAGTGCGCGGCAGCAAAGAATTTTCAGTAACCACCAGAGACTCACCCTGATGACAGCGACTGGCACCCCACCTTGGTCTGGTGCCCCCATTCACCTGCTCCACCATCTCACCATGACTGATGCCTGCCATGCTCTGTGCGCAAACCCTGGTGGTCAGCGCACATCATAGCAACCCGATGTTTGGTGGTTCGGTTGTTCGGCCATTTGGTCTATTTGCATATTAGGTTTTATATATATAGACTAGAGGCTGGGTGCATGAAATCCATGCACGAGTGGGGTATCCCTCAGCCCGGCCTGCACCCTTTCCAATCTGGGACCCCCTTGGCTCCTAACTGCTCGCCTGCCTGCCAGCCTGATTATTCCCTAACCACTCCCCTGCCAGACTGATTGACGCCTAACTCCTCCCCTGTGGGCCTGATCGCCCCCAACTGCCCTCCCCTGCCAGCCTGGTCACACCCAACTGCCCTCCCCTGGAGGCCTAGTCGCCCCCAACTGCCCTCCCCTGCAGTCCTGATTGCACACAACTGCCCTCCTCTGCAGGCCTGATGGCCCCAACTGCCCTCCCCTACCATCCATCTTGTGGCATCCATCTTGTGGCAGCCATCCTGTGGTGGCCATTTTGTGATGATGTGAGGGTGGCCATATTGTGGTGGCCATCTTGTGGCAGCCATCTTGTGATGACATCACACGAGGGCATGACATCATCTAGGCTTTTATTATATAGGATAGTAGTAACTGATGGACATTTTGTTTTGTTTCCTCTTTTCTTCCTCCCTTCTTCCCTCCTTTCCTTTATTTTTCTTTTCGTTTTTAATTTCCTTGTTTATGTGATTGAAAACAAAAATTCAATTCAATGATTATCCTCATGCATGTTAATTTTGTGAAAATGTGTGAGTATGTTGTACATCCTGGAAGTAGAATTTTGGATCAAAGTATATGCACATTAAAATTTTTCAATAGCTATATCCAAAGCATCCTCCAAAAAAGCACTACCAATTCACATTCTCACCAAGCATGTATGACTAACCACTTTCTCCATGCCCTTTCCATCCCTGGATATTCATATTTAAGTTTTTCAATATTAGTCAATCTGATAAGTAAATGTTGTTTTGACTTACATTTACTTACTTACTGGTGAGGTTGAGAATCTTTTTGTGTTTTATTGTCCATTTGTTTTTCTTCGATAAATTGTTTGTTTATATCACTTGCAATATGTTTAGTTGATTTCATTTTTTATATTAATTATAGGAACTTTTTATATCACAAGGACATTAACCCTTTTATTATTTAACAATAAGTTGTCAGGTAGTATGCTTTTCTCTCTCTTCTTTGAAATTCCACCTTTCTATTCAACTCAATTCCCTTACATACATAGTTCTGGACTCTACTTTGGGTCTGCTGATTTGTCTGCTCTTACTATGACATCATCTTTATTATCATAACTTTACAGTATATTTGACTATCTGCCATATCCCCTTCCCTGATTCATTTTTCAGACTATCTCAGGAAATTATTGGGCTTTATTCTTTTGAACAAACTTGAGATTGAGTTTCCAGAGTTTTATGAAGAATTATACTGTGATTGGGTTTGAATGGTATTTTTAGATTTATTTGGAAGATTTCACATTTCTACTATATTGAGTCTCCTATTCATAAGCTATTTCATTATGAAGCTATAGTTTTGTTTTGTTTTTAAATAGGGATTTTTAGGAATAAATACTATTGTAGAGTAGCTTGTTGTTGCCTAACAATGTTATATGCATTCTGCAGTTATTTTTTTGTATTTAAACATGTTCTTTTGTGATAATTGTAGATTTACATGTGCATGTGGTAGAAGAAAAAATACAGAGAGATTTAGTGTGCCCTCAACCCAATATCTGCTAGTGGTAACACACTTGCAAGACTCTAAGATAATATCACAACCCAGGATGTTGACACTGATACAATAAATAAACATAACATTTCTATAAACACAAGAATTCCTCATGTTGCCCTTATAGACACACCCTCTTCCCTCTGACCTCCACACTCTCCTTAATCTCTGGAATCACCAATCTGATCTACAATTTGACATTTTTGTCATTTAGAGAATCCTAATATATAAAAAGCCAGGGGCCATAACAACCAAAACAACTGGACGGATGAACAAATGCAGGCTGTGTGGGGTGACAAGGCTAGCGGGAGGGAGTGGGTAGTGAGGGATGACTAAACAACTGAACAGCAGGCTGTGTGGGGCGACCTGGCCAGAAGGGGGGGCAGTTGGGGGTGACCAGGCTGGCAGCGGGGGCAGTGAGGGGCAACCAGGCCAGCAGGGGGGAAGGGGTGACCAGGCTGGTGGGGGGGCAGTTGGGGGGGACCAGCCAGCAGGGGGGCAGTTGAGGGTGATCAGGCAGGCAGGCAGATGAGCGGTTAGGAGCCAGCAGTTCTGGATTGTGAGAGGGATGTCTGACTGCCGGTTTAGGCCCAATCCCCGGGATCATGCCTAAACCGGCAGTCAGACATCCCCTGAGGGGTCCCGGATTGGAGAGGGTGCAGGCTGGGCTGAGGGGAACCCCCCCTCCATGCACGAATTTCATGCACCGGGCCTCTAGTGTTATATAAATGGAATCATGAAGTACTTAACTTTCTGGGATTGTCTTTTTATACTCAACAGAATTTTCTAGAGACCATCCAGATTGGTCCCTGTATCAATAATTCATTCTGTTTTATTTTTGAATAATATCCCATTGTATGGCTGTATGACAGTTCATTTAACCATTCATCTGTTTAAGGACATTTGTGTTGTTTCCAGTTTTGAGCTATTCCAAATAAAGTTGCTATAAATATTAGTGTATAGGTTTTGTGTGTAAATACAATTCTTTATTTCTCAGGAATAAATACCAAGGAGTGTAGTACCTGGGTTGTATAACTTCATGTGTTGATTTTAAAAAACAAACTTCTAGACTGTTTTCCAGGATGTTTTTACCATTTTAGATTTCTACCAGCAATAATCCAGTTTCTCTGCATTTGCTGTGGTCACTATATTTTATTTTGGCCATTGATAGGGTGTAATGGTAGCACATTGGGATTTTCATTTTCATTTTCTTACCGGCTAATGCTGTCAAACATCTTTTCATATGCTTATTTGCCATCTTATTTGGTGAAAAAACTCTTCATGCCTTTGGCCAAGTTCTAACTGGATTGTTTGCTTTTTTACTGTTGAATTTTCAAAGGTTTTTGTGTATTCTAGCTATTAGCCTTTTGTCAGATATGGGGTTTGAAAATATTTTCTCTCAGTTGCAATTTGTCTTTTCATCTGCTTAGCAGAGTCTTTCACAGAGCAAAAGGTTTTCATTTTGGTGAATTCCCATTTATTAATGTTCACTTAAATGCTATCAAGTCCAAGAACATTTTGCCTGGCTTCAGAACCTGAAGATTTTCTCCTATGCTTTTTTTCTAACAGTTTTATATTATACATATAAATCCATGACCCATTTTGAGTTAATTTTTGAGTAAAGTTGAAGTTCAATTTTTCCCTATGGGTTTGAAATTGCTCCAGCACCATTTGTTGAAAGGCTGTCTTTATTTTACTGGATTGCTTTTTCTCCCCTGTTCAAATCAGTTCAGAATAGTTGGTGGGTCAGTTTCTGTATTTTGTGTCTGGTCCCTTAATCCATATGTCTTCCCTTCTTCCATCATATCCCTCTTTGATCAGATACAGAGTAGATTGAAATAGAGTAGATTGATTTTTCCTACTTTTTTCCTTATAACGTTTGTTTAAGTATTATAATTTTTCATATGTTCATGTAAAATTTGGAATAATGTTGTTTATGTCTACAAACTCGTTGCTGGGATTTTGATAGGCATTACCTGGAATCTGTATACCAATTTAGGGAGAATTGACATTTTGACCATGTGGAGTCTTCCAATCCAAAGCATGATATGTCTCTCCATTTATTTAGATCTTCTTTGATATCTTTCATTCGTGTTATGTAGTTTTCAACATATAAATTATGTGCATGTTTTGTTAGACTTATACATATAAGTATTTCATTTCAATGTATAAGTAATACATTGTAAATGTATTCCTAATTTCAATGTTAACATGCTGATTTCCAGTACATAGAAATATAATTGAATTTTGTATGTTAATGTTATTTTCTATACCCTTGATAGATCCACTTGTTAGTTACCTTTTTGTTGACTCCTTGGAAATTTTAACATACACAGTCATGTCATCTGCAAATAGGGAATATTTCTTCTTTTCTGATCTATGTTCTTTTTCTTGATTTAAGGCACTGGCTAGAACTTCAGCAATGTGTTCAATAAGAGTGACAAAAGTAGACATATTTGTCTTGTATCCAATCTTAGGGGATAGTATTCAGTCTTTCAAAATTAAGTAAAATACTAGTTTTTTTGTAGATGCTTTTCATTAAGTTAGGAAATCTTTTTAATCCTATTTCTTCTACTAGTTTTTAAGTTACAAATGGGTGCTGAATTATGTCAAATGCTTTTTTTAAAACATGAATTGATATGATCATTTGATTTTTCTTCTTTAGCCCTTTAATATGGTGGATTACACTGGTTGATTTTCAAACATAGAACCAGCCTTGCATCTCTGAAATAAACCCCAGTCAGTCATGGTATATAATTCCTTTTAAACATTGGTGAATTCTGTTTGCTAATGTTTTGTTAAGGATCTTTGTGTCTATGTTTATGAGAAATTATTGTCTGTGGTTTTCTTTTTCTGTATGTTGCATGGTTTGGGTATCAGGAAAGTCCTAGCTTCAGAAGATGAATTAGGTAGTTAGTGATCCCCACTCTTCTATTTTCTGAAATATGTTGTGCAGAATTGATGCTAATTATTTAAATGTTGGGTAAAGTTCTATAGTAAAACTGAGCTTAGAAATTACTTTTTAAAGAGTATTTATTACTTTCAAAGTCAATTACCCTAATAGCTGTTAAGATATCCAAATAACCTATTTCAGATTGATTGAGTTATAGTAGTTTGTATATGTCTAAGAATTGGTCCATTTTATCTAAGTTGTCAAGTTTATGTGTATACAGTTAATTGTAGCATTTCCTTTGTCTTAATGATTTTCTCTATTATCTTCCCTGTTTTCAATTTCACTGATTTCTACTCGTTATTATTTCCTTCTTTTCATTTGCATTAGGATTATGTTACTCTTATTTCCTTATATCCTGAAGTGAAATCTTAGATTATTGTCATGAGCCTTTACCTCACTTCTAATATATGCATTTAGCTTTATAAATTTCCATTTCAGCACTGCTTTAGCTGTGTCCCATACAAATTTTGGTATGTTGTGTTTTTATTTTCATTTATTTCAATGTATTTTAAAATTTTCCTCTTCGACCCATGAATTATTTAAAAAGTATTGTTTAGATTCACAATATATTAGTTTTCTTATGTTGCTGTAACAAATTGCCACAATTTGCAGGCTTAAAACAACGGAAATGTATTATCTTACAATTCTGAGGCCGGAGTCCAAACTGAGTGTAATGGGCTAAAATGAAATATCAGTAAGGCTGATTCCTTCTGGAGACTCCAGAGAATAGTCCATCACTTACCTCTTCCAGCTTCTGGTGACTGTTGACATTCCTTGGCTTCTGGTTCATCATTCCAATTTCTGCATCTATTGTCACATTGCTTTATGGTCTTCTATAGTCAAAAATATCTCTTCTTTCTTTCTTATAAGAACACTTTTAATTATATTTTTGGCCATTAAAATTCAACTAGCAGGAGGTATGAAGTTTTTTCTCCATCTCCCAAATTAGTCATGGCTGGAAGCAGAATTGTGAGTATTGCACCAGTTCTACACCTAGGGGTTTGGGAGTAAGGGCCTCTTGCTTTAGTTTTAACACTGAACCAGTACCTATAATCTGATAAGGTGGCTCTCATTTTGTTCCTGAGGCCCAGCTCCCAGCCCCCAACACTTCAGACACTGCCTTGTTCTCACCAGCCCTCTTCTAAGCAGGAGAGCCCTGAATTCCAGGCTGGTGACTGGGCCTTACTTCATGGGGATCCTGTGATGCCAACTGCCTAGGCTTCTAAATGTTGCCTTCTCTCTGTGTTAAAGCACCTTTTGCTACTTTCCCTTGAGCCCCACCTTCCTTGACTCCTTACCCAGCCCACCATTGCCATGTACATTTAGACTTCCTTCCTGGCCAGCCAGATGGAGTTCTCTACCTGTATCGACAGATGGTCAATTCTCTTAGTTCCAGTCCCACCTGAGTGGAAGAACATAGTGCAATATTTCACCTGATCTACTCAGCCCTAATCTAAGTGATCAGTGCCGATTAATCCAGAGATAAGACCCAATAAATGAGATAACCAGAGCACCTTCCTTCCTCAGTGTTAAATAGACTCCTGGTTTTTCCATCCACTCATACATCCGCTCAGGAACTCTGATGTACCAAACCCTGCCTTGACCTCTCAGACAGCCTGGTCTTTCCTTTAGAGAGGAGTTGAGAAGGAGAGGATGTCTGTGGACAGAGATGTTAACCTGAACTTGGCTATATTGGGTATATGACCTTGCACTCTCTCTGTGCTCCATACCTTTAAAGCCACACATTTAATTCAGAGAAGCAGTTAGAATAATTGTTTTTCCCCAAAAGAAAACCATCCATGGAAACTGGAATTAGATAGTAACTAATCAAGGAGTTCATGTCTGACAAAACTGAAATCACACCTCATGCCTGCATGTTAGTATCCTCTTGCCAATTACTCAGCAAAGGAAAAAATTCACCACTTCTTGTAAAATAGTTCACACTACAATAAATAGAGAAGAGAGATAATAATAAATTCATTGCATCATCAAGTTCTTACCCTAGGTTTTGATATATTTAAGTCAATTTCAGCAATGATTGAAACTCACTTTGTTTAGGAAAATTTAAAGAAGTGAGGAGGGCACAGAGATCTAGCTATCTGAGGGAAGACATTCTTAGATATAAATATTCAATGTTGATCCTTCGCTCAGCCACAAGCTTCCAAAGAACAGGTGCAGCCAACTTGATTATGTCCACGGAAGCACAGATAAGGAAGCACAGAACATTAGAATGTCAGCTACTGAGGAAAGGAGGTGATAATAAAACCAAGAAGCAAGACATATTAATATACAGTAAATTTTTAAATAAAAGCACCTCACCCCTCCACAATATTATTTATTTTCTGCTTTAGCATTTGGTGTGACAGTATGAAAGCCGATTAAGCCTCCAGGAATTATTAGAAGTATAGGAAGAGGCTTTTGTTTTTCAAAACCTGTGTTGTTTCTCCTCTCTCTCTCTCTCTCTATTGGTGGCCAAACCACTTGAGCCATATCTGATAGTATTAGCATAGGTAGCTAGATATCAACAAAGGAAGGGATCAAAGGGAATCAGACATTAAGAAGCCTAATCAACTGGGGAGCTGAATTGGACACTGTCTGCTTCCCTAGAAAGATGCAGCATTTGTAGGCTCCCCAGGGGACTGCTGCACCGGGACCTAATCCCTGAAGCAGGCAGGTAAGGTTGTTACCTGTCATTAGCCAGGATTACCACAGGAAGGAATAACAGCAGCAGAAATTCCTCTGCTGGGCACATGTGCTATAGGAGCCACAATGGCAACCATAGAGTCCTGTCAGTCTCTCCTGAGAAAAGGATCAGATTGGATAAGGGACCCAGAATCCTGGAAGACCTACGAAATGCATTGGTTAGGGTGAGGATCCAACCAAGCCTGCAAAGGACTGGAAAATTGATTGGTTAGTTTGAAAAAGTGCCTAGTCCTTCCCAAGCCCAAGCCTAACAAAGGGGCTCTCTTGCCCACACTCTCTCTCATTCAGTAATACGCCCTTGTCTGGATGTTCTCTCTTCATAGCAGCTATGCAGATCTAGTAGCCGCCTGGGGCCTGTGGCAGACCATACGGGCTCCAATTGCAGGCCTGGGCACAATGCCAATTGGAGTACAGCTGGAAACACAGACTAAGGTACCCAGACAAGGACAGGGACTGAACTGGACTGAACCAATGGCACATAATTTATGGACACCGGCTTTTCTTCTGGGCTGGACTTACTTCAAAGCAGGATGGAGCTGAACCTGGAACAGTCATTTGCTCTTGCTTCTACAATAAACCTACCACTAACCCTTATCCTCCCATACGTGGGTTTCTGGAATGCTTTCCTCTCAACTCCATGAAAAGGCTTCATTTCCACTGGCAAAAGTAGGGAAACACTTTAATTTTAAGCTGACTGGCTTTTATATTTTAGACTCATGATGGGGGGAAAAATAACCCCCTCCTCCCTCTGAAACATAGAAAAAGTTTTATTTGTTATACAGAACCCTTAATACTCTGCCACCAATAGGGAACTTTTGGAGACAGGACACCAGAGACAGAGGCTGCCTATCTGTAGGTTAAGTGTGCAGCATTCTGTGTGCTGTGGTTGGAAGGGTTTGGAAAAGTATACTTCTCTAAATATTCCCTTTTCTATTCTGGATCATTGCCAGAAATACTATCATCAAAGTGCCCAAAATTTGCTCTCCACAGGTATCTGATACACTAAGGAAGGCATAACCCCCCAAAAATTAAGGCTTTCATATTCTATTATGAATTAAGGCTTCTGGATACATTCCTGTGGGACAGAAAGCAGGTAATGGTATCCTGCTGAAACTGAATAGAAAACATATCTATGTTGGTGTGGGGAGGAGAGATGAGGTTGAATAATGCAGAAGACCACCCAAAAGGTGAAGTGAGAGCTCCCCGGCATTCGAGGAAGCATGAAAAAAGTGATTATGTGAAATAATCCAGGGGAACAGAAACGTCAAAAGAGGAACAGAGAGGGCCTTCAAGACTGTCAGTGAGGCCATAACCCTCTGTATTCTGTGATCTTGAAGCTCTTCTTTCCTCTCCATTCATGGTTATTCTTGGTCAGCCTTATTTTCTTGTTCCCACAGCATTTAGCCTAATGAAACGTGTGACAGGCCTTTAAATAACATTGTTTTGTTCAATGCTGTTTCATTGTAATATTGATGAGATACTGTAGGAACTTAACTCTTATATCAATTAGTCTATGGTAAATTGCGTTTTTTATATGTAATTTCACTTCAAGTTTCAGAAACTTTGGACAAGGTTAAACCATGAAATATCTCACTTAGGTATCCCATCCTCCATCAGCTGTGACAAAGCAGCACACATTTGCTGAAATGCCATTTATCTTCTGTGTTGTTTATTTTCTGTGCACTCACCACCTTCTCATGAGGAATTACATATTTTATTATATACTTAGTGGAAATAAGATAAACATTAACTACTAGAGGCCCGGTGCACAAAATTTTTGCACAAGCGGGGGTGGAGGTGTCCCTCAGCCCGGCCTGTGCCCTCTTGCAATCCAGGACCTCTCAGGTAGGGTCCCTAGGCCTGGCTAGCGATCAGGGCCTATAGGGGCTTTCCTTCCCCCAGCTGCCAGCAGCTGGCCCTGTCCCTGCTACTGCCACTGCTTGCCATCTGTGCGGCACTGCCCCCCCAATGCCACTGGTCACCTCCCTCCATGGGCAACAGGTGTGGAGTGCGATCACTTGGCTGGCCTGGGCCTCCCTCTGCAGGACAATTGATCGCGGGACCCCCAGATCGATTGCCCCACAGGGGAGACCCCGCCCACCCACCACAGTGATGCTAGCCAGGAGGCCTGGGCCTCCCTCTGTGGCCAATGGTCAGGTGGCCTTGGCCTCCCTCTGCGGGGTTCCACGATGGATGGCTCCACAGAGGGAGGCCCTGCCCACCCACCGCAGTGCCACTGGTCAGGTAGCCTGGGCCTCCCGTTTTGGGGCGATCGATCACAAGGTTCTGCAATCCATCACCCACCAGAGGGAGGCCCTGCCCACTTAGCCAGGGCTCCTCCATCGATTGCCACACAGAGGGTGGCCTGGGACTCCTTCTGTGGGGCGATTGTGGGGCAATGGCAGGGCCCCCTGACTAATCTCATCGCACTCCCCTTGGCTGGCCTAGCACCAGTGAGTGTCATAGTGTGGTCATCTAGATGGTCGTTCTGAAGTTAGGTCATTCAGTCAATTTGCATATTATGCTTTTATTATTATAGATGACTTAATGCACTTGGCTTAGAATACAACATATTTCAAAAATGGCATCCAGAGGTAAGACATGAATGTGATGAGATGAGACTCAGTTAGTGGAAAAGTTGGAAACCACTAACCTAGGGCTCCCAGCCTGATAAAAACATCGGGCCTCAACTGCACAGACACCCCAAAGCCCCAGATCTTAATGAACCACAAGTTCTGAGACATCTGATATCTCTGCCAAGACAGTACAAAATGATGACAAGTAGCCAGAAAAACCTCCCCAGGGCTTTGGTAGAGTACAACCTAAGGAGATTTTGCCCTGGAATGATTTTATCCACTAGAATGACTAAGGTTGCATTTTTAGCAGCCCAGTGGAAAAGGTTTAAAAGCCAAAATTAGAGTGATTTAATGAAGCAAAAATTACTAATTTTTGCTCACCTGAGTCCACAGTTCAGACCTATCTCTTACTTTTGTAAAACCCCACAATTAACAAAGGTCATCACCACCAACAGGAGCCCCCAATTTAGTATGTAGTGAGGGGAGAAGGACTTTATTCAGTGCAAACAGCTCGATTGTGAAACAGCATGGCTGAGGTGACTTGGACGAGGCAATCCAGTATTACAGTTCTGATCCAGTGAGACAGCTCTGCTCTGGTAAGGTGAGAGGGCTTCATTCCAGTGCTGTGGCTCATGCTGGGAAAGTAGTCTGAGGGAAACGGAAAGTGTGCTACACAGACACAAAGATGAAGCTGGCTTGTATGGAAAGAAGTCCCTACCCATAATCTCTGATAGGTCCATCCTCATGCAAATGAAGATTCAAAATCCTCACAGTCTAAAGAGCACTGTCTTGATTGGTTAGAATGGAACAGCTCTGCAAATGAGAATATATAGCTGTGCAATTCTGATCGGACAGAAAAAATCTGAGTCCTATTGGTTCAATTGCTGTCTTATAAGCGTCAACTCAGAGGCAGAAGCACAATCACAAGCTGAAATCCTAGTTTGCAGCTTTACTCTAATATGCAGTATGTATAATATGCCTCTGCAAACAATGGCTGGTAGACATTGATTATGAATTTGGGCCCAATTAACCACAAAGAGTCCTTCTTGGAAGGTATTTTCTCTCTCTGGATCAATATGCTAAATAACAAAAGCCTAATATGCTAAGTGTCCAGTCGTCTGGTTGGCCATTCAACCAATCAAAGTGTAATATGCTAATGATATGCTAAGGCCACTCAGCCGCTCTCTATGACATGCACTGACCACCAGGGGGCAGACAGTCGACTGGTTGACCAGTTGCTATGATGTGCACTGACCACCAGGGGGCAGATGCTCCAACCTGTAAGTTAGCTTGCTGCTGGGTCCGGCTGATAGGGACTGAGGGAGCTGGGCCGGACATGCCCTGGAGCTCTCCCGCAGTCCCTCCCTGGCTGGCCGACCTCCTGTGTCCATCCCTGGCCCCCATCGTGCACCAGTGGGGTCCCTCGACCTGGCCTGCACCCTCTCACAATCCGGAACCCTTAGGGGGGTGTTGGAGAACGAGTTTTGGCCTGATCCCTCAGGCCAGGTCTCTAGTTTTGATAATAACACGTTATGTGTGCTGGCTTAACATCACACTCTTGTTCACAGAGCCCCTTGAAATGGTCTCAGTTGAATCTCCCTTATTGATGTCAAAGAATAAGGGACTTGCAACTTCTTTGTTGAATCAGAGATAGTTTTTTGAATCCCAGATTTATTTTGTGCTATTCACAATATAACAGCTAAAGACATGACACAATTTTAAGCTTATTCTGCATTATAAATATTTTCTGAAGTCTGAAAAATAAGCAAAACAATAAATCAAGCTCCTGATTTGGGGTTGGCACTTGCCAGTTTTCATAATGTAAATATCCTCATCATGGTCAATTTCACTCTGCCAGTATAATATCTTTGAATTCAGAGTTTTATGAAATGTGCAGTTACATATCACAGACCCACACTAAGACATATTATAATTAAAATGGCTGAAGTTAAGGATAAAGAGCCAATTCTAAAGTTAACAAGAATGAAACAAGTTACATACAACATAAACCCCACAAGGCTATCGGCTGATTTATCAGAATAAAATTTACAGGCCAGAAGGGAGTGGCAGGAAATATTTAAAGTGCTGAGAAAAAGGAATCTACAACCTAGAAGACTATATCCAGCAAGGCTATCATTTAAAATTGAAGGAAAGATAAAGAGTTTTCAAGGCAAGCAAAAGCTAAATATATTCAGAACCCTACTGAACTGGCTTTACAAAAAAATTGTTAAAGGATCCTTTTCATGCAGAAAAGACCATAAAAAGAAATAAGAAAATATGGTGGGGGGGGGGGGGGGGGAGACCGGAATCTCACCCATAAAGGCAAATGTACAATAAACACAATGAATCAACCATTTAAAATGATAATATGAAGGTTAAAAAATAAAAGTAGCAAAAAAATTAATTATAATAAAATAAATAATTGGGGGTGGGGACCAAAATATATTAAATATGACATCAAAAATAAAGAGTGAAGGGGGAGTAAAAATGTAGTGCTTTTAGAATGTAACTGAACTTAAATGCCCATCATTTTAAAATAGAATGCTGTAGAATATACATGGAGATATGTGTACCTCATGGTTACCATAAACATAAAGCATAAAAAATACACAGGAAATGAGAAAGGAATCTAATAAAAACACTAAAGAAAATCAACAAATTAAAATAGATCAAGAGAAGAAATGCACAGAAAAGAATAACAAAACAACCAAAAAAACCCCACAATTAACAAAATGACAATAAGTGCATACCTATAAACAATTACTTTAAAAGTAATGGACTAAATGCTTTAATCAAAAGACATAGGGTGACAGAATGGATTTTAAAAAAACAGACCCATCTATATGCTACCTACAAGAGAATTGCTTTAGATCAAAAGACATACTAAAAGTGAAGAGGTAGGAAAATATATTACATTAAAATAGAAAGAAAAGAAAGCTGGGATACAAATACTCATATTAGACATAATAGACTTTAAAACAAAGCCTGTAAAAAAAGATAAAGAAGGACATCACATATTTCCACAGGGTTTAATCCAAGAAGAGGATATAACACCCAGCCAGTGTGGTTCACTTGGTTGAGAGTCATCCCATGCACGAGGAAGTTGCTGGTTCAATTCCCAGTTAGGGCACATGCCTGGGTTGTAGGCTTGATCTCCAGTACGGGTTATGCAGGAGGCAGCCGATCGATGTTTCTCTCTCATCAATATTTCTGTCTCTCTCCCTCTCCCTTCCTCTCTCTGAAATCAATGAAAACATATTTAAAAATTAAAAAAAGAAGAGGATATAACAATTGTAAATATCTGCACATCCAATATAGGATCACTCAAGTATAACAGGCAAATATTAATGGGCATAAAGAAAAAAATGAACAGTAATACAATAATAGTTGGGGATTTTAATACTCCATTTACCTTAAAGGGTAGATCATTTAGACAGAAAATTAATAAGGAAATAATGGCCTTAAATGCCACATTAGACCAGTTTGATGTAATACACATTTATAGGGTATTTTATCCAAATTGCAGATTACATATTTTTCTCAAGTGCATGTAAAACATTTTTCAGTACAAATGGCCACAAAACAAGCCTCAATATATGAAAAAAAGACTAAAATTATGTCAAACATATTTTCTGACCACAATGGCATAAAACTATAAATTAACTATAGGAAGAAAACTGGAAAAATAAAAAATACATGGAGTTTAAACATACTTCTAAACAACCAATGGATCAAAGAGGAAATGAAACAGGAAATAAAAAACTACCTTGAGACAGATGTAAATGAAAATAAAATTCACTTATGGAATACAGCAAAAAGCTATAAGATGAAAGTTTATAGCTAAATAGGCCTATGTCAAGAAGCAGAAAAATCCCTAGTGAACACTGAATTTACTCCTAAATGAACTAGAAAAAGAACAAACAAAACCCAAATTAAGTAGAAGGAAGGAAATAATAAATATCAGAATAGAAATAAATGAAATAGAAAAAGGATAGAGAAGATCAATAAAATGAAGAGCTGGCTCTTTGAAAGGGGTAGGCAAAAGTAGTTTACAGTTGTTCATATGGAAAAGAATACAATAATTAATAAATAATAATACAAGAATAACCTGTGTTTCATGTATTCACAATTATAAAGCTACTTTTGCCAACCCCTGTATATAGGGAACTCATATAACTCAATAACAAAAATAAAATAAGCAATCCGATAAAAAAATGGACAAGACATAAAGAAACATTTCTCAAAGAAGATATACAAATGGCAAGCAGGCATATGAAAAATGTTCAGCATCACTAATCATCAATAATGCAAATCAAAACCTGAATGAGATACACAGTCACACTGATTAGAATGGTTGTTATAAAAATAAAATCTATATAATAAAAGCCTAAGCAACCATTACAACAGAATGACCAGAATGACCGGTTGCTATGATGCACTCTGACCCACCAGGGGGGCAGATGCTCAATGCAGGAGCTGCCCTCTGGTGGTCAGTGTGCTTCCACAGGGCAAGCGTCACTCAGCCAGAAGCCAGGCTCACGGCTGGTGAGCACAGCGGTGGTGGTGGGAGCCTCTGCCACCTTCGCGGCAGTGCTAAGGAGCAGCAAGCAGGTGGGCAATAAGGAATGAGGGGTCCTGGACTGCGAGAGGGCACAGGCTGGGCTTAGGGACCCTCCCCCACTCCAGTGCATGAATTTTGTGCACTGGGCCTCTAGTTCTATCTAATAAAAGCCTTGCAAATTGTCCCCTTGGGCAGTCATTGACCGGGAGTTCGACCAACCGGAAATTTGACTGCTCGCTATGATGTGTGCTGACCACGAGGGGGTGGAGCGAAACATGGTGGGCACTGGTGACATGGCACTGGCAGCAGGTAGCCCTGGAGGTGCTGCCAACCCCAATGGGCCCTGACAACAGTGGGACCGTGGCAGGATGGTGTAGGAGGTGAGTGAGCGGTGCAAGGATAAGGTGGGTGCAAGTGGGGGCCTGGTCACCCTGCCAATCGCCCTGCAGATGGTGACCAGCAGTGGCAGCGGGGGGTGGGGTGAGCGGGCAGCACCAGGCCAAGGCAGGTTGCCAGGTGGGGCTGTGGGGCTGTGAAGCTGGGTGTGTGAGCTAGGGCCTGATTTCTGCAGGCCACCCAGAGGGACCCCACCCATGCACAAATGTTTTGTACTGGGCCTCTAGTCAAGAAATAACATGTTTTTGCAAAGATGTGGAGAGAAGGGAGCTCTTGTGCACTGCTAGTGGTTCTTCAAATTGGTGCAGCCACTAGGGAAAACAGTATGGGGACTCCTCAAAAAACTAAAAATAGATCTATTGTATGACTCAGTAAGGAAACAAAAACACTCAAAAAGATATCATCTACCCTTATGTTCATTGCAGCTTTATTTACAATAGCCAAGATATGGAAATAAATTAGGTGTCCACTGAAGGATGAAAGGATCTATAATAATAAAAGTGTAACATGCTATTCAGACCATATGTCCTTCTGGATGTCCCTCCTTCTGGACAAAGCCACAGTGGGCAGGGACCAAGGCAGAGGCCCCTGGACATGGCAGGAGCAGGTGGGGGTTGGGGCCAAGGCTCTTGCACAAATTTTGTGCATTGGGCCTCTAATCTAAGGTATAAAAATGTTAAATCTCTATTTTACACCTGAAACTAATATAACTAATACTAGAGGCCTGGTGCACGAAATTCATGCACTGGTGCAGACCCTTGGCCTGGCCGGTGATGGAAGTGTGAGTGTCTGGCATGGAATGGTAAATCCTAGCTGACTTCTGAGCCCCCCTCTGCCTGAGTCACAGCGCCCAAGTCCCATGTGGAGATATGGTGAGTGCAGCTGGATGCCACAGGCCAGGGTACTGCATGAGCATCTTGGCTGCCCAGCAGTGCTGCATAGAAGCTGGGGAGGCAGTGCACTCTCTCCCAGCTGGCCTCACAGACTGGCTCCTGTGCGAACTGGGAGCCTGACTGGCCCATGTGGTCCCGGTGGCTGCAGCCCGGCTCACCCAGAAGAGGCTGCACAGGTGCACGGTGGGCTCCTCAAGGGTGCTCAGCACCTGAGCTCAGGGGCTTCCCTGGTGTGTGAGCCCTGGTGTTCCGGGGGAGGGTAGCAAGGGACATGAGAGCCAGCTCGGCGACAGCCCACATTCTCACCACACCTCTGGCCCCTTAACCCCCGCCCCCAGGTAGCCAGAGAGAGGTTGCAGCTCCCTGCCTGGGTGCCATGGGAGGTTGGTTGCCACCACCCACCTCCATTTCCTGTCCCAGCTGGGGTTCAGTCCTGATCAGGTGATCAGGGCTGGCTGGCAGCTAGTCGTTGTCTGTGGGTCATTTGGTTTGGTTTGGGCACTCTCCCCCCTCCCCCACCCGGCTCCCTCAGTGCCTGGGAGCCAGGTGGAGGAAACAACCCCTGCTGCTGCCACTGGTCACTGTCTGTGGGGTAATGGGTGGGGAGATTGGGCCCCTGCTTGCACCCACCTTGGCCTTGCACCACCCACTCACCTGCTCCATTATCTGCCGCAGTCCTGCTTTCGTTGGGGCCCATTGGGACCGGCAGTGCCTCCGCTGCTGTCAGCTGCCAGTGCAGTGTTGCAGACGCCTGCCATGTTCCATGCCACCCCCTGGTGGTCAGCGCACATCATAGAGAGTGATCGAACTCCTGATCAAACTCCAAGTTGAACAATTTGCATATTAAGATTTTATATATATATAGACTAGAGGCCCGGTGAATGAAATTCGTGCACAGGGGAGGGGGGTGTCCTTCAGTCCAGCCTGCACCCACTCCAATTGGGACCCCTCGAGGGATGTCCAACTGCCCGTTTAAGCCTGATCCCAGTGGGATCGGGCTTAAACGGGCAGTCAGACATCCCTCTCACAATCCAGGACTGCTGGCTCCCAACTGCTCGCCTGCCTGCCTTCCTGATTGCCCCTAACTGCTTCTGCCTGCCAGCCTGATCACTCCCTAACCACTCCCCTGCCAGCCTGATTGATGCCTAACTGCTCCCCTGCCAGCCTGTTTGCCCCTAACTGCCCTCCCCTGCAGGCCTGGTCACCCCTAACTGCCCTCCCCTGCAGGCCTGGTCCCCCCTAACTGCCCTCCCTTGCAGGCCTGGGCCCCCCCAACTGCTTTCCCCTGCAGGCCTGGGTCCCCCCCAACTGCCCTCCCCTGTAGGCCTGGTCACCCCTAACTGCCCTCCCTTGCAGGCCTTGTCCCCCCCAACTTCCCTCCTCTGCCCGCTTGGTCACCCCTAACTGCCCTCCCCTGCAGGCCTGGTCCCTCCCAACTGCCCTCCCTTGCTGGCCATCTTGTGGTGGCCATCTTGTGTCCACATGGGGGCAGGATCTTTGACCACATGGGGGCAGCCATCTTGTGTGTTGGAGTGATGGTCAATCTGCATATTACTGTTTTATTAGATAGGATAGAGGCCTGGTGCATGGGTGGGGGCCAGCTGGTTTGCCCTGAAGGGTGTCCTGGATCAGGGTAGGGGTTCTCTTGGGGCGTGGGGCGGCCTGGGTGAGGGGCCTGTGGTCGTTTGCAGGCCGGCCACGCCCCCCGGTGACCCAAGCAGAGGCCCTGGTATCTGGGGCTTATTTATCTTCTACAATTGAAACTTTGTAGCCTGGAGCGGAGCCAAGCCTTCTGCTCGCTCCATGGCGGCAGCCATTTCTATTGGGATTTATGTATCTTTTATAATTAAAACTTTGTAGCCTTAAGTGAGGTCTGGGCCGGCCAGGGTGTGCGGAAAGCTTGGCTTCCTCCATCGCCGCGGGCAACCCTAGCCTCCTGCTCTTTTCAGCTCCATGGCTGCCACCATTTCTGTTTGGATTTATGTGTCTTCTATCATTGAAACTTTGTAGCCTTGAGTGGAGGCTTAGGCCAGCAAGGGCAGGCAGAAAGCTTGGCTTTCTCCATTGCCGGGGAAACCCAAGCCTCACTCCTGCTCTCTGTGGCCGTAGCCATCTTGGTTGGGTTTATTTGCATATTCACTCCTGATTGGCTTGTGGGCATGGCTTGTTGGTGTAGCGGAGTGATGGTTAATTTGCATATTACTCTTTTATTAGATAGGACTAGAGGTGTATGAAATTCGTGCATGGGGAGTGGGGGTGTGTCCCTCAGCCTAGCCTGCACCCTCTCCAATCTGGGGCACTTCTGTCCAGGATCAGGCCTAAATAGGCAGTTGGACATCCCTCTCACAATCCAGGACTGCTGGCTCCCAACCACTTGCCTGCCTTCCTGCCTGATGGCCCCTCACCGCTTCTGCCTGCCAGCCTGATCACCCCCTAACCAATCCCCTGCCAGCCTGATCGATGCCTAATTCCTCCTCTGCTGGCCCAATTGCCCCTAACTGCCCTCCCTTACCAGCCTGGTCACCCCTAACTGCCCTCCCCTGCTGGCCTGGTCACCCCTAACTGCCCTCCCCTGCTGGCCCGGTCACCCCTAACTGCCCTCCCCTGCAGGCCTGGGCCCCCCCAACTGCCCTCCCCTGCAGGCCTGCTCCCCCTGAACTGCCCTCCCCTGCAGGCCTGGTCCCCCCAACTGCCCTCCTCTGCAACCCAGGACACCAAGCTTTCCTGCCCATCTCCCGCTCTGCACTGGGGCGACCCAGGACGCCAAGCCTTTCCGCCCATCTCCCTCTCTCCTCTGGGGTGATCCAGGACATGAAGCCTTCCCGCCCATCTCCCGCTCTGCACTGGGGCGATCCAGGACACCAAGCCTTCCCTCTGCTCTCTGCAGGCTCCGCGGCTCTGGCTGGTGCCGCCATTTTTGGCCCGTCAATTTGCATATTCCCTCCTTATTGGCTGTGGGCGCGGACATCTTTATCACAAAGTGACGGTTACTTTGCATGTTACTCTTTTATTAGATAGGATTAAACATAAAATTACATAAGACCCAGCAATTTCACTCTTAGGTATATATTAAGATAATTGAAAACAGGCACTCAAGCAAGTACAGGTACACACATGTTGATTACTTCCATTGTTCACAATAGCCCAAATGCGGAAACAACTTAAATGTTCATTAACAGATAAATGGATAAACAAAGTGTGATATATAAATACAATGGAATATTAATCATAAAAAATGAAGTACTAATGCATTGTGGATAAATCTCACAAATATTATGCTAAGTGAAAGAAGCCAGACACAGAAAATCACATACGGGCATACCAGAGAAAGATTGCAGGTTCAGTTCCAGACACCTCAATGAAGTGTCACAATAGAGCGAGTTGTAATCTTTTTGCTGGTGGTGGGTTTTGCCTTTAATTGTAGAAAATGAGACACCTGCAAAGCACAATAAAGCAAAGCAAGGTAAATTCAGGCATGTGTGTAATATGTGATTCCATTTATGTAAAATAACCAGAACTGGTACATCCACAGAAGCTACAGCAGGTTAATGGTTGACAGGATTTGGAAGGAGGATGGACTGGGACGTCATTTGTGGGGAAGCACAGGACTTGGTTGGAATGTCTGTAAGGAGGACTCTCCAAAAGGTCGGGGTCCTCTGAGGTGACCTTGCTGAGGGCAGCAGCCCCTACCTTGACTTTTCCAAAAAAGTCCGATCCCCAGGGTGTTTTGCTAGAATCTATATATTTAGTCTTTAAAGACTTGACCTTGTAGAAGCATATACTTTCTCAAGGATACTTACCCTGTTGATTGTATCTAGAGGTTAATTAGAGTTCAAGCTGTTGTTACAATAAAAAGCCAATGAGGCAAGCAATCAGGGCTATTTGCTACTAAAGCAAACTAGTCCCTGAGCCCTCTCTTTCACAAAAACATGTGCCAGAGTAATCTGTTCATCTGTCGCTCAGGGTCTGCTGGTCAGCCCTGGCAGTCATTGATAGCATAGAGATTCCTTTTCTGGTGCTGGAAAATCATGGAATTAGATAGAGGTAGTGGTTATACAACCTGTGAAAGCACTAAATCTTAATGAGTTGTACACTTTGACATGCTTACTTTTATCTTATGTGAATATAACCTCACTAAAAAAAATGTTTCCCTCTAATATAAATCATTTAGATATAATCAAGGAAAATAAAGTAATTATATTAATTCTATCACTGTTTAAAGCCTTAAAGAGGTTGCCCTGGCCAGTGTGGCTCAGTTGGTTGAGCATCATCCCATGCACCAGTTTGATAACTGGTGAGGGCACATGCTCAGGTGGTGGGCTCAATCCCCAGTGTGGGGTGTTCAGAAGGCGGCTGATCAATGATTCCTTTTAATCACTGATATTTCTATTTCTCTCTCCTTCTCACTTCCTCTCCAAAAAAATCAATAAAAAATATATATTTTTTAAAAACCTTTAAAGAGAAAATCATGACTTGTGCATTTTAGTCTCTTTTGGAAAATACTGTGGAGAATTTACAGCAAGGGAATCAGTCTTTATTTTTAAGTGGGTTTAATCTACCAACATGCTCCCTGGTTGTGGGCTTTATTGTGGCTCTATATGATGAGCAGTGTTTACAATTATATAAAACCAGAGGCCCGTTGCACGAAGATTCACGCAAGAATAGGCCTTTCTTCCCCTGGCTTCGCTCCTGGCCGCCCGGGAGCCTGTAAGTCCTTGCTCCCAGCCAGAGGGCCACTCCTGTAGCTCCCTCTGCCCCTGCCCTCTCCCTTATAACAGGCGTCCCACCCCACCTGGCCTCTCTGTGCCTGTGTATGAAAATTAACCCACCATCTTTGTTGGGTTAATTTGCATACTCACTCCTGATTAGCTGATGGTGTTGTGGAGGTATGGTCAATTTGCATATTTCTCTTTTATTTGTGTAGATACTCAAGGAATCAACCACACTGAGGGTTATGGAGTGTCCATATTTTACTATCAGGGAAGAGAAGGACCACCCAGCATGGTTCCCTCCATGCCAGCTCCAGCTCAGGTTCTGAGGGTGAAATCACTGCAAAGGTTTAAAATATTAGGAGCTTTCAGGATAAATGAATCAGGCTTTATCATGGATTTGCCTATACACAGGAGGTATTTAGCTGATTATATTTTTTTAAAAAAAGAGTTAACTGTCTCGAGATATCTTGGTGATAGGTAAGAATAAATTATTTCTGAGGGAAATTTTTGAAATATGTTTTCATTTTGGGTATAAGTTTTTATTTCCAAAAGAGCATCTTTCCACCTTGCCTTCTTTATAAAAGATAATCTTAAAGATATTCTATACTGAAACAAAGAAAGCCATAGCCTTTATTATTAAAGATTAGGTGCTTTAGGTAATCTTACATAATATTATATTATTCTTCTATAGGTTTTACATTTTTGTATCTTTCATCTTTTCAGTCTAGTTATCCCTCAGCATTCATGATAGAAGTAATGATCACTTTTTGCCTCAAAAGAACATTCATTACAGGTCTACTCTGAGCCAGGTCTGAGCCAGGGGTTATATTGGGAAATAAAACAGTCAGACAATATACTTTGTGGAGTTTAAAGTTTAGCTTAGAAGATATAATTAATACAGAGAAGAATGGTGTGTGTACATGTTTCTGAATGACTTCATTTGTGAAGATGGTAAGCAAATCTTGGAAAGAACAGATATTTTAGCTGAGACCTTAAAGATATAGCTGGGCAAAATCTTGGTAGAAATGGGAATTGGTTTAATAGATTAAGGGAACATGTATGTATAAAATACCCAAGACAAGAGAGAACCATTGTGTCACTATAAGTGAGAGCAGACTGGACTGCAGGTAACTGGAGTGGATTGGACTTTAGAGGCCAGAATATTCAGGGTTCAAAGGCCATGGTCAGTCCTATGATCCTTATTCTAAGGCCAGTGGGAAATCAACCACAAGTTAAAACAGAAGACACATGATAAGGAATTAGTTTATAAAAGAGACCTTTAGGTGCAGAATAAATTGAAGTAAATAGTAGAGAATATACCCAGAGAGAATGTAGACAGCTCCTAGTGAACTGTAAGTATTCAGTGCTGGTTGCTCTCATAGCATGATGAGAGTAACACACCTCTGAGGGGAGTGTAATTTGGGGACATGAGACATGAATAATGGAATCTTCCCTCCTCAGACACCATCTGGACAAGCAAGATGACATATGGGGCTGGATTAGTCATCTTGAAGAGAACCCCAGTGGTCAACTTGGGGACAATTTGAGCTTCAAAGTAAGTAATGAAGACAGGTGACAAGACATTGAACAAAATAAGGATCCATGAATCCATAATGATATAATGAATACATGGGGAACAGGCAGGTGCTTGGTTACAGTCGGAAGCCAGATATAAATTCTGGAGCAATGATAGAAACAGAAGTCACCATCAGAGAGTGGTTGGTGCAGGTAAGAATCATCTATAGACACAAAGGTTTGTAAGTAAAAGTTCAATGGAATATTGACATATTGTTAAAGGGAAAGTGGCAGAATTTTCACCCAGCAATCAAGTTGTCAGTGTGGGTGGACTTATGTCCCCTGATGGGCTGCACTGAAGAGAGAGCAGCAGCAGCATGGGGGGTTCCTTCAGGGCCTGAGTCTGCTGGGGGAGGAGGCCTGGGCAGACTGCTTGGGACCATCTGTACTCTTTAAATCTGTGAAGGATGTAAAAATGAGAAGTCACAGGAACAGTTCTGGAAAAAGAAAGTTGGACAGCAATGGAAGAATACACTCTACATGGGTCTACAGAGGGGATTATAGCATTGAACCATGTTGATTTCCTGATTTGAGGGTTATGTGGTGATTATTTGGGAGAGTGTTTTGTTTCAGAGAAAAGAATACTGATAAAAAAATGGCACCTCTGCTGCTGAGTGTAATTTGGGAAAAAGTACCAGGAATAATTGAATGTTTCTTGTGAAGGGCAAACGCAGCAAAGTGATAACTGGGCAGCTGGGTAAGGCGAGAAGCACTTTGTACTGCTATTGCAATTATTCTACTAGTAGAAGTTTGAAATTATTTGCAAATCAATTACTTTTTAAAACAACCTGTTAATACGCTGAGAGTAAATCAAAGACAACATAAAATATCTATATAGACGCTAGGCCCTCCCTGACTCCAGCTCAGCCAGAGCTGTGAGACTTGTGAGTCTGAATTTTAAGGAGGCACTGTGTAAATATTATGTTAATAGCCATTTGCCTGCAGTGTCTTGGATGATTTCAGGATGTTGTGGGAAAGGCGAATGTTTGGAATTCTATTTTCCATCATGAAGCACTCCTCTTCTGGATACATACTCTCCTGTGCTGCAGGCCAAGGAGAAGAGCAGTCACTTGTCTCACTCCTGCCTCCAAACCAGCCTCATGACCCTCCAGGACCACTGCTGTTTCTCACTCCTTCACCTCAGGTGTCAGCTGTCATCTTCTGACTCTGGCTGCACTAATTTGTGTATGTCTTGCACGTGTGTTTTGAGTATCATGAAGAAAAGTGCTTAGACAGTTTCAGACCATCCCTCTGGCTTTGTTCGATCTGGAATTCCACTGGGGAATTTTAGTGCCTCTGGAGTCACAAAGGATTAATATGGTTTTGGCACAGATTACCTGCTGAAGTGCTCGAGGGAGATGCCACAGTTTCCCTCTGTGCCACCCTGGGGAGGGATAAAGGCAATCAAGGCACCCCCACTCAGATTAATAATATTTCTCAAACAATAATATGTGTAACACCAAACGGTGAACTGGACCACACTGAATTAAAAGCGACATGATGCAAATAGATTGCACATTTTGTAAAAATTTCCATTGGGGAATGATATTTTGAATCAAGCAGAACTAGATAATAAAGCGCTCCAAGGAACAATTGTGACAATGTCGAGCATCACAATGATTGCAGGGCCTATCCATTTGTTAAAACCAATGAGAGAAAGTAACTTTGAGGGCATGTGAAGTGAAATCAAAACTTTAACAAAAGATGAATATACATTCTGTATTTGAAAATAAACTAAGAAAGTAAAAATATTTGGCTTTTGTATACATAATATATTTAAACTTAAAGTAGAATCATGAATTATAATACACCTACTCTTCTATTTTGCAATACTTTTCCAACTACGTGATGCTGCAGGAAACATGAGCCATTCAAACTTGAGCGAGAGCATGTGTGTGAAGACCGGTTACCTGTGTGGCCTGCTGGCATCACCTGTCCCTCTCCGCACCAGAGGCCCTGACACTTCCCACTAGGGTTCCCCTCGCTGAATCTGTATGGGGATTTCTGCCCAGAAGTAATTCTAATCTGATTAAAAACAAACAAACAAACAAACAAACAAACAAACAAACAAAACAAAAGGTGATTTTTACCCATGAAAGCTCTCAATGAAGGGATTTATTTTCATAAGATAAATCTTGCCCAAATCGAGAAAGCGAAGACTAAAACACGAGGGAACTGTCCATAAGATGAGAATTTCTCTGTTGGCTATTTCAGGAAAACGTCGAGAGAAGCCGGCCCAGCCTCCTCCACAACCAGAGAGGCGAGAATAGAGAGCGTTTTCCCCCAGTTGCACCTGCCAGGTGGTCCTGAGGCCAAGGGGCACCTGGGTAGGTCCTAAGGAAATCAAGTTCTGCTCCTCCTAGTCTGCAGGGAAACAGAATGCTCCTCGCAGGTCAGAAAGGAGGAGTCTGGCGCCCCCTGTGGACACTGAGGACAGCTCTCAGGACACTTAGAGCTCACTGTTTAGCAGTTGCAGGGCGCCCCCTCCAGGCCTTCCACCGAATCACTGAAATTCAGTGTTAAGATTATTTAAGACCATAATTTACCAAATTCAAAGGGAGTGGAACTCAGTATCACCTGTTTTGATGGGATTTAGTGGAGATAATCAGAAGCAAACAACCAAAATAAACATACAAAATTCAATTGCTTTCCTATATACTAGTAATGAACAATAGGAATTTAAAAAAATACAATACCACTTATAATAGGCCTCCACCCCACCCATTTATCCCTCCCAGATGAAGAAAGGGAGGATGGGAGGCAGGAAGGAATGAAAAAAAGAAGGAAAGAAACATACATACAAAATAAAGAAAAGGAAATAAATCTTAGGTATAAAACAACACAAACCCAACAAAGTATGTACAAATCTGTGAGTAGAAAACTATTTAATACTGTCAAAAGACAAAAATATAAGATAACAATACTTCCCAATAGATTCAGCATAATGTCAATAAAAATCGCAGAAAATATCTTTGCATTGACAAACTTTTTAAGACTTGAGGGGAATATACAATATTGAAGAACTAACTTGAAAATAACTCACACTTCCAATCCCAATGTTTTTAATAAGATGACAGTGATTAGGACAGCATTGTATTGGAGAAAGGTTACACAGATAAATAGAATAGAGAGTCTGCAAATAGACCCATGAAAAAATAGTCAACTGATCTTGTTCAAAGGAGCAAGGTAGTTGTAGAAAAGACAGCTTTTCCCAACAAATAGTGATAGTGCCAAAGGATGGCCACCTGGGGAAAAATGAGCAAAGACATAAATTTACACCTTATGTATAAATTCACCTAAAATAATTCATAGACAATGCAAAAGGCAAACCAATAAAAAGATGTTTCCAGAATCATGATTCTAAAAGAAAACACAGAAGAAAAATCTCTGAATTTTGTTTTGATGGTTAGATTTTATAGATAGCACCCAAAGCACAATCCATGAAAGAAAACATTGACAATGTGGACTTCATTAAATTATAGTTTTCAACTGTTCAAATAAAATATTTGCAAAATGCATATCTGAAGAAAAACTTATATCCAAAATGGTCAACAAAACTTTAAAACTCCCTAATAAGAAAACAAACTCCCTGGATCAAAAAATAGGTAAAGATCTAAACAGACACTTCAATAACGACATACAGATGGGAAATGAACATATGTAAAGATGGGCAACATCATTTGTCCTTAAGGAAAAGCAAACTACAAACAATAATGAAATAGCAACACACTCCTATTAGAAAGGCTGCTACAATATGAAAAACTGACAATATGTATGTATTTACCAAGTGTATATCCACATAAAAACTAGCAAGAAAATATGTGCAGCAGCTTTATTTACAGTGACCAGAACTTAGAAACTTGGGAGGAACTAAAATGCCTTTCAATAGGTGAACAGATACCGAACTGTGGCACAGTGGGTGGAGACCCTGCCGCCAACAAGGGCTGCAGACACAGTGGATGGGGACCTAGTGGAGAAGACATGGGCTGTATTCACAGTGGGTTCCAGATACAAAGGGAAGATCTGGCTACAGGCTCATTGCATGTGAGGGCAGACACAGCTGTAGGTACCAGAAATGGAGACATGAGAGCTGGCGTGGTCTCCTGGGAGAGGAGTGGTTCACAGAGTATCCAGTAATTCAACCATTACAGCTCAGGTATTCTGACACCAGCACTGATTTCCCTGGAGGTCTGTGCTGTTGGATTTCTGTTCTAACTTGCTTCTCTCTGTATATTCAAGTGACTTCCATTCTATGATGGATCTAAGAAGAACTATTGATTTTCAGTTTGTTCTGCTATTTCTTTTTAGTTAGGCAGACTGATGACTTCCAAGTTCCTTACATGCTGGTCAGGAACCCAGAAGTATGCATAAGTTCCTGCTTGTTCCTTTATTTCCTGTCAAAGTTTTGCTTTTTAAAGAATATTTTTAGTTAAAAAATGTTTCGTCATTTCATTCCTAAAGTCCATTATTCATTTACATTTGTATTAATATTTTTAATGATTTGACCATTCTAGTTTATTTGGGCTTGTTTTTCCTGTCTTTTAGCTTACAAAGTTGAACAGTCTCTAAAGAGTTCTTTCTAATTGATATTGGCCCACAAAATATATCTTTACACATAAATAGAAAATAGCCACAACCAAAGTTGTAATAAAAGTACCCTCAAAGTTTCCCGGCCATCGTGGCTCATGATTGAGCATTGACCTATGAACTAGAAGGTCATGGTTCGATTTCTGGTCAGGGCACATGACTGGGTTGTATGTTTGATCCCCAGTGTGGGGTGTGCAGGAGGCAGCTGATCAATGATTATCTATCATCATTGAAGTTTCTATATCTCCATCTCCCTTCTTTTCTGAAATCAATCAAAATATATTTTTTAAAAGTACCCCCAATCTAAAATAAAAGGACCAGGAATAAAAATAAATCTAAATATAGATGTGGATTATTTGAAGCACACAGCTGCCTAGGTATGTTGCTGTAGCAGAGTAGTTACATGTACTGCATTTACCAATCCAGCCAGGGTCAAATCCCCTCTGCTCCTAACCAGAATGTGAATTTATACCACTCACACTCCATGTACCTAAACTTTATTCATCCCTATAAGGACAATAAATGTCATTGTTTAACTCCTAGATTTATGAAGAATATTGAAAGTCAGCTGACAGGATGAGTGCATTCACACTGCCATGAAGAACTCTTCCAATTTCAAACTGGGATATGTAGCAGTCTCTGGAAAATGATGAGTGGCCACCAGTTATTTGGGATAAAATTATCTTATTTCAGACTGTGTTTGATATTTCAGACCATATTTGGATTTCTGGGGATGTTTTTTCCTTTACCATAATGGCTTCCTTGTAATCCACTGGAAGCACATGCAGGTCCACAAATGTGATGCTCAAGCATCTGACTTCAGCCAACTCCTTGTTCCCTCTCTAAGGGAACTCCCAGACGATGGCAAGATTGAGGCTGAAACATTTCCCAAGGGAAACGGGATGGAAACCTGCTTTCTGTGTTCACAGAGCAGAAGGGGCATGCACATTGGCACCATCTCCTCTGGAGTAGAGTCCAAGCATTACCACCACCTCGGGAGCTCCAGGTGGGCAGGTCTGAAACCACATGCTTCCTTCTATATCAGGCCCTCTGACATCCTATGCTGGACCCCGACTATTCTGGTAAATACCACTTTTCCTGTGTATGTGACTGGCAAGTGGAATGGCAAAACTGTCAGAAAGAGGAAGGATTTGGGAGACTGTCTGTGGTTATTGATAAAGAATTACTAGTACACAATCATACCCTAGCGGGTTTGGCTCAGTGGATAGAGTGTGGGCCTACAGATTGAAAGGTACTGGTTCTATTTCAGTCAAGGGCACATACCTGGGTTGCGGGCTCAATCCCCAGTGGGGGGGCATGCAGAAGGCAGCCAATCAATCATTCTCTCTCATCATTGATGTTTCTATCTCTCTCTCCCTCTCCCTTCCTCTCTGAAATCAATAAAAACATATTTTAAAAAAAGGAATTACACAATCATGATGTATGCCATTGTTATCATTCTACGATGTTCGCTGTATGGGACCCCTGATATGGCCCAGAAGCACCCCAGTTTTTATCCTGTGCAGGCTGATCAGCATGTTCACAGGACCAGTGTCTGCCCAGACCCTCCCCTGAATCTGAAATCACCCAGAGCACACTTGTCTCGGTGATCACCTTTTCGATACTCCCAGTTGGTGGCTGGTGAGCAGGTCTGAGCCCCTTGGTTCTCATGAGCTGAGATCCCAGTATGTCCAGGTGGGCTCTGAGCACAATGAAAGTGTCCCCATAAGAAACGTCCAAACCTGTAGATAATTTTTATGAGTTTATTTGAGCCAAACTGATGACATATGCTGGGCAGCAGGATTTAAATTGCTTCCTGAATAATAGTTTTGCAGCTTCTTTTATGCGTTTGAAATTAAGGAGGGAACATAGGAAGATTGCATGGAAGTGGGAGAAAGCAAGGTGGGGATTGGTTTACAGGAGTCAGCAATGTGCTCTCTTTAGAGTGGCTACCCCTCAGTTCAAGAGTGTGTTTAACTTAGATGCACAGAAACAATGGACAGGGCTTCCTTAAGGCAAAAAATAAGCTTGTTATTTAAAAGTTATATGCATGGGGCATGACTACCCACCCCATGATCTGCCCTGCTAAGACTTTATATTCAAACCTCCCTGTGAGGTTACTTCCCATGGAACCCCTTTTTCCATCCACAGTCCCTACACTGGCCAGACAGCTCTCCGTTTTATGTGGTCCTGCGTGTTTGCCTGCTCGCTCTTTCCCTGCCCAAGTTTAAGAACCACAGCGAGTGGTCACATGACAGAATATGAATAACACACGGTGTCTTTTCCTCATAGATGTGGTAGGAACAGCAGGTGCAAAACAAAATGTTTTACAAAAGGCTTTCATAATTTTTATTTTATTAAATGCTGCAAAGGAGAAGTTTAGAGTACATGGATTTATTGTAAAATAGAGCCATTAATAGTTTGGAGGCAATGGAAAGCTTGGACTAGTATGCAACTTTAAACCAATTAAAATGTTCCTGGAATTAACCTGACTTGGAAGTATGAGTTTAATGAAGTGGAACATCCTTAGTGACGATCAGTTACAAAAGTGAAAAAGAAAAACAGCAATTCTTCAGCAAGTGGCTGGAAGGGACCTTGGAGGACACTGCAGGGTATCAAAGACCAGTTTCCACCATTTATCTTAATTCTAAGAACAAAATTAGTCATTTGAAATATGTGGGTGGGTGGGGTGAGAATGTCCTATTTCAAATATTTTCAGATAAAAATAGACAGAAAGAGTTGGGTGAGGCAGAGTGAGCATAAGAAGCACATTCAGAGGTTTCAATTAGAATTCCGTTCTCAGTTCTTTATGAAAGTCATAAAGAAGTCAAATTATTTTTTGGAACCTGTAGAAGATAGAATAGTCTATATTAAGCAATGATATCAAGTGTCCTGCTTGGAAGAAAGAGGCATCAGGGTGACCCTATATTCTGAACTTTGTGAAATGAATCTATGATGAACCATTCACTGTCATGGAGTCGCTGAGGAAAAGATATCTGGGGTGAAAGTCAAAATCTTTTATTTATTTATTTTTTTAGGGTGGAGCAAATTTGACAGGATCATAAATTGAGCAATGCTTTGATCATATGAAAATTTAATAAACTTTTTTATTATTGCTGGATAAAGCAGAATAAATTTATTAAGAATTCACAAATTTGAATAATACAGAGAACAAGCTTGACCCATGAGCAAGATTCCTCGACTCAACTTAGGCTCCTCTGTGCCCTCTGCTGGACTAGAACTCAACTGTGCCCCACGTACCCAGTTTTAGCAAAGACTCATGCTAAGCCAGTAGATTGAAAATCTCCTAAGGCATGATGCCTGATCAAGTTCTTCATCCCCTATTCTTGATGTCTAAGGCCTTTAGGCCAATTCAACAAGAAACCCCCTACCCTGGATGTCTAACCAAGTTCCTGTAGGTAATTTTTGGCCACTGGCATTCCTTCCCTCAGTCAGTCCCTTGGCTATATATCCCAGTTCTTTTGCTATATTCAGAGTTGAGTTCAGTTGGGCTCCAATATGACAAGAGTCATCCATATTAGAAGTAGAGTAAACTCTTGAATGGATTATCTCTTGACATTTTTTTCTATTTTAATGATATATAATTGACATATATCACTGTTTAAGTTTAAGGTGTACAACATAATGGTTTGACTTACATATACTGTGAAATGATTACCATATTAAGTTTAGTTAGCATCCATTATGTCATATAGATACAATAAAAAATGTTTTTCTATGTGATGAGAACTCTTAGGATTTACTCTCTTAACAACTTCCATATATATCATACAGTGGTGTTAATTATAGTCATTAGCTTGTACACCCCTAATATTATCTTATAACTGAATGTTTGTATGTTTTGATCACTATTCTCCTCACGCTCTATCTCTGGTAACCACAAATCTGATCCTTTTTTCTATAAGTATGCTTTTTGTTTGCTTTTAGATTCCACTTGTAAGTGAAATCATATGGTATTTGTCTTTCTCTGTTTGACTTATTTCACTTAGCATAATGCCTTCAGGGTTCATCCATGTCATTGCAAAAAAGGGATTTCCACCATTTTATACCTATACTAGAGGCCCAGTGCAAGAATTCATGCATGGGTGGGGTCTGGCTGGCCCAGCCCTAATCTGTGGATCAGGGCCAGGCCTTTTGGGAGGAGGAAACAGCGGGAGGTTGGCCAGCTGGCCCACCCCGATCGGGGCCCGATTAGGGCTGGGCTAGCTCAGGGAGGGGCCGTGGGCAATTAGCCAGTGGGCCCTGCCCCCTATTGGGGGGCTGTTGGGAGTGGGGCCTGCTGTGGGGAGGGGCTGTGGGTGGTGGGCCAGCTGGCCCCACCCCCTATTGGGGTAGGAGGGGCAATCAGGGATGGGGCTGGCCAGGGAGAGGGACTGCAGGCCGATAGGGGTGGTGGGGGCCCATTTGGGGCAGGCTGGCCAGGGGGAGGGGCTGTAAGAGGTTGGCCAGCTGGCCTAACCCCATATTGGGGTAGGAAGGTGGTCAGGGGCGGGGCCAGACTGGGGGAGGGGCTGTGGGCTGATAGGGATGGGACCAGTGGAGGGGAAGGGCTGCGGGGGACGTGGCTGGTTGCCCTGCCCTTGGTCAAGGTGGGAGAGGCTGAACAGGGGCAGGGCCAGCTGCGGGGAGGGCCCACGGGAGGTTAGCTGGCCGGCCCCACCCCCCTATCAGGCCGGTTCACTGGCCGAAGTGGGTATCATAGCTAATGGGTGTTCTGGTCATTACAGCATTCTGGTCGCTTACTTTTTATATATATATCAGAACTTTTTATTCATTCATCCATTAATGGATATAATTTAGGTTGTTTCTATGTCTTGGGTATTATACATAATACTACTATGACCATGGGTTACACAAATCTTTCCAAGTTAGTGATTTCATTTCCTTTGGGTATATTCCCAAAAGTGGAATTGCTGATTCATATGGTTTTTCTGTTTTCAATTTTTTTGAGGATCCTCCATATTGTTTTCCATAGTGGCTACACTAGTTTATAACCCCAATAATACACAAGAGTTCCCTTTAATCCACATCCTTGCTAGCATTTTTTATCTCTTGTCTTTTGTGATGATGGCTATTGTAACAGGGGTGAGGTTTTTATTTGCCTTTTCCTAATGACTAGTGATGTTGAGCATCTTTTCATGAGCCTATTTGCCATCTGTATGTTTTCTTTGTAAAAATGTCTATTCATGCCCTAACCGGTTTGGCTCAGTGGATAGAGCATGGCCTGAGGACTCAAGGGTCTCAGGTTCGATTCCAGTCAAGGGCATGAACCTTGGTTGCGGGCACATCCCCAGTAGGGGGTGTGCAGGGGGCAGCTGATTGATGTTTCTCTCATTGATGTTTCTAACTCTCTCTCCCCCTCCCTTCCTCTCTGTAAAAAATCAATAAAATATATTTAAAAATGTCTATTCATTTTGCCCTTTTTAGTTGAATTATCATTATTATTTTGCTATTGAGTTTTATGACTTCTTTATATATTTTGGATGTTACCCCCTTATCAGATGTGAGATTTACAACTATTTTTTTTCACTCCATAAGTTTCTTTTCACTTTGTTCATTGTTTCTTTTGCTGTGCAGAAGCTTTTAATTTGAGGTAGTTCCAATTATTTATTTTTTATTTTAGCTTGTAGATTAGGTATCATATCTAAAAAAATAACTTCCAAGATCCATGTAAAGGACCTTTTCCCTCTGTTTTTTCCCTCTAGGAATTTTATGTCTTACAGTTAAGACTTTAATCCATTTCAAGTTTGTTTTGGGGACTGGCATAAAATGGGGGTATACTTTTATTTTTTTTAACATAATAAAATTTTATTTCCTCATTATCATTCATTGAAGATATTGTATTTTCTCCATTTAGTATTTTTGGCTCCTTTGTCAAATATTAGTATGCTTGGGTTTATTTTTATGCTATCAATTTTGATCCATTGATCTATTTGTCTGTTGTTGTTTTATTATGCCAATACCATACTGTTTTGATTAGTATATCTTTACTAGAGGCCCAGTGCATGAAAATTCATGCACTGGAGGGGAAGTCCCTCAGCCCGGCCTGCCCCCTCTCACAGTCTGGGAGCCCTCAGGGGCAGGAGGCGACCTGGCGATCAGGGGAAGGCGATGCCCATCACACCTCTGCTGCTGCCACTGCCGGCAGTGCAAGCCTCGGCCAGCCCTGGTTACCTGAGCCTCAGGCAGCCCTGGGCAGCTGGGCAGCCACCATCTGAGGCTTGCCTGCACCTCAGGCCAGCCCTGGGTGGCTGGGGGCTGAGGGGACTGGGGAACTCCAGAGGCAGGCACAGGGCCTTGCCGTGCGCCTGCCACCCTGGCGGGGCTGAGGGGACTGGGTGCTGCCATCTTGTGGCTGTAGGTGCTGCCATCTTTGAGGGTGTGTCAGTCAATTAGCATATTCCCTCCTTATTGGCTGTGGGTGCCACCATCTTTGCAATGGTGAGAGGGTCAACTAGCACATTCCCTCTTTATTAGATAGGATAATATAGCTTGAAATCAGGAAGTGTGCTACTTTGATCTTTCTCAGTATTGCTTTGGCTATTTTGGGATCTTTTGTGGTTCCACATAAATTTTAGAATTGTTTTTCTACTTTGTATGTAAAAAATACCATTGGGATTTTGATAGAATTCTTTTTGGTAGTACTGATATTTTAACAATTTAATTATTGTGATTCATAAACACAGAACATCTTTCCATTTATTTGTGTATTCTTCCATTTCTTCCATCAATGTCTTGTAGTTTTATAAGTAGAGATCTTTCACCTCCTTGGTTAAGCGTATTCCTAAGTATTTTATTGTTTTTTATTTCATGGTAAATGAAATCATCTTCTGTGTTCTTTTTTCAAATAATTCATCATTAGTATATAGAAACACTACTGATTTCTGCATGCTAATTCTGTATCCTGCAACTTTACTGAATTTGTTAAAAATATCTAACATTGTTTTGGTAGAGTCTTTAGGATTTTTTATATATAAAGTCATGTCATCTGCAAATATAATTTTCTTTCTTTCTTTCCAATTATAATGGCTTTTTATCTTGCCTTATTGCTCTGGCAAGAACTTCCATTACTATGCTGAATAGGAGTGGTGAGAGATAGGTTGTTTCAATGTCTTGTCTTTTTCCTGATCTCAGAGAAAAAACTTTCAGTCTTTCACTATTGAGTATGATGTTAGCTGTGGGATTAAAAATACAGTCTCTATTATGTTGAGGTATGTTCCTTTTGTACATAACTTGTTGTTGTTTTTCACTAATGAATGTTGAATTTTGCTTTTTCTGAGTCTATTGAGATGATCATATGATTTTTTTCATTCTATTAATGTGATGTATCACACCGATTGACTTGCATATTTTGACTATGCTTGCATCTCAGGTAAAAATCCCACTTAATCATGGTAGATGATTATTGTTGCTCAATTTGGTTTGCTGCTATTTTATTAATAATTGCATCTAAAATATTATTGACTGTATTCCCTAAACTGTACTTTACATCCCTGTGACTATTTCATAAAATTAGTACTTCTAATCCTTTCACTTTTTTCACTTAGACCCTATCTTTCCTTCCCTTCTTGCAACCATTATTATTCATAGGGCTACTTGTCTGTAGTATCCTTTCCTGGTAGTGTACTTTGTTTGGCTTTGGTATCAGGATAATGCTGGCCTTGTAAATAAAATGAGTTTGGGAGTCTTCTTTCATCTTTGAGTTTTTGGGAAGATTCTGAGAAATATTGTCATTTATTCATATTTAAATGTTTAATAAAATTCAATAGTAAAGCCATCTGATTCTGAGTTTTCTTCTTTGGGAGATTTTTGATTACTGATTCAATCTCCTTACTACTAATTGAATATTCAGACTTTCATTTTCTTTCTGAATCAGTCTTGGTGATTTTTATATTTCTAAAAATTTTCCATTTCTTTTAGTTTGCCCAAGTTGTTGGCATGTATTTGTTCATAGTAGCCTCTTGTGATCCTTTGTATTTTTGTGGTATCAGTGTAGTGTCAGTTTCATTTATAATTTTTATTTTAACTCTCTCTTTTTCCCTCTTAGTTTAGCTGAAGATTTGTAAATTTTGTTTATATTTTTAAAGAATTAACTCTCAGTTTGGTTAATCTTTTTTATTGTTTTACTGTTCTCTATTGCATTTATTTCTGCTCAAATATGCATGATTTGCTTTCTTCTGCTAATTTTGGGATCAGTCTTATCTTTTACTAGTTCCTGAAGGCATAGAGTTAGGTTGTTTATTGGGGATCTTTGCTTCTTAATGTAGGTGTTTACTGCTATGGAGTTCACTCTTAGAATTGTTTTTGCTGCATACCATAAGTATTGACAGGTGTACTTATATTTTTGTTTGTCTCAAGATACTTTTAAATTTCCCACTTAATCCCTTTGTTGGCCCATAAGCTATTCAGGATAGTGTTGTTTACTTTTCATGCATTTGTGAATTACAGTTTTTCTCATCTCTTTGTTGTCAGAGTAGATATTTGGTATGATATTAATCTACTTGAATTTGCCAAGACTTGTTTCATGGCCTAACATATGGTCTATTTTAAAAAAATGTTCCATGTGCACTTGAGAAGAATGTGTATTCTTCTGTTGTCAGATAGAATGTTCTGTACATTCTATTAGGTCCATTTGGATATAGTGTTTAAATTTGCTGTATTTTTTCATTGATTTATCCATTATTCAGAATGAGGTATTAAAGTCCTCAACTATTATTGTATTGCCTTTTAGTTCTGTTAATTTATGCCTTATATATTTAATTGTCCTAGCTTTAGCCATATAACTACTTACTATTGTTATCTTCTTGATGTGTTTACCCCTTTACCATTATATAATGACCTTTTCTCTTTTTATCATTTTTAGTTTAAAATCTATTTTGTCTGAGATAAGCATAGCTAACCCTGTTTTCTTGGTTAGCATTAGCTTGAAATAATTTTTTCCATTCCTTCACTTTCAGACTATGTGTCTTTAAGGCTAAAGTAGGTCTCTCTTAGGAAGCATGTTGTTATAGCTCCTGTTTTGTTTTGTTTTATGAATTCAGCCATTCTATGTATTTTTTCTTTATTTTTTCTTTATTGCTGAAAGTATTACAGATGTCCCTTTTTCCCATTGACCCACTCCACCCCACACCTACTCCCCACTCAGACTTCACCACCCTATTGTCTGTGTCAATGGGTTATGCATATATGCATACAAGTTCTTTGGTTGATCACTTCCCACACCTCACTCTCGCCCGCCTTCCCTTTGAAATTCATTAGTCTGTTCCATGTCTCTGGATCTATTTTGTTCATCAGTTTATTTTGTTCATTAGATTCCACATATGAGTGAGATCATGTGATACTTGTCTTTCTCTGACTGGCTTATTTTGCTTAGCATAATACTCTCCAGGTCTCTCCAGGTGTCTCAAAAGATAAGAGATTTTTTTTTTTACAGCTGCAATAGTATCCCATGGTGTAGTTGAACCACAGCTTTTTAATCGACTCATCTACTGATGGGCACTGGAACTGTTTCTAGATCTTATCTATTGTAAATTGTGCTGCTTTGAACAAAGGGGTGCATGTAGTTTTCTGATTGGTGTTTTGGGTTTCCTAGGATATATTTCTAAAAATGGGATTACTGTGTCAAATGGCAGTTCCATTTTTAATTTTATGAGGAAACCCCATACTGTTTTCCATAATGGCTGTACCAGTCTGCATTCTCACCAGCAGTGTACTTTACTCCACATCTTTGCCAGCACTTGTTGTTTCTTTATTTATTGATGGTAGCCATTCTGATAGATGTGAGGTGATACCTCATTGTTGATTTAATCTTATGATTAACGATTTCGAGCATTTTTTCATAAGTCTCTTGACAATCTGTATGTCCACTTTGGAGAAGTGTCTGTTTAGGTCCTTTGCCAATTTTTAATTGGATTGCTTGTCTTCCTTTTGTTAAATTGTATGGGTTCCTTATAAATTTTGTATATTAACCCCTTGTCACATATATTATTGAAAAATATGTTATCCCATACAGTGGGCTCCCTTTTGTTGTTGATGGTTTCTTTTGCTGTGCAGAAACTTTGTATTTTTTATGTATTTCCATTTGTTTATTGTCTCATTGGTTTCCCTCTCCCTAGGAGATGTATCAGCAAATACATTGCTAAAAGAGATGTGTGAGATTCTCCTGCCTATGGTTTCTTCTAGGATTTTTATGGGTTCACAACTTACATTTAAGTATTTTATCCATTTTGAGTTTATTATTGTATATAGTGTAAGTTGGTGGTCTAGTTTCATTTTTTTTGCATGTACCTGTCTAATTTTTCCAACAAAAAATTTAAGAGGAAGGAACATTTCCAAGCTCTTTTTTTAAAAGGCCAACATTATTGTAATTCACAAACCAGATAAAGACATTACAGAGAAAGAGAATTACAGGTCAATGTCTCTGATGAACATAAATGCTAAAATTCTGGACAAAATATTAGCAAATCAGATCCAGAAATAAATTAAGAATATCATACACTATGACCTAGTGGGTTTTATCTCAGGGATGCAAGACTGATACAATATTCACAAATCAATAAATGTTATACATCACATAAACAAATTGAAAAACAAAAGTCATATGATCATATCAATAGAAAAGAGCATTTTTCAAAATCCAACATAATTGATTATATATATATTATTGATCTCAGAGAGGAAGAGAGAGGGAGAGAGAGAGAGAAAAAAAAACATCAATGATGAGAGAGAGAGTCATTGATCAGCTCCAACATTTTATTTATGATGTGTCTTGGTGTTGGCCTCTCTGAGTTCATCTTGTTTGTGACTCTGGGCTTCTTGGACTTATAAGCCTATTTCTTTCACCAAATTAGGCAAGTTTTCTGTCATTATTTTTTCAAACAGGTTTTCAATTTCTTTCTCCCTCTTTTCTCTTTCTGGCACCCCCATGATGTAAAAGTTGGTAAGCTTGAAGTTGTCCCAGGGGCTCCTTACACTATCCTAATCCCCTTACTCTCGTCCTTATGATTTTCTGACTGGTTGTTTTTTGCTTCCTTACATTCCAAATTGCTGATTTGATTCTTGGCTTCATTTATTCTACTGTTGATTCCCAATAAGTTATTCGATTTTACTTAGTGTACGCTTTATTTATGACTGGTCTTTTTTTATGCTGGAGTAAGTTGAGGTTCTCACTAAGTTCATTGAGCATCCTTATAACCAGTGTTTTGAACTCTGCATCTAGTAGATCACTTCTTTCCGTTTTGTTTAGTTATTTTTTTCTGTTCTTTCTTTTGGAACATATTGTTTTTGTGTGTGTGTCCTTATTTGGCAGCTTCCCTGTGTTTGTTTCTATGTATTAGGTATAGCTGCTACATCTCTCAGGCTTGGTAAAGTGGCCTAATGTAGTAGATGTTCTGTAGGGTCCAGTGGCACAGCCTCCCCAGCTTGGGTACTTGAGGTGCACCCCCTGTGTAGTCTGTGTATACCTTTCTCTTGTAGTTGATCCTTGATTGCTGTTGGCATGTCAATGGGTGGGATTTACCCCCAGGCCAAACAGCTGCAAGGACTAGCTGCAACCACTGACCCCTGAATGTAGACCTTCAACCACCATGGAGCATCAGTTGTGCAGGGGATGAGCCCACAGAACAGGACTTACTTCAGCAGGGCTCTGGTAAGCTGATTTTACCCTTGAGTGTGTCACTAGTCAAAATGGTTAGGTGGTGGTGCTTCAAAGTGGTCTGAAGCTGTCCACTCAGTGCGCTGGCTGTGGGGCTTCCCTGGAGATGCAGGCCAAGGTCAGTTACCTCCTGTGTTCTGTCCGAGGTCACCCGGTATGAGCTACAAAGCAATCTGCAGATGTCTGCTACTTGTGCTGGGCTTGGAGATACCCAGGTGAGGCCAACTTGTGAACCAAGGCCAGCTGCTGCTAGTGCCAGGCCTGGGGCTGCTTAATGAGAGGTATGGCACTCACTGAGGCCAGATGCTGCTCGTTTGAGAGATTTTAGGAAAATCTGAAACATGAGCCAAAACAGGCCATGTGTATGGATCACTAAACATCTTGGATGGGCCTGAAACTTGGGTGGGGCAAACAGTGTAAGCCAGGTTGATAGAGTCTTTTTTTTTTTTTTAATATATTTTATTGATTTTTTTACAGAGAGGAAGGAAGAGGGATAGACAGTCAGAAACATCGATGAGAGAGAAACATCGATCAGCTGCCTCCTGCACACCTCCCACTGGGGATGTGCCCGCAACCAAGTCACATGCCCTTGACCGGAATCGAACCTGGGACCCTCCAGTCCGCAGGCCGACGCTCTATCCACTGAGCCAAACCGGTTTTGGCATGATAGAGTCTTAGATATGGTGCGTACCTACTGGCTTTTTGTGGGAAGGGCTCATCAAAGGAACAAAGGCCTCTGCTAACACTTCTGTCTGGGAGAAAGCTGCCCTCCCAACCCCAGCTTCTGCTCTCATTCCAGACAATTCAGTGCCTCCCCATATATTTCTGGTTCCTTTCATGCTGCTGCCCCAGTGCTGGAGCTCAGAGGGAGTAAGTCACAGTAAGTGTCTGTGTGTAGTCCCTTTAAGAGGAACTGCCTGGGACTCCAGCAGCTTCAGTTTTACCCAGCTTCAATCCCCACTATTTTTTACAGCCAGAAGTTATGGAGACTTCTCTTCCACAGCACTGGAACCCTGGAATGGGGGCCTTGTGTGGGGTTGGGACTGGATCCTGCACTGCTCAGGGCAGGAGCTCTACAACAAAGATATCCCTCCTATTTTTATCCACCACACATGGGTGTGGGACCAGCCCATTCTGTGTTTCTGCCCCTCCTACCAGTCTCAGTGTGGCTTCTTCTTGAATTCCCTAGTTGTAATCTGAATCAGCCAGATTTCAGGTGTATCTGAGTGATGCTTGTTCTGAGTTTAGTTGCAATTTTGTTGTGGTTAAAAAGTATTGCTTTAAATTTTGAGCCTCAGTGCCCAGAGGGAGTTTTACTTGCTATCAGGTCAGTCTCTCATCAGTCCAAAAATTACTCTTAGCTTTTGTAGACTTTATTAAGGAATTTCTGAATGAGGCTTGTTTTCCAATTATAATAGCACAGCTTGGAAAGTGCAGGCTTGATCTGGGAATACCTAAAAGTTTACCTTTTTTGGTGAAAAAGTCACTTTGGCACTTAATTTTGTTAATGGATCTCACACCAACAAGTGAATAGGGCATCTTGGCACATACAGACTTTTTCAGATACATCAGTAATGTACATGTTCCTGGGGAAAGGGGCCCTGTCTGGTGTTTAGTAAAACTCTGATGTCAATTAGTTAGAGGAGCTTCTGGGTTTGATCATTCCTGGTTGCTGGTGGTTGTTTTGTGGAAAGTTCCTTCTCTTATATTTGGGAGCAGCTACAACATCCTTATCTCCAAAGGCCTCTTGTTTACAATATTCACATTGAAAAGGTGGACAGCCTTTCAGGCAGGTGGTGGGGGCCCAGGGTCACACCCAGGGTCGTTTGTTTTCCACAGCAAGTGCCTTACTGGGTTTTGGTTGGTTGCTGTTAGCAGCTGTGGTGAGCAGTGAAGCTTGTTGTCTCTTCCTGACTTGGTCATAGCTGTTAAACACTTTCAAAGCAATCTCAACCAATTGATATATTGGCATCCCCAACCACCCTTCCAGTTTCTGTAGTTTTTTTAAAAAAATATATATACTAGTATATTTTTGATAAGCCTCAAAAACTCTTTTGAGGAAGGTGGATGGGCTCTCTCCTCAGGCCTTTGTTTGGGGCCCCTTTGAAAGTCCCATTATTAGGCATACCTTACCCAAATCTGCATGGAGCTTGGATGTCACTGCAGCCTGGGCTCAGCCCTGGGGCTGCCCTTGGAGATACCAAAGCCCTGGCATAAGCCAAGAAGAGGGTTTCCTGGCCCCAGTGCTGTCTGAGCCTGCCACTTCTTATTGTATGTCTACTTGGTGTGCTTCTCACAGCACCTTCTAAGTGGACACTCTTAATTTGCCTCTGAGTCATGCCTTCAGTGTTCATAATGGCTGTGGAGTAAACTGCAGCATTTGGAACAAGCTTGCTGCCCTGGGGCTCTGCTCCTCCACTGACACAGACACCTCCTAGGTGGAGGCATCAGAATGCAAAGGTGAAGAGATTCTCCATCGTCTCAGGATCATCTCAGTAGGATAAAGTGCACATATTGTGAATCCCTGAGGTAGGCTAGACCTGCAGGGCCTGGTCTCAATGAATATTGCCCTCCCTGAGGCAGAGTAACCCCTAGACTAAGTTGAACACTCTGGGGAGTATGGGGAGCATAGGCCATTCTTTTCTGACTACCTGGCAGGATGGGTGTGGGCCAGACCTGAAGCCTGAGGAGGACTGTGGTGGAAGCCTCGGCATGACTCACAGGAAGTCCCACTTTGTATGGTGGGGAATCATGAGAGGGGCTGAAGGAGGAGCCAAATGTAGTAAATAGAGACCATCAGTTGGCTCTCACTTGGGCAAGACAGGTTTTATTTTATTTTACATTTCTTGAGTGTCTTCGTTTTGTACCATAATTTTAGGTTAAGAACCCATTTTCAGACCATTTCTACACTGACTGCAAATTATACTGAAACCAAGCAGTCTTACAAAAGAAAACCATTTTCCTCTTATTTATAGCTAAATATTGAACAGTCTGAAGAATACACCTCAAAGGACTGCAATCAGGTATACTATTAACATTCCCCATAATTTTAAATGGTCATGGATCTCACTATAATGCAACTGACAATGAAATTTGCTTTTCTCAGTAACATAACATTTTTTTATGTTTTAATATTTTCAACTAGAGGCCCAGTGCGTGAAATTGCTCGAGAAACCTGCGGCAGGACCCAGAAACCTGCTGCACTGCGAGACCTGCCATGCTGCAAGACTGAGACCTGCCACACCGCGAGACCCATCAATGCACCTCCTGGTGACCAGTCGTTTGGTTGTTATAGCATTTCGACCACTGGCTTTTAACAATAAAGATTACAGTTTACATTCAATATTACTTTGTATTAGTTTCAGGTGTTAAAACATATTGGTTAGACAATCATATACTTTGCAAAGTGTTCCCCCCCACCCAATATTTCCAGTACCCAAATGGTACCATACATAATTATTACAGTACTAGAGGCCCGGTGCATGAAATTTGTGCACGGGGGAGGGGGGGTGTCCCTCAGCCCAGCCTGCACCCTCTCCAATCTGGGACCCCTCAAGGGATGTCCAGTCGAATCGGGCTTAAATGGGCAGTCAGACATCCCTCTCACAATCCAGGACTGCTGGCTCCCAACTGCTCGCCTGCCTGCCTTCCTGATTGCCCCTAACCGCTCCTGCCTGCCAGCCTGATCACCCCCTAACCACTTCCCTACCAGCCTATTTGCCCCTAACTTCCCTCCCCTGCAGGCCTGGTAACCCCTAACTGCCCTCCCCTACAGGCCTGGTCACCCCTAACTTCCCTCCCCTGCAGGCCTGGTCACCCCTAACTGCCCTCCCCTGCAGGCCTGGGTCCCCCCACAACTGCCCTCCCCTGCATGCATGGGTCCCCCCCAACTGCCCTCCCCTGCAGGCCTGGTCACCCCTAACTGCCCTCCCCTGAAGGCCTGGTCCCCCCCAACTGCCCTCCCCTGCAGGCCTGGGTTCCCCCTCAACTGCTCTCCCCTGCAGGCTTGATCGCCCCCAACTGTCCTCCCTTGCAGGCCTGGTCCCTCACAACTGCCCTCCCTTGCTGGCCCTCTTGTGGTGGCCATCTTGTGTCCACATGGGGGCAGCCATCTTGTGTGTTGGAGTGATGGTCAATCTGCATATTACTCTTTTATTAGATAGGATTATTGACTACTAGAGGCCCAGTGCACGAATTCATGCACGAGTGGGGTTCCTTGGCCTGGCCGGCGATCGAGGCCTATGGGGAGGGGGTATGTGGGGGAAGGGACTGTTGGAGGTTGGCCGGCCATGGGAAGTTGGCTGTAGGAGCACACTGACCACCAGGGGGAAGCTCCTGCATTGAGCGTCTTCCCCCTGCTGGTCAGTGCACATCATAGCGATTAGTCGACTGGTTGTTATGTCATAACAGTCACTTAGCTTTTATATATAGAGACTAGAGGCCTGGTGCACAAAATTCATGCATGGTATGTGTGTGTGTGTGTGTGTGTGTGTGTCCCTCAGCCCAGCCTGCACCCTCTCCAATCTAGGACCCCTCAAGGGATGTCCAACTGCAGTTGGGAGGGACCAGGCCTGCAAGGGAGGGCAGTTGTGGGCGATCAGGCCAGCAGGGGAGGGCAGTTGGGAGGGACCAGGCCTGCAAGGGAGGGCAGTTGGGGGTGACCAGGCCTGCAGGGGAGGAAAGTTAGGGGTGAACAAGTTGGCAGAGGAGGGAAGTTGGGGGCGACCAGGCCTGCAGGGAAGGGCAGTTGAGGAGGGATCCAGGCCTGCAGGCCCAGCAGTCAGACATCCCTCTCACAATCCAGGACTGCTGGTTCCCAACTGCTCACCTGCCTGCCTTCCTGAATGCCCCTAACTGTTTCTGCCTGCCAGCCTGATCACCGCCTAACCACTCAACTGCCAGCCTGATTGATGCCTAACTGCTCCCCTGCCAGCCTGATTGCCCCTAACTTCCCTCTCCTGCAGGCTTGGGTCCCCCCCCAACTGCCCTTCCCTGCAGGCCCGGTCGCCCCCAACTTCCCTCCTCTGCCAACTTGGTAACCCCTAACTTCCCTCCCCTGCAGGCTTGATCGCCCCCAACTGCCCTCCTTTGCAGGTTTGGTCCCTCCCAACTGCCCTCCCCTGCTGGCCTGATTGCCCACAACTGTCCTCCCTTGCAGTCCTGGTCCCTCCCTACTGCCCTCCCCTGCTGGTCATCTTGTGGCAGCCATCTTGTGTCCACATGGGGGCAGCCATCTTTGACCACATGGGGGCAGCCATCTTGTGTGTTGGAGTGACAGTCAATTTGCATATTACTCTTTTATTAGATAGGATAAAGGCCCAGTGCACGGGTGGGGGCTGGCTGGTTTTCCCTGAAGGGTGTCTTGGATCAGGGTGGGGGTTCCCTTGGGGCATAGGGCAGCCTGGGTGAGGGGCCTGTGGTGGTTTGCAGGCCAGTCACGCCCCCTGGCAACCCAAGTGGAGGCCCTGGTATCTGGGATTTATTTATCTTCTATAATCGAAACTTTGTAGTCTTGAGCAGAGGCCAAGGCCAGCCAGGAAGCTTGGCTTCCTCCATCGCTGGGGGCAACCCAAGCCTCCTGCTCTCTCCAGCTCCATGGCTGCTGCCATTTTTGTTGGGATTTATTATCTTCTATAATTGAAACTTTGTACCCTTGAGCGGGCGGGAAGCTTGGCTTCCTCCATTTCCGGGGAAACCCAAGTCTGCTGGCTCCGTGGCTGCAGCCATCTTGGTTGGGTTAATTTGCATACTTGCTTCTGATTGGTTGGTGGGTGTGGCTTGTGGGCATAGCAGAGGTACGGTCAATTTGCATGTTTCTCTTTTATTAGTGTAGATACCAATCATGAACTCTCAAAAAGAGAAATTAAAAAGCAATTTCATTTACCATTGCAATAACAAAAAATAAGATAGCTAGGAATAAACTTAATCAAAGAGGTAAAAGACCTATACTTGGAAAACTATAGGACATTGAAAAAAGAAAGAGAGGAATATACAAATGTAAGTGTATATCATGTTCATGGAGTGGAAGAATTAAGATCACTACAATGTCTATACTACCCAAAGTAATCTAAAGATTCAACCTGATCCCAATTAAAATAACAATGGCATATGTCACAGAGCTAGAACAAATACTCTAAAAATTTATATGGAACCATAAAAGACCCCAAATAGCTGCGAAGAATGAATTAGGAGGGATCACAATAATGGATATCAAACTATACTACAAAGCCATGATAACCAAAATAGTCTGGTACTGGCACAAAAACAGGCATATAGACCAACAGATCAGAACAGAGACCTTAGAAATTGACCACACCATTATCATCAATTAGTATTTGACAAAGGAGGCAAGAACATTCAATGGAGTATAGACAGTCTCCTCAACAAATGGTGCTGGGAAAACTGGATAGACATATGCAAAAAGATGAAACTAGACCACCAACTTATACCATAAACAAGAATAAACTCAAGGAGTATAAAATACTTAAATGTAAGGCATGAGACCATAAAAATCTTAGAGGAAAACATAGGTAGTAAATTCTCAGACATCTCACTCAGCAATAGGTTTATGGATACACTAGAGGCCCAGTGCATGAATTTGTGCACAGGGGCAGGCGGTCCCTAGGCATGGGCCCAATTAGGCTGAAACTGGCAGTCCAATGCCGCCTGCTGCTCCTGCCTGCCACTCCCACTCACCCCAGCCCTGCTGCACCTGCTGCGGGCTTGCAGTCAGTCCCGATCGGGAGAAGTTTGTGCCACCACAGCGGTGCTCAATAGCCATGAGCCCTGCGTTTGGTGCCCATCAGTCAGCTGAGTGGTGCTTCTGCTGCGGGAGCACACTGACCACCAGGGGACAGCTCCTGTATTGAACATCTGCCCCCGGGTGGTTAGTGCACATCATAGTGACTGGTCAACCAGTTGTTCAGTTGTTCGTTCATTCAGTTGCTTAGGCTTTTATATATATATCTCCTATCTAATAAAAGAGTAATATGCAGATTGACCATCACTGCAACACACAAGATGGCTGCCCTCATGTGGTCAAAGATCCTGCCCTCATGTGGACACAAGATGGCCACCAGCAGGGCAGGCAGGTGAGCAGTTGGGAGCCAGCAGTCCTGGATTGTGAGAGGGATGTCTGACTTCCCATTTAGGCCTGATCCTGGTGGGACATCTCTCGAGGGGTCCCAGATTGGAGAGGGTGCAGGCTGGGCTGAGGGACACCCCCCCCCCATGCATGAATTTCGTGCACCAGGCCTCTAGTGTATATATATATATACATATATATACATACATACATATATATATATTTCCTAAGGCAAAGGAAACTAAGGAGAAAATAAACAAATGGGGATACATCAAAATAAAAAGTTTCTGCATGAAACCACCATCAAACTGAAAAGGAAACCCATTGTATGGGGGAACATATTTGCCAATGATACATCTGATAAGGGGCTAATATCCAAAATATACAAATCCATAATATCCAAAACTCAACAAAAGGAAGACAAAAAATCCAATTAAAAAGGGCAGAAGACCTTAACAGACATTTCTCCAAAGAGGACATACAAATGGCCAACAGACATATGAAAAAATGTCTGGGGGCTGAAGAGGGCTGAAGAGAGCTGTTGAGAGCTGTTGGGGGCAAGGTGGGTGGGCAGGGCCTCCCATATGAAAAAATGCCCAAAGTCACTAATCTTTAGAGAAATGCAAGTTAAAACCACAATGAAGTATCACCTCACACCTGTCAGAATGGTTATCATCAAAAAATCAACAAACAACAAGTATTGGCAAAGATGTGGAGAAAAGGGAACGCTATTTTACTGCTGGTGGGAATGCAAATTGGTATAGCCACTATGGAAAAATTAAAAATGGAACTTCTGTTTGACCCAGCAATCCCACCTCTGGGAATATATTCTAAATATCCCTAAACACCAATCAGAAAGAATATATGCACCTCTATGTTCATAGCAATATTATTTATAGCTAGAGGCCCAGTGCATGAGGGGGAGGTCCCTCAGCCCGGCCTGTGCCCTCTCACAGTCTGGGAGCCCCGCCATCGATTGTCTTGCAGAGGGAGGCCCTGCCCACCCACCTTGCCCCCAACAGCTCTCCCCTGAAGGCTTGGTCACCCCCAACTGCCCTCCCCTGCTGGCCTGGTTGCTCCCAACTGCCCTCCCCTGCTGGCTTGATTGCCCTTAACTGCCTCTGCCTCAGCCCCCACCACCATGGCTTTGTCCAGAAGAAAGCCAGACATCTGGAAGAGGGCCTTTTTCAGCATGAGGAGATGCTCTTGGCAGAAAAAAATACATAATCCCTATATCAGGACTGATAGCCAGCCATATGCACTATACTGCCAAACAGGTCATTAAAAAATTGAACCACTTTCTTACTCCTTTCACCAAACAGCTGTTGCCCTTAAAAGCCCTCTTCAGCCCCCAGCTCAAGTTCTGCCTTCACAGTTCACCCAGATTAGGTTCTGATTGGTTGATTTTGATGCCAGTCAACATCAAAAACTCTGGCCCTAACTGGTTTGGCTCAGTGGATAGAGCGTCGGCCTGCGGACTCAAGGGTCCCAGGTTCGATTCTGGTCAAGGGCATGTACCTTGGTTGCGGGCACATCCCCAGTAGGGGGTGTGCAGGAGGCAGCTGATCGATGTTCCTCTCTCATCGATGTTTCTACCTCTCTATCCCTCTCCCTTCCTCTCTGTGAAAAATCAATAAAATATATTTTAAAAAAATTTAAAAAATACAAAACAAAAAAAAAATCTCTGCCTCCTAGGCAGCTATTTGCTCCTTGCAGTTCACCCAGATTTGGTTCTAATTGGTCGGTTTCTATGGCAGTCAGCAACTCCAGACCTATCTCCAGGCCTGATCCGCAGCCTCTGTAGAAGCTGCTGTACAGGCCTTGACTCTCTCTCTCTCTCTCTCGGGGCCTTGCCAGCAGCCCCAGCAGCTGTGGATCAGGCCCTGCTTCTCTCTCCAGGCCTGATCTGCAGCTGCTGTGGCAGCGGCGAGGACATTAGGCCTCTGGCCCAGCTGGAGGCTAACGACCTTGCCACGCCCTCCTTGCCCCACCCACCCCTCCCGCTGCCCTGGCCACCGGCCACAAGCCTTGCTGTGATAGGAGCCTGTGGGCCGCAGAGGAGGGACTGAGAGGTGCTCCACGCACTTCCTAGTGACCAGTTATCTGTATGGTCATTTAGGTTGTGACAACCCATGGCCTTTTATAATGTAGATAGCTAAGATTTGGAAACAGCCCAAGTGCCCATCAGTAGATGTATGGATAAAAAAGCTGTGGGACATTTACGCTATGGAATAAAAGAGGATTTCTTACCCTTTGTGACAGCATGGATGGACCTTGAAAATATTATGCTAAGTGAAATAAGCCAAACTGAGAAAGACAAATATCATAGGATCTCACTTACTCATGGAATATAATGAACAAAATGAATTGACCAACAAAATAAGACTCAAATCTTAGAGGCATGGAACAGACTAACATATCTCGATCTGCAGTTGGGGGGATGTAAAGAGATAAACCAAAGAACTTATATACTTACTCGAGGCCCAGTGCACAAAATTTGTGCGGGGGGGGGGGGGTGGTGGCGTCCCCTCAGCCCAGCCTGTACCCTCTCCAATCCGGGAACCCTAAGGGGATGTACAACTGCCGGTTTAGGCCTGATTTCAGGGATCAGGCCTAAACCAGCAGTTGGAAATCTCTCTCACAATCCTGGACCGCTGGCTCCTAACCGCTCACCTGCCTGCCTGCCTGCCTGGTTGGCCCTAACTGCCCCCTCTGCTGGTCTGGTCGCCCCCAATTGCCCCCCTCTGCTGGTCTGGTTGCCCCTAACTGCCCCCCTGTTGGCCTGGTCATCCCCAACTGCCCCCCCCAACCTAGTCGCCTCTCATTGCCCCCCCTGCCGGACTAGTCACCTCCAACTGCCCCCTTGCCAGCCTGGTCACCCCTAAATGCACCCCCCCCACTGGCCTGGTCACCCCTAACTGCCCCCCCTGCCAGCCTGGTTGCCTCTTACTGCCCTCTTCTGCCAGCCTGGTAGCCCCCAACTGCACCCCCTGCTGGCCTGGTTGCCCCCAACTGCCCCCCCTGCCAGCCTGGTCATAGGCAGCCATCTTGTGAGGGTGTGACCATCATTTTGCATATTACTCTTCATTATATAGGATATGAAAAGACATGGGCAATAGGATAGTGAAGAACTGGAGCAGTCAGTAGGGGCTGAGAGGGGGGGAAGGGGGAGGAAATGGAAGACATCTATAATACAATCAACAATTAAAATATATTTAAAAATAAATGAACTTATTCCTCCCAAATAGCTTTCTATGTATGCCCTCTGATGCCAGGCATTTTTCCACAGTGTCCTTGTTACATGGCTTGACATAGACAGAGCTCCACCTATTAGTCCCATGGACACAGTGATAGGTATGTGAGCAAGGGCAGACCAGAGGGCAGCAGACCTGATGGGATAGCTATGACTATTGGCCAGGTTACCTCCCCTAAAGAATGAGGTGTTCTGATTGGCTGGTTACATGCCATGGGAAATGTATCTGTGATTTTCCTCAAATCCCTAAATGTGGCCTATACAGAGTAGTGGGGGAAAAGTATGCATTCCTTTTATTTTACTCTTTATAGCAAATTTGAATTTGGGCTGCACATCTGAAACCATTTCTCCTTAAAATGTATTTGTACCCCATGTGCAATACAGGACTTGCCCTGGGATAAGTGTCAAGTTGGCAGCAGAGTTCAAGCTTGCCTCCCCTCACACCTGATCTTCCAACCTCGAGGCTGTAGCACCACAGTCCAGGTTACATCTAGAAGGGAGGTCTAGGCACATGTGTGCAGAATTCACCCCTCCTCACTGTCTTTCCTCTTTCAACCTTTACGGCATCCTCTATCCTAGCATCAGGTTAACTTTTTTCTAAATCTCACTTAATCAGATGTTAAAGCCCCATGTGATTTGTATGGATAGATAGGTAACATAAATGCATAAATCAGTGGTCATAAAGCAAAAGAATGGATGATTCTTGTAGCAAACCAGAGATAAACAGGCACTATTGATAGAGAATAAATTAATTTTAAAATTATAATAAAGCACAGTCCCCAGCAGGAAATGAAACATCTGTATATTGACCTCAGTCTGTGGCCTGTGGGTCTGTGTCCCTCCAGGAATAATATTGTGCATTTGCTCAAAAGTCCTCAATGTCTTCTCCCTATTTATGTGGAAATATGATTTTTTTTCTCTGAATCTCGGCACACCAGGGCTCCACAGTCTGCCCCCTGCTTGCTTTCCCAGTTTCCTCTCCCCTGCTCCTCTACATCCCTGTTTAACTCTTCTATGGACTGTTCCTCCAGAGGTAGACTTTGTCATCTAAGTCTGCTTATGTCATCCTCTTTGCTACTTTGTCCCCTACAATCTGCCTGCTGAAATTCAGGACCTGTCTCATCTACACCTCCACAAGCAGGCTTTTCTAAATGACTCCTGCAGAGGTGTGTATCCTAATCCCTTATATTTGCATAGCTCTTTAGAGGAAGTGGATTGTGCTTACTCCCAGACCCCAGAAGGCTCTGTTGTTTTTTGCCCAGGAACCTGGTAGACATGATTCCCAGCCGTCTTGCAACTCCTAGAGCCCTTACCAACCTGGAATGGCTTCTAAGATCCCACCAGATCTTACTCTAAGATTCTCAATAACATGGCTTCAGAATTGATAACTCTGGTTTGGAGCCAGATGAACCTGGGGAGATGGGAGAGTCCCCCAGAATCTCCTATCAGTGGCCCAGAATATCCCTTCCTGGCTCTGACCTGAGGACCAGTGCCACAGAGCCTGGAAGGCCAGTCAGCACCGCACAAGCATGTGCACTTGGTTTCTGTGCCACCAGATGTCAGACACCTAGCACTTCTTGGTCTGTGAAATGGGTGTCCCCAGATTAGCAGTCATCTTAGGGACAGCGGTTCCCCCACCACACTCATGATGCTGAGTAAGAAAGGTTGTTTCAGCCACACCCTGTATGGCCTTGTGCCAGGAAGACACCCAGGGCCTCTGTGGAGAGAGATCTCCCAGGAATTCCTCAGAAGCTGACTTCCCTGCACTGCCCTGTATGTCAAGGCTAAGGGGTTCCTGAGAAATCTGGCTTCAAGGGAAAAGGCACCTCTGTTTGGGAGCAGGCTGACCCTTGGCAGCATGCAGTGTTCCCGAAAGTCCCTGATTATGGCCAGGTCTGTCCCTAAAAGCCAGGTTCAGGGACAGATCTCAGCGAGCCCGGAAGCCGTCAGGCTGGCCCATGCATGCTCGATTACACTCGAGCATCTGACCTTACTCATCAGGCCATGTGGGCCTGTTGGATACAGCCTGCCCTGGTCTGCCAGGCAGTATCCAGGGACAGCAGTTCCCAATACTTGGACATTGATGAGGTTTGAATGGTGGTTATGGTCAGACTTTCCTTTTGCCTTGTGGCCTGTCAGGCAATTATGATTTCCAACTGTGACTTATCCCATGGGACCCTGGGTAGGTCTGGAATAGATTCCAAGATCCCAGGAGATCTCCCTCCAAGATTTTGAGATCTGGCTTCAGGGGAATTCATAACTCTGTCTTGGAGCTGGATGGACCTTGGCAGCCCAGAGTGTCCCGCAGCAGCTGCCAGTTGTGTCCCAAACTATTCTTACATGTCTCAGACTCAGACATCAATCTCAGGATGCCTGGATGCCTAGTCATTGAGGAAAGCACATGCACAGCTGGTTCCCACAGACCTGTCCTCAGGCATCCACAACTTACATGCCCATTGAGTGGCAGACCAGCAAACCTTATCATGGGGTCAGTGATTTCCTGCACTGTACTCTTGATGGAGAATGGGGAAGTTGAATTGGCCAGACTCTTGATGGCACTACTCTGGGAAGATACAAAGGCTGTTGGTGGATGAGAGCTCTCTCAGGTGCTTCTCACAAGCTATCTCCTGGCATGGCCCAGGCTTGCAGGGCCAATGAATCCCATGAGAGCAGGCATCAGGGAACCACAGTCTCTTCTTCTGTAGTGGTCTAGAGATCTGCAGCTTTATGTGTCATCCTGAATCCCTGCCTGTGGCCAGTTCTCTCCTACATGGTTGAACCCGTGGAAATATCTGAGGGAGGCCACAGGCTGATGATCCTTGCATGGGAGTTCAAACCTGAGCATCTGCCCTCAATTGTCTGGCTCTCCAGGCAGGTTGTATAGAACCTGCCTCAGCCCACCAGGCATAGTCCTGGGTCTGGCAGTTTCCTCACTGAGCCTTGAGGAGGAGGTTTGAATTGTTCTCACCCTTAGACCTCATAAGGCCCCTGCTGTCTTTCTCATGATTCCCAGCTCTCCTATCCCTTAGAACCTGGTCAGATTGAGAATGTTTTCAGAGATGCCACATTTCTGACTCCAAGATTGGCAACATCTATCTCCCTCTATTCCCCCTTTGCTGAGAGTTTTTACCATAAACTAGAGGCCTGGTGCATGAAAATTCATGCACTAGAGGGGAGTCCCTCAGCCTGGCCTGCCCCGTCTCACAGTCCAGGAGTCCTCAGGAGCTGGAGGCGACCCAGCGCTCAGGGGAAGGTGACGCCCCCATCACATCTCTGCTGCTGCCACTGCTGGCAGCACAAGCCTCAGCCAGCCCTGGTTACCAGAGCCTTGGGTGGCCCTGGGTGGCTGGGGGGCTGATGGGACTGGGGGACTCTGGAGGCAGGCATACCGCAAGGCCAGGCCCACCTTGGGGCAGGCCCAGCCTTGCCACGTGCCTGCTGCCCCGGCGGGGCTGAGGTGACTGGACGGTGCCATCTTGTGGCTGTGGGCATCACCATCTTTGAGGGCGGGGCAGTCAATTAGCATATTCCCTCCTTAATGGCTGTGGGCGCTGCCATCTTTGCGATTATGTGAGGGTCATTAGCATATTCCCTTTTTATTAAATAGTATTGTTGCGGAATTTTAACAAATGGCTTTTCTGCATCTATTGATGTTACTAAATGATGTTTATCTCTCATTTTGCTTATATGGTATATCACATTTATTGATTTGTGGTCATTGTATCAACCTTGCATCCTAGAATAAAGTCCACTTGATCATGGTGTATGATCTTTTAATGTATTGCTGGATCTGGTTTGCTAATATTTTGTGGAGGATTTTAGCATCTATGTTCATGAGAGATATTGGCCTATAATTTTATTTCTTTGCAGTGTCTTTACTTGCTTTTGTAATTAGGATTATGCTGACATCATAAAATAAGGTTGGGAACCTTTCCTCCTTTTGAATTTTTTTGAAATAGTTTAAGATAGGTGTTAGCTCTTATTTTTATTTTTGGTAAAATTCACCTGTGAAGCCATCCAGTCTAAAACTTCTGTTCATTGGGTGATTTTGATTACTGCTTCAATTTTGCTGGTTGTAATCTGTACAGATTCTCTGATTCATCCATATTTAGTTTGGGAGATTTCATGTTTCTATGCATTTATGCATTTGATCCAGATTGTTCAATTTGGCATATAATGGTGCGTAATATTTTCTTGTAATCCTTTGTATTTCTGTGGTGTCAGTTGTTACTTCTTTTTCCTTGATGATTTTATTTATTTGGGTCATCTCTCTTGTTTCTTTTTTCTTTTTAAATTCTCACCTGAGGATATTTTCATTGATTATTAGAGAGAAGGGAAGAGAGAGAGAAAATCATTTATTGGTTGTTTCCTGCAAATGCCTTGAGGGGGCTGGGGATCTAGCCAGCAACCTAGGTATGTACATTGACTGGGAATCAAACTGCAACCTTTTGGTGTACAGGACAATGCTCCTATCAACTGAGCCACACTGGCTAGGGACTTTTTTTCTTGATGAGTGTGGTTAAAGGTCTGTCAATCATTTTATCTCTTTAAAGAACTTAATCTTGGTTGCATTGATCTTTTGTATTTTTTAAACTATTTTTAAAACTTCTGCTCTGATCTTTATTATTTCCTTTCTTGTGCTCACCTGTTGTTTTTCTAGTTCCTTTAAGTATAAAGTTAAAATTTCCTTTCTTCTAAAGAGTAATTTGAAACAAATACATTGAGAAAGCAGTTAATTTTTTTAATTAGTGTATGTATATTGTTATAAATATTTACATTTTATGTCCATATGAATAGTAAGTAAAACACAAGAAATATCCTTATATTAAAGTGTTTATACAACCTTTGAATAAACTAAAATAATATGGTCATTAATTAAAGGAAACATATTACTTTTTTATATTATATTAATAGCTGTTGGAAGGAAAAAATCAAGAAAACATTCTTCACTCTGATATTATCAGATGTGTAAATAGGTGTTCATAAAAATGAAACTAAATAAGAGACAGCAGTGAAAATATTTAAGATCCTTTCAATAAATAGAACAAAGCATTGACTAGAGGCAAGGGCAAGAGGGGTAGCAATAACAATATATTTTTAAATTGATCTGGGAAGAAATAAAGACAGGGATCTCCTATTAGCATGATGATTTTTCTTTAAGAATTCAATCTGTGACAGCAATTTTAGAATCACAAAAGTCAAATAAAACCACTACAAAAATCCCAACTTGGCCATGTTTATAAAAAAGCTGTTTTCCCTTCTGGTACTTTACGACAGGTTTGAGGTGAAATTAGAAGGAAAATAAAATATTGTGAAGAGTCTGCTTAACAGCAAATAGCAGTCTTCTCACAACCAGTACCTCTTATAACCAGCAGATGGTGCCCTCCATTAAGACAACCCTTCCCGCACACATATTACACAGAATAAGAGTTAGGCTTATTGTTGGCCAGGGACAACTGAAAAAGTAATGGCAGTATTTTGTAGGAGAAAGAAGACTAAATTATGTTATTCTTCCCTAAGGATATAACCTAAAAGCCATATTCATATATTTTCCAGGATTTCAAACAAAAAGCTGTATTTTTCTATTAACACACCATTCAGCTTGAATTAAACTTTATTAATTCAAAATAAGTGTATTTATGTTATTCTTATTATTCCTATGTGTTCTGGTAAAACAAAGTAATTTTTAATGCTTAAGGAAGTCCTTTAATAAAGGTGAACCACCCTGGCTCCATGAATCAGTTGGTTGGAACATTGTCCTGTACACCAAAAAGGGTGCAAGTTCCATTCCCGGTCTGGGCACATACTTAGGTTGCAGGTTTGATTTCTGATTAGAGAGTGTATGGGACACAACCGATTGATGTCTCTCTCTCTCTCTCTCTTTCTCTCTCTCTCTTCCCCCACTCCCTTTCTATAAGAGAAGAGATATATCCTGGGTGAGGATTTAAAAAAAAATAAATGAAAACTGACACACTTTCTTTTCATATTTTTGGTAATGTTTATTTATAAAAGTTTAAAAATATACTTACTCTCTTGTCTATGTTATTTTTAAGGACAATCAATGTTCTAGAAGAAACTAGAGTTTAACTAGTTCAAATAAAAAAAAAAAAAAACAGGTCCTGGATCATTTCAACCAACACTAGTTTCTAACTAATTGCACAGGAAATATTCTGTTGAATCCCTTTGAGGCAATACTTTTTATACTAATAACTAGAGGTCTGGTACATGAAATTCGTGCATGGGGGGTGGGGGAAGCGGGTGTCCCTCAGCCCAGCCTGCACCCTCTCCAATCTGGGACCCCTCGAGGGATGTTCGACTGCCCATTTAATGGGCAGTAGGACATCCCTCTCACAATCCAGGACTGCTGGCTCCCAACTGCTTGCCTGCCCGCCTTCCTGATTGCCCCTAACCGCTTCTGCCTGCAAACTTGATCACCCCCTAACCACTCCCCTGCCAGCCTGATTGAAGCCTAACTGCTCCCCTGCCAGCCTGTTTTCCCCTAACTGCCCTCCCCTGCAGGCCTGGTCACCCCTAACTGCACTCCCCTGCAGGAATGGTCCCCCCAACTGCCCTCCCCTGCAGGCCTGGTCCCTCCCAACTACCTTTCCCTACAGGCCTGGTCGCCCCAAACTTCCCTCCTTTGCCGACTTGGTCACCCCTAACTGCCCTCCCTTGCAGGCCTGGTCCCTCCCAACTGTCCTCCCCTGCTGGCCATCTTGTGGTGGCCATCTTGTGTCCACATGGGGGCAGGATCTTTGACCACATGGGGGCAGCCATCTTGTGTGTTGGAGTGATGGTCAATCTGCATATTACTCTTTCATTAGATAGGATAGAGGCCTGGTGCACAGGTGGGGGCCAGCTGGTTTGCCCTGAAGGGTGTCCCGGATCAGGGTGGGGGTTCCCTTGGGGCATGGGGCGGCCTGGGCGAGTATCCTGTGGTGGTTTGCAGGCTGGCCACGCCCCACAATGACCCAAGTGGAGGCCCTGGGATCTGGGATTTATTTATCTTCTATAATTGAAACTTTGTAGCCTTAAGCAGAGGCCTGGGCTGGCCAGGGCTGCAGAAGCTTGGCTTCCTCCTTCGCCACGGGCAACCCTAGCCTCCTGCTCTTTCCAGCTCCATGGCTGCTGCCATTTCTGTTTGGATTTATGAATCTTCTATCATTGAAACTTTGTAGCATTGAGTGGAGGCCTGGGCCGGCAAGGGCAGGCGGAAAGCTTGGCTTCCTCCATTGCTGGGGAAACCCAAGCCTGTCTCCTGCTCTTTGTGGCTGTAACCATCTTGGTTGGGTTTATTTGCATATTCGCTCCTGATTGGATGGTGGGTGTGGCTTTTGGGCGTGGCTTGTGGGTGTAGCGGAGTGGTGATTAATTTGCATATTACTCTTTTATTAGATAAGATGATAGTATCTCTCACTTATTGAACAATTGATATTTCTCTAGTCAGTAGTCAACTTAATGTTTCATTTAGTGGGGGGATATACAATGGGGTAAAGGTAGTCTATTCAATAAATGGTGTTGAAAAAATTGGATAGATACTTGGAAAAACTGAAACTAGATCCTAGATCACCTTTTTATACCATATACAAGAATAAATTTAAAACGTATTAAAGACTTAAATGTATGGTTAGAAACCATAAAACTCCTAGAAGAAAAAATAGTAAAATCTCTAACATTTCTCTTAGCAATATTTTTTCAGATATATCTCCTTGGGCAAGGGAAACAAAAGTAAAAAAATAAACAAATGGGACTACATCAAACTAAAAAGTTTTTATACAGCCAAGGAAACCATCAACAAAATGAAAAGACATACTAACATACTAAATGGGAAAACGTATTTGCCAATGATACATCTGATAAGGAATTAACATCCAATATTTATAAACAACTCAGACAATTCAATGCTAAAAACATAAACAAATCAATTAAAAAATGGGCTACGAACCTGAAGAGACACTTCTCCAAAGAGGACATACAGATGGCTAATGGACAATGATGAAAGAATGCTCAATGTCACTAATGATCTGAGAGATGCAAATTAAAACTATAGTGAGGTATCACCTCACACCTGCCAGAATGGCTACCATCAATAAATTAAAAAACAACAAGTGTTGGTGAGGATGTGGAGAAAGGAGAACCCTCATGCACTACTGGTGAGAATGCAGATTTACAGTTTGGTGCAGCCACTACATAAAATATTATGGAGGGACCTCAAAAAATTAAAAATGGAACTGCCTATGACCCGTGTTTATGTCCAAAGAATCCCAAAACAGTAATTTGAAAGATATATGTATGCACCCAGTGTTCATTGCTGTATAATTTACAATAGCCAAACTATGAAAACAACCCAAATATCCATTAATAGACAAGTGGATAAAAAAGTGGTGGTACATACATACAATGGAATATTACTTGGCCAAAAAAAGAATGCAATCTTACCATTTACAACAGCATGCATTGACCTAGGGTATTATGGTAAGTGAAATAACTCAGATAGAGATTGTCTTTCTCTATCTAACTTACACATGGAATCTAAAAAGCAAAATAAGCAAACAAAATAGAAACTGATCATGAATACAGAGATCAGACTAATAGTTACCAAATGGGAGAGGGTTTGGGGGCTGGGTGAATGTAGAGGTGTTCTCTCTTTTCCGAGTCAGCACGGAAAAGGAACGGGTCCGATTCTGAGTGGAGGAGCTGGGGATTAAGAAATAAAAGAAAGAAAGAGACCAGATAGAAAGATAGAAACAAAGCTGGGAGCCAGGTGGGATGCCATCCTCTCTGATGGCCCATGCAGCACATTTATTTTATACCCCCAAATACCAGGAAGTATCACCAAAACTTAGGATCAAAGGAGCTTATTTGCATTCTTGAGTAGGCCCTAGTATTCCTGGTGCTTGCCTGGATTTACATATCAAAGCCTGCTCCCTGGCACCTGGACAAAGGTAAAAAGTCGTACTGATAACTGCCCCCCACCCCCGCCTTCTTGGGGAGGGAGTAACCAAGATGCGGCTCTGCCAGTCGCCTCTGGCTCAGCTGAGAATAATTTAAAGAAATGCCCATATGCCTTCCCAGGCGGCCCTCTACAGGTGAAAAAGGTGAAGGAATTAAAATTACTAATTGATCACATGGATGTAAAGGACAGCGCAGGGAATGGAGACAATAATATTGTAATAACTAGGCATGGTGACAAATGGGCAATTGAATAGTGGGTGACCACTTTGTAAATTACATGATTGTCTAACTGCTACACTATAAATCTAAACTAATCTATAATAATAAAAGCTTAATATGCTAGTTAGACTGTACCTCCTTCCGGGCATCCTTCCCAATGACCTTCTGGACCAAGCCAGGGCTGTGAGGGAATCCCGGGTCCTGGGTGCCAGAGGGAAGCCAGTTCTGGCAGCCGGGGGAAGGAAGGCTTACTCTTGCAGGAATTTCGTGCACCAGGCCTCTAGTACAGAATAATATTGAATGTAAATTGTAATTGAAATATAAATTATAAAAATATCTAATTTTTTTCTATTTTTTTTTCTTAGAAAACAGAGATACAATGGTCATAACCATCTAACCCTAGGTCCATAAATATTTTAATGACTTTTTTTCTCCCAATATAAAATAATTCAGAAATTAAAATTTTTTAATCACAGAGGTCTTATGGCTTTTAATACAATTTAAGCAGATTTCCATTTTGTTTGACATTTAAAAGCTAGATACATAAAAATATGCATCTAAGCAAAAACAAAGTTTATAGTATTTAGTGAACTTTACTTAAAATTGTTAAAAATTATACATTTTCAATATCTATACGATTCAGAAGTCAATTTTTTTCTTCTTGATTCGAAGCTCACCACTATTAGAGTTAGGAACTTATGCAAGTCCTTTAAACTCTCCATGTTTTCATGTATAAATATGCAGAACATAAGCACCCGAGTCATTAAAAAATCCTGAAAATAATTGACTAGTGATGTGTAACAGCATTTTAAGTAACAGTAAATCCCTTTGCTATCTGTCTCACTTAATAGAGGGAATTAATTAACTGTATCACCATAAGTTGCTCAGGACTCCAGCTTCATTCCTCTGTTGCCCTCCAAGGGTCTAAGCAACTGCAGGGCCCTGCTGGAGGTGGAGCTAGCAGCCTGCAGGGCTGGGCTTGCATGCTGTTGGCAGCAGGGCCTGGGATGGAGCTGGCAGCCTGGGGGGCCCGGTGCAAGAACCACAGGGTGGTAGCCATGATCAGCATGGGGTGGGGCCCTGGAGGAGGCAGAGCCCCTCACTGACTGCAATCTTGGCTAAATCAGAGGCAGCAGCTATTGTGGGAGAGACAGTCAGTGCAACAGATTGGGGTTCCATGCAGCACCTCTCCACTAACCGTTTCCATGTCCAGGGAGCCATGTGTATATGGTTTGCCCAGATACAGTCTCTCCTTTCCCAGGTCTTTCTCACTGTAAAGGTTTTCTCCACCTGATCCCACTGAAGGGTTTTACCTCTCAAGTTTCCACGTTCTGTTCCAGATTAGGAAAACGGTTTTGACCACCTGGGTTTGTTTATTTTGTAGGATCTTACCCAATCCCTACACTGTACATCTGAAACTCTCTTCTCTCTCTCTCTCTCTCTCTCTCTCTCTCTCTCTCTCTCTCTCTCTCTCTCTCTCCTTTTGTTTGGATGCATATTTTTATGTATCTACCTTTTAAATGGAGTTGGGAAATTGAAGATGAAGAGAATACTTGACTAGCAGGCTCCCTGGAGAGTGGCTGATGAATTGGAAAACTGTGGCATGGGGAGAGGGGGGGCTATTCAAAAGAAATAGCCTTTCTTTAAGGGCTCTCAATTTTAATTTACACAGTCACCCATCTATCCCCTTTTTAAGTTTACTGGTATGAAAAGAGTTGACTTTTTGTTTATTTACTGCTCTTGATTAGCACAGCTGAAAGATTCTGCAATTTTTCAGACATAAATAAAGCAGTCTAATTTATGACGATTCATTTAGTATAGTAGTGGAAAGAGCAGACATGGGTAGATAGGAGTCAAGGGACTCTATTCTGTAGAGAGTTCAATTGTGTAATTTTCATGCCCCTGTACAGCCATTTACCCTTCAATGATACTCACAGATAGCGGTTTATCACTTGCATACGGTTTCAGGCATTTGCCTAAACACTCCTTTTCAGCCTCATGGTAACCATGAGATAACTACCATTGTTTCCCAGTTTTAAAGATGAGCAAATGACCCACAAGTTAATTTATTTTCCTTGATTTTTTAGTTAAAGCCATAATGTAACCTGATTCATCTTATTGCTATAAGAATTATACTTACTAGTACATGTTTTCATGTAGCCAAACTTATCTTGAATACAATAAAATACTTTTATAGTTCTAAAGAATGTTAAGTAAAATTAGTCTCAGTTCCCTAATTTTACAGTTAAATAAATCAAAGCCTAGGAAGTGTCTTAACCTCTAACAACAATATCTTTAAGAGGTCATGAGCTATTTTTACATTTCCTAGTAGTTGCTTAACTAAACATTGAACTGAAGTTGCATTTGATCATTTCAAAATTGTGGTGTTTTGCCATGTCCAGTGTGGCTCAGTGGCTGGAGCATCGGCCTAGACACCTAAGGGTCGCAGGTTTGATTCCCAGTCAAGGGCATGCACCTGGGTTGCAGATTTGACCCCCGGCCCAGTTGGGGCTCCTGTGGGAGACAACCAATTGATGTGTCTCTCACATTTCTCTCTCTCTAAAAAGAAATGAAAAAATTATCCTTGGGTGAGGATTTTTTTTTAATGTGGTGTTTGGTTGACATAAAAAATCCTTTACTGGGACTTTTATTTTTCAGCAGAGTGATATTTTGTATGTGTGATATAATCGAAACATGAGTTATAACAAATTGGTAATGTCACTACATCTTTTAGCGGGAACTTTGCCCCAGGATGATCTTACTAAGTTTTCTAAGAAGCAAATGATGCTAATACAGAAAGCTAATTCAAGATGTACAGGTATTTGGTTGAAACTATGTATCTTTACCACAATCATGGTTAAAAATTAGTTTTTTAATAGTACATTGGCTTGTTTTGTTTACCAGTGAATCAAGTAAAATCTTAGTGTAGTGGAATCTGTTATTATTTTACATTCTAACCCAGCCTTGGGCAAACTACGGCCCGCGGGCCGGATCCGGCTGTTCCATCCGGTTTTCTTGCTCTCCCCTCCGCTCCTTTACTTTGAATTTATATTAGTTCACACAAACACTCTATCCATGCTTTTGTTCCGGCCCTCCGGTCCAGTTTAAGAACCCATTGTGGCCCTCGAGTCAAAAAGTTTGCCCACCCCTGTCTAACCATTCGTCTCTGCTGTGTGTTTTTTAATCTTTGTTGTTGAAAATATTATATATGTCCTCTTTTTCCCCCATTGACCTTTTCTAGCCCAATCACACCCCCTACCCAGGCTTTCACTATCCTATTGTCTGTGTCCATGGTTTATTCATAAAGAACATGTATGCATATATGCATAAAAACCCTCCTTCCCTCTGAGATTCTGCATTCTGTTCTATGCTTCTATAATGCCGGTGGTCTTGATACGCCCTCTAGAAGGGTTCAGGAAACCTGGAGAAGGGGCTGTGCATAAATTAAATAAGAGTCCAGAGACAAAACATAATTTTGAAAGGCATTTATTTGGTGGGGGGGCAGAGGAGCTTGGCTGAAGAAACCAAGTTCTCCTTGTCTCAGGACCCCTTGCTTTTTATTAACACAATTTGTCCGAAGACAAGGTGGAGATATACACATCAAAGGGTAGGGTTAGATACAGAAGCCATTGTCAGATTGGGGAATTACCTCCAGCTGTTCAGGTGTTTGGACAGGAGGAGGCAATAACATGTAGATTACGATGCCCTGAGCTGTCTGGCAGCAAGCAATCATCCTTTTCAGGTTTGGGGAAATGCCTTTAGCCATTCTCAGCAGGTGATAACATATGTGACTCAGCCCTTGTTGAGTCACCAAGTTCCATCAACCTTTCAATGAAACTCTTGCAATTATGACATGCAGGAATTGCTTTCTGGCACTTCTATGTCTCTGGACCTATATTGTTCAATCATTTATTTGGTTCATTAGATTCCACATATGCATGAGATAACGTGATACTTGTCTTTTTCTGACTGGCTTATTTTGCTTGCATAATACTCTCCAGGTCCCTCCATGCTGTCTCAAAGGGTAAGAGAGCCTTCTTTTTCATTGCTGCATAGTATTCCATGGTATAAATATACCATAACTCTTTTATCCACAAATCTACCGATGGGTATTTGGGCTGTTTCCAGATCTTAGCTATTGTAAATCATGCTGCTATGAAAATAGGGGTGAGTAACTTCTTTCTGATTGGTGTTTTGGGTTTCTTAGTATATATATGCAGAAGTGGGATCACTGGGTCAAATGGTAGTTTCATATTTAATTTTAAGAAAACAACTCCACACTGTTTTCCATAATGGCTGCACAAGTCTGCATTCCCACTAGCAGTGTATTGGGGTTCCCTTTTCTCTACATCCTCACCAGCACTTGTCATTTGCTGATTTGTTGATGGTAGCCATTCTGATAGGTGTGAGGTGATATCTCATTGCTGTTTCAATTTGCATCTCTCTGATGATCAGTGACTTTGAACATTTTTTTTTCATATGTCTATTGGCCATCTGTATGTTCACTTTGGAGAAGTGTTTATTTAGGTCCTTTGCCCATTTTTAAATTGGATTGTTTGTCTTCCTTTAGTTAAGTTGTATGAGTTTCTTATATATTTTGGATATTAAACCTTCATCAGATGTATCATTGCCAAATATGTTTTCCCATACAGTGGGCTCTCTTTTCATTTTGCTGATGGTTTCTTTTGCTGTGCAGAAGCTTTTTAGTTCGATGTAGTCCCATTTGTTTATTGTTTCCAGTTTCCTTTGCCCTAGGACAGTGGTCGGCAAACTGTGGCTCGCTAGCCACGGTTTGCCGCTCTGTTGACTAATGAGTTTGCCGACCACTGGGATAGGGGCTTAATCACAAGGAACAACAGCCTGTAATTATTGGAATCGAGAGTCTAGGTCAGTGGTCAGCAAACTCATTAGTCAACAGAGCGGCAAACCGCGGCTCACGAGCCGCATGTGGCTTGCGAGCAGCAGTTTGCTGACCACTGCCCTAGGAGATGTATCCGTAAACATATTGCTGCAAGTAATGTTTGAGTTTTGCTGCCTATGGTTTCTTCTAGGATTTTTATGGTTTCATGACTCACATTTAAGTCTTTTATACATTCTGAGTTTATTCTTGTGTATTGTATAAGTTGGTGGTCTAGTTTCATTTTTTGCATGTATCTATCCAATTTTCCCAACACCATTTATTGAAGAGACTATCTTGACTCCATTGTATGCTATTGCCTCATTTGTCAAATATTAATTGAGCATAATGGGTTGGGTCAATTTCTGGGGTCTCTGTTCTCTTCCATTGATCTATCTGTCTGTTCTTGTGCCACTACCAGGCTATTTTGATTATGGTGGCTTTGTAGTATAACTTGATATCTGGCATTGTGAACCCTCCAACTTTGTTCTTCTTTCTCAGGATTGCTGTGGCTATTCATGGTATTTTGGTTCCATATAAATTTTTGGAGTATTTGTCTAGATCTGTGAAATATGCTATTGGTATTTTAGTAGGGATGGCATTCAATCTGTAGATTGCCTTGGGTAATATGGACATTTTAATGATGTTAATTCCACCAATCCATGAACACTGTATATTCTTCCACTTGCTTATATCTTCCTCTATCTCTTTTTGCAACATCCTATAGTTTTCTGAGTATAAGTCTTTTACCTCCTTGGTTTATTCCTAAGTTTCTTAATTTTTTGTTGCAGTGGTAAATGGGATTGCTTGCTTAGTTTTTCTTTCTGAGAATTCATTATTGGTGTATAAAAATGCCATCAATTAGAGAGAGAAACATAATGTATCCTGCTACATTGCCAAATTCATTTATTAAATTTAGTAGTTTTCTGGTGGAGTCTTTAGGGTTTTCTATGTACAATATCATGTCATCTGCCAATAATGACAGTTTTAATTCCTCCTTTCCAATTTGGATGCCTTTTATTTCTTCTTCTGTCTGATGGCTGTGGCTAGGACTTCCAGTAATGTGTTGACTAAGAGTGGTGAAAATGGACATCTCTATCTTATTCCTGTTCTTAGTGGAAATAGTTTTAGTTTTTGCCCATTGAGTATGATGTAGGATTTTTTAAAAAAAATTGCCTTTATCATGTTGAAATATGATCCCTCTGTTCCCACTTTGCTGAGAGTTTTTATCAAAAGAGTTGGATTTTGTTGAATGCTTTTTTCTGTGTCTATTGATATGCTCATGTGATGTTTGTGTTTCAATTGTGTATATGATGTATCACATTTATTGATTTCTGAATATTGTGCATTGGCCCTTTAAGACAGTGCCTGCATTTCCAGCTGTCTCTCCTTGACAGACTGCAACCCTGCTGCTTCTCACAACCAGATGGTATGTGGGCACCTTTCTCAGTTCTGGTGCTCTCTGTTGAGGAGCCCAGCTTGGGGTTTAGATTCCAGAGTTCTCAGTGGAATCTCCCCATAGCTGGGATATCTCTCCAGAACCTCAGCTGCTGTCTGTGGGAGTCCAAACAACTCTTTTGCACCTCTGCCCCTTCTACCAATCTCTGTGTGGTCGCCACTTTCCATCCTTGGTTATCAGGGCTCCAGCTAGTCTTCAGTTGATGTTTCAGAGTGTGTGTGTGTTTTTTGTTTGTTTTGTTTTGTTTTTGTTTTTAGTTGTAATTCCTGTTTGGTTCTAGGAGCATGTCAGTGTAGCATATACTTACTTCGCTGCCATTTTTAATCTCTGTTTGTTTTTTTAAAATAAATTGCATATCTAAACTGCAGTTACCTTTGAATTATTAAAGTTGGAAAGGAAGATTTTAAAAAATAATTTGTTAAACTTAAGCCCATTTTTAAAACTTTAATTTAGAATGTATATTCTTTTGCATCAAACATTTTTTTCTAGAGTAGTCAGTTGAAATAAAGTAATAAAAGATTTCCATTTCTGTAATTTTAATTGTATTTATTTGCTGAAGTTGATTGAGTCCTTATTTAGTTTCCTTTCTTTATATTCCAAAAGGATGAAGATATTAGTAACCTTTTTAGTATGTGTGTGTTAGTGCTTGGATTTCCAGTAACTTAACAACTGCCCAGCCTAAAAGCCAAAATTTATTGTCTACTAGGAAAGGTCAAATTGTATTTTGGGAGGTTGGATCAGGCTGTGATTGAGAGAGAAATTTATTTGGAAAGGTGTTCTAGGCTCCCAAGCTAGACATGAGTTGATAACTTAGATTAACATCCTATCTAATAAAGAGGGAATATGCTAATTAACCATCACTCTGTCACAAAGATGGCTGCACCCACAGCTGAGGCCAAGTTCCCATAAGGAGCCTTAACAAGCAATTAGCAGGGACCTGAGGCTACACCTTCCCCACCCCCGTGGGGCTTGACAGGGCACCTCAGGCCACACCCCCCGCCCCAGCACTGAGCCAGGGGACCTGAGGCTGCACCCCCCTGCCTGGCAGGGCTTTACAGGGGACCTCAAGGTGCACCCCCTGTGCTGGGTCAGGAGACCTGAGGCTGCGCCCCCCCCCCCCCCCCCGCCTGGCAGGGATTGACGGGGTACCTCAGGCCATGCTCCCCACCCAGTGGGGCTTGACAGGGGATCTCAAGCCATGTCCTACACCTGGTGGGGCTTGACGGGGGACCTCAAGGCACGCCCCCCACATTGGTCTGGGCTGGGGGACCTCAGGCCATGCCCCCTGTCCTGGCACCGGGCCAGGGGACCTGATGCTACGTTACCTGCCTGGCGGGGCTTGACGAGGGTGGGACTAGCCAGGTCCGGATCTATTCCAATGAGGCGGGGGGGGGGCGGCCAGGTCTGGGTCTCACAAGATTTTGAGGCGCATGTGGGTGGGCGGGGACTTGACTCTGGGTCCCGTGGTGTGCCTCAGACTCTGACAGGAGGAAGGTTTTCATATATATTTTACTAATTTTCTTTCATCTCTGACACTTCTATTATAGAGAAAGGGCAAATAGCAATATTAAATTGTTTCCTCTAATCCCCTTTTAATGTGCACGAATTTCGTGCACCAGGCCACTAGTGTAGTTTAATATAAGATTAGATGTTGCTTTATGATTCTACAATAAGAAGTTATTTACAGCTGAAATAATATAAATATCTGGGACTTACTCCAAAATTTATCTGGACAAATAAGAAAAGAGGAAAAGGAGAAAGTAATCATAGATCAGGATGAAATAAGATTGGCCATTAAGGTGATGGGCACATAGAGATTAATCATACTGTTCTATCTACTTTTATTTGTTTGGACTTTTCCATAATTAAAAAGACAAAGGTAATACTAGGTGAAGTTAATATTTTCTTAAAATACTTGGTGCTTCTTAAATGTATTCTAATTTATAGTGATTTTTTTAAAGAATGTACTATTACTTTAGTCAGTTATTTTTCATTTCTTTTTTTCAGTTTTGGTATGATTTTTTAAAATTTAATAAATTTTTATTGTTCAGATTATTACAATTGTTCCTCTTTTTTTTCTCCCATAGCTCCCCTCCACCCAGTTCCCACCCCACCCTCTGCCCTTACCTTCCCCCACTGTCCTCATCCATAGGTGTACAATTTTTGTCCAGTCTCTTCCCACATTCCCCACACCACTTTCACCCCAAGAATAGTCAGTCCACTCCCTTTCTATGCCCCTGAGTCTATTATATTCACCAGTTTATTCAGTTCATCAGATTTTTTATTCACTTGATTTTTAGATTCACTTGTTGTTCATAATTTTTATCTTTACCTTTTTCTCCTTCTTAAAGAATACCTTTCAGCATTTCATGTAATACTGGTTTGGTGTTGATGAACTACTTTAGCTTTCTTTTTATCTGTGAAGCTCTTTATCTGACCTTCAATTCTGAATGATAGCTTTGCTGTGTAGAGTAATCTTGGTTGTAGGTTCTTGCTATTCATCACTTTGAATATTTCTTGCCACTCCCTTCTGGCCTGCATAGTTTCTGTTGAGAAATCAGCTGACAATCATATGGGTGCTCCCTTGCAGGTAATTAACTGTTTTTCTCTTGCTGCTTTTAATATTCTCTCTTTGTCTTTTGCTCTTGGCATTTTAATTATGATGTGTCTTGGTGTGGTCCTCTTTGGATTCCTTTTGTTTGGGGTTCTGTGTGCTTCCTGGACTTGTAAGTCTATTTCTTTCACCAGATGGGGGAAGTTTTCAGTCATTATATCTTCAAATAGGTTTTCAGTATCTTGCTCTCTCTCTTCTCTGGCACCCCCATAATTCAGATGTTGGTATGCTTGAGGTTGTCCCAGAGGCTCCTTACACTATCTTCAAATTTTTTTATTCTTTTTTCTTTTCCGGTTGAGTGTTTTTTGCTTCTTTGTATTTCAAATCTTTGACTTGATTCTTGCGGTCCTCTAGTCTGCTGTTAGGTCTCTGTATGATATTTTTAATTTCAGTCAGTGTATGTTTAATTTCTAGTTGGTCTTTTTTCATATCCTAGAGGGTCTTGCTAAATTTATCAGCCTTTTCTAGGAAATTCTTGGAAAACCTTATAACTGTGGTTTTGAACTCTATATCCAGTCATTTGCTTTCCTCCATTTCTTTCATTTGTGATCTGTTTCTTTGTCTTTGCATTTTTGCTGCTTCCCTGAGTTGGTAGAGTAGATTTGTGTGCTAGGTGTTCTATAGGGTCCAGTGGCTCAGCCTCTGCAGTTACCTGAGGTGGACACTCTTTGTGTACCCCTTTGTGGACTGTGTGCTCAGCCTTGTTGTAGTTAAGTCTTGATTGTTGTTGGTATCACTGGGAGGAATTGACCTCCAGGCCAATTGGCTATGAGGATCAGCTGTGTCTACGCTGGGATAACTTATGTGCTGGAGACACCCTTATGAGACAAGACTTGCAAAATTATAAAAGCCTCTGTGCTCAGCTTGCATGGGGCAGAGTCTCAGGGCGGAGCAGACAGCCTTGGCTTCCCATCAGCACTGCCCTATGTGGCCTCTGGGTCTCAGTGTCCCTCAGTAATCACTGCAAGCACCTCTGAGAGAAAGCCGCCCTTGAGTTTCGCCTGCTGCCAGACAGTCCAGTTTCCCCCGAATGAGTTTGGGTTCCCAGAGTCTCGCCCGGAACTGGAGTTCAGCGCAGTCGGGAGCTTCCGTCTCCCTCCCACTTAAGAAAGCCAGCTGCACACTCAGCAGTTAGTCCTCTCTGTGTGTGCGCACCTCCAGACCTCTGCCTTTCGTAGCTCCCCTGAGTCTTAGTGTCCTTTTCTCTTTTCCTGACAGTCCAGCTTCCCCCCCTCCCCCCCCCCCGTATGAGTATGGGTCCCCAGGGTCTCGTCCTGAACTGGAGGTCAGTGCAGTCTGGAGCTTCCGTCTCCCTCCTGCTTGAGAAAGCCAGCTGCACACTCAGCAGTCAGTCCTCTCTGTGCGTGCGCGCCTCCAGACCTTTGCCTTTCGTAGCTCCCCTGAGTCTTAGTGTCCTTTTCTCTTTTCCTGACAGTCCAGATTCCCCCCCGTATGAGTATGGGTCCCCAGGGTCTCGCCTTGAACTGGAGGTCAGTGCAGTTGGGAGCTTCCGTCTCCCTCCCGCTTGAGAAAGCCAGCCACACACTCAGCTGCCAGTCCTCTCCGCACGCACGTCTCCATACCTCAGCCTTTTGCAGCTCCTCTGAGTCTTTGTGTACTTTTCTCTTTTCTTCTAGTTGTAGAATTTCCACTCAGCCAGCTTTCCTGTGGTTCTGGATGATGTCCATTTTGTCTTTTAGTTGTAGTTTTGAAATTGTTGTGGGAGGCAGCAGTTTAGGTGTTTACCTATGCCGCCATCTTGGTTTCTCCATTTCTGAACTGGAATCTTTTTTTCTAAATAATTGTGTAGAATTGGAGAAATTGAAGAACTCAAATCAAAACCTGTTGCTAGAGGAACTGATGAAGTTATTAATGTGATGAAACTTAGTTGTGAATATTGCTTTCATTTTGATTTATTTATTTAAAGGTAATGTCTAATGACCAATCAGATTTCAGTGAGTGCTGTCAGCCTCCTGGAATGGTATCTAGCTTTTTGTCTCTGTTTCTCCACTTCCTCTTTGCCCTTAGATAAGTTTGTAATCACTCTGGCTGACTGTAAAAAGAGAGGGTTTAATGACCTCTGGCTCCCTTTTGTTCTGAAATGAGTATTATTCCCTCTTCTTTTCATCAAACACACTGTAACTGTGGTTATTGCCTCAGTCTCAGCCCTGCTCTTTCCTCTTCATCTCAGAAAACCCAGTCATGCTCAGGACCTTGATGACCATTTATGCATACATTTAATCTATTGGTAGCTAGATATCCCTGGACTTGACTACTAACCATAACTCACAGGTGAATTTTTACCTATTTGGGGGAAAATCTTTACCCATTTCTCCAGTCCACTCTTCAACATGACCATCCTCTTTCCTGGACTACCAGGGGCAGCACTGTTTTCCAGGCCTTTAGCATTAAAGACTCCTCAGCTCATCCAACTTACTTTTAATTTCTTGATGTCAGGTATGGTATTCTTCAATTCTGACTTTTTATTTTAATCCTTATGAGAGAGAGAGAGAGAGGAAGAAGAAGAAGAAGAAGAAGAAGAAGAAGAAGAAGAAGAAGAAGAAGAAGAAGAAGAAGAAGAAAGAGAGAGTGTGTGTGATAGAGAGAGACATTGATGTGAAAGAGAAACATCATTCAGTTGCCTTATGCATGTGCCCTAACTGGGTATCAAATCCATAACCCAGGCATGTGCCCTGACAGAGAATTGAGAACCAATAACCTTTTTGTGCACAGGGCAACACCCAACCAACTTTGCCACTCTGGCTAGGCCTGACTGGTTTTTATTCATGGTTTCTATGTTATTTTTCATGCTGTTTTAATTCTCACTATCTTCTTTGTAATTCATATGTAGTTCCTTGAGCGTCCTTGTAACTGTTACTTTGAACTCTTTATTTGATAAATTGTTTGCCTCCATTTCATTTAGCTCTTTTTCTGTAGATTCTTTTTGGTCTTTCATTTGGGGCTTGTTTCTTTGTTTCCCCAATTTGGCTATCTCTTGTTTATTTCCATGTATTAGATGTAACTGCTATGATTTCCAGTCTCCATGGGTTGTTTTTATGTAGTAGATGTCTTATGGGACCCATGGGCACAACCTCCTTGATCTCCTGAGCTGGAAGCTCTAGGAATGTCTCTTTTGTGGGTTATATAGGCTCTCCTGTTGTAAGTGGGTCTTTATTGCTGTTGGCCCATTTGTGGGTGGGACTGACTCTCTGGCTGGCTAACTATGAGGCTCAACTCTGAACATGTCATGCAAGCTGTTGTACAGGTGCCTTTGGATATGTTGTTTGTGAAGCTTATGGGATCCTGCTCCTATGTTGTCTGAAGCTGGCCACTTGGTGTGCCATTTTTAAGCCTCCTTGCAGGTTCTCTGATGCAAGCCAATGTCAGATACTTTCTATGCCTGATCTTGACAACCTGTACTGGGTAGGTTTAGTCCACACACTGCAGAGTCCTCACTTCATATGTGGATGGGTTCTATGACTTAAGCAACATAGCCTATAACAAAACCAGTTGAACCCAGTTTTACCATGGGTAGGCTCATTAGTATAAATAAGAATCAGATTTCTAGGAAACCTCATCAATGTTATAAGGAATGGCTGCTTCAGAAACAACATTATTCGAGGACCTGCTGGACATTATTCAAGGCTGTTTGGTTTTTACCTTTTTCTAGACATATGTCATCTTTTCCCTTTTAATTTTCAAATTAATATTTTTTCAATTAAAAGTAAAAATATTTAAATTAAAAATTTTAATTTAAGTTAAATAATTTAAAATAGAAATTTATACAACATAAAAGTCACAATTTGGTGTACACTTTAGTGGAATTTAGTACATTCTACAATGTTGTACACCACTGTCTAGTTCCAGAATATTTTGATCACCCCAAAAAGAAACTCTGTATTCATTAAATTATCATTCCAGCCAAAACCGGTTTGGCTCTGTGGATAGAGCGTCAGCCTGCGGACTGAAAGGTCCCAGGTTTGATTCCGGTCAAGGGCATGTAACTTGGTTGTGGGCACATCCCCAGTAGGAGGTGTGCAAGAGGCAGCTGATCAATGTTTCTCTCTCATCGATGTTTCTGACTATCTATCCCTCTTCCTTCCTCTCTGTAAAAAATCAATAAAATATATTAAAAAAAATTATTCCATATTTCCTCCTTCTAGCAGCTGCTAGTAAACATTAATTTGCTTTCTGCCTCTATAGATTTAACTACTCTGGATATTTCATATAAATAAAATCATACAATAATATGTGACTTTTGCTTAGCATAATGTTTTGAGGTTCATCCATGTATCAGTAGGTAATTTCTTTTTATGGCTGAAGACTATTCTGTTTTATATATGCAACATTTGTTTATCCATTCATCCACTGATGGACATTTGGCTTATTTCTGCTTTTTAGTTAATGCCTTTAGTGCTGCTATAAACACATGTGAAGAAGTATTTGTTCAAGTTGTTGTTTTCATCTGGGTATTAAGCAGGAAGTCTTAAAATATAATGGAAACATTTGATCAGAAACTAAAAGACCCTCTTTTGGGACTATTGTAGTAAGAATTTCTGCACTAAGAGAGATTCTTCTAAATTATAGAAACCTACCAAAAATGCCACAATTCTTCAGAATGCTAACCTAAACATAAACATTATAAACTAATATTTGTAAACAGTTGGCATAAGCATTTACCTTTAAAGAAACTGTATCAATGCTATAGGTATATGTATTAGAGCATCTATATATATAAAAGCCTAAGCAACCAGATGACTGGCTGACTGGCAGATAACTATGACACCCACTGACCAGCAGGGGGCAGGTGCTCAACGTAGGAGCTGCCCCCTGGTGGTCAGTGCGCTTCCACAGCCAACCTCCAGTGGCTGGCCAACCTCCCTCAGTCCCTCCCACCAGCTGGCCGGCACCAATCGGCCCTGATCAGGACTGGGCGAGATGGCCCCAATTGGCCTGATCGCCAGCCAGGCTGAGGGACCCCACCCGTGCATGAATTTGTGTATATATAATAAATGAATGAAATAATATTAATTATAAATTAATATAAGATAAAATTGTATATTTTTAATAATAGATGTCATCCCTCCTGGGGATCAGCAAATTATAACCTGGGTCTGGTTGGTTTTGTGTGGTCAATTAAGTAAGATAATTTTTATATTTTTGAAGGGTTATTAAAACAATACAAAGCAAAAAAAAAAAAAAACAGAGGCAAATATGTAACAGACTGTATGTTCTCTGTAATACCTAAAGTATTTACCATCTGTCCTTTACAGAAAATGTCTGCCTACCTTTGTCTTATATCAAACAACTCATTATCACATAAATTACTTTTTTTCTTGAAGATTAAACTGTTTTTGCCATCTGAATTTATTTATTCAATATCCAATAGAATTATAAATTAGGTTGGACACAAGAGGGAAACTTTAATTAAAAATATATATTTTTATTTTTCACACACTGACAAAGAGTGCTCAAATGAAACTTTTTCTAAATTTGAGATAAATCTAGATTGATTTGAGATTACATTTTCTAGGACAAGATGTAGTAGATGGTACTTAAAATTAACATTTTCCTTAATTTCCCTGAGGGCTTCTTAGCTGTGCAATCAAGGTAGGCACTGGGCAAGAGCAGAATTTTTCAGTGGACAAGCTTTCATATCTGGATATTTATACAAAGTGTTTGGACCAGTGAACAAACTCCTAAAACTTTGACTGCAGTCACATTTATTCCGAATTTAGTCCTTTCTTCGCATTTCAAAAATTTTCTAATTTGGGATTTAGACCATAGTCTTTGTAGGAACTCAATGTCAAACTTAATGGCACACAACTTTAGAAACGTCACATACATAGCCAATACCAATATATGTCTAATAATATTATCACAAATGTAAGAAAACATAAGCCATTGTAAGGTTCTCTTAAAGAATGTTTACATTTGGGCAATTTATTTCATTTTAATGATTAAGAAAAAACAAATTATTATTATTTACTATTGTTATTATGATAAGTCATTGCTTTTAATGATACATTAAATAATAATTATAATGGCAGCCTAGCCAGCATGGTTCAGTGATTGAGTGTCAACCTATGCACCAGGAGGTCACAGTTTGATTCCCCGTCAGGGCACAGGCCGGGGTTATGGGATCTATCCCCAGTAGGGGGTGTGCAGGAGGTAGCCAAACAATGATTCTCTCTCATCATTGATGTTTCTATTTCACTTTCCCTCCCCCTTTTTCTTTGAAATCTTATTTTAAAATAAAGAAAAACAATAAATATAATGGCAAGCTGTAGAGAGAATAAATAATATATATAAAAAGATTTAAAAAACAATATTTGCTTGCTACTTTATTTTCAGAAACAAAAAATTAAACATTTTCTATTCTTACCTAAAAAGTACTTTTACTTCCTAAACAAACAAAAATAAACAAATGGACTACATCAAAATAAAAAGTTTTTGCACAGCAAAGAAAACCATCAATAAAATTAAAAGACAGCCTATTAAAAGGGAAAAGATATTCACCAATGAAACATATAATAAAGGGTTAGTATATAAAATTTATAAAGAACTCATACAATTCAACACCAGAATTAATCCAAACCATCCAACTAAAAAATGGTTAGAGTACTGAACAGACACTTCTCCAAAGAGGACATACACATGGCTAATAGATACATGCTCAATGTAACTAATATAACAATCAGAGAAATGTAAATTAAAACCACAAGGAGAGATCACCTTATACATGTCAGAATGGCTATCTATAATAATAAAAATGTAATATGCTAATTACACTGGACAGCTGAACGACCTTCCAGACATCATTCCAGATGTCCTTCCGGACCTTCCGGATGAAGCCACTGTGGTGGGGACTGAGGCATAGATGGCCGCCATGGCAGGCAGAGCCAAGGCAGAGGCAGTTAGAGGCGATCAGGCTGGCAGGCAGAGTGGTTAGGGGGCGATCAGGCAGTTAGGGACGATCAGGCAGGCATGAGAGTGGTTAGGGTTGATCAGGTAGGCAGGCAAGTGGTTAGGGGTGATGAGGCAGGCAGGCAGAGTAGTTAGGGGCTATCAGGCAGGCAGGCAGGCGAGCAGTTAGGAGCCTGTGGTCCTGGATTAGGAGAGGGATGTCCAACTGCCAGTTTAGTCCCGATTCAGCAGCCAGACATCCCCTGAGGTGTCCCAGATTGCAAGAGGGTACAGGCTGGGCTGAGGGCCCCCCACCCCTGTGCATGAATTTCATGCACCAGGCCTCTAGTCATTAATAAATAAACAAACAACAAGTGTTAGAGAAGATGTGGAAGAGGAAACCCTCATGCACTGTTGGTAGGAATGCAGGTTGGTGCAGAAACTATAAAAAACAATATGGAAATTCCTCAAAAAATTAAAAATAGAACTACCTTATGATCCAGCTATTCTGCTTCTGGGTATATATTCGAAGAAATCCAAAACACTAATTTGAAAAGATATCTTCATCCCTATGTTCACTACAGCATTACGTAACAGTAGCCAAGATATGGATGCAACCCAAATGCCCATCAATAGATGAGTGGATAAATAAGTTGGGGTGCTACATAGAATAAAATATTAGTTGACCATAAAAAGAATAAAATCTTACTGTTTGCAATAACATGTATGGATATAGAGTATAACCCCATACTAAGCGAAATAAGTCAGACAGAGAAAGACAAATTCCATATGATTTTACCTATATGTGAAATCTAAAGAACATAATAAAGAAACAAACAAAACAGAAACAAACTATAGATACAGAGAACAAAATGATAGCTGCCAGATTGGAAGGAGGTTGGTGGGAATGGATGAAAAGGGATTAAGAAATACAAATTCACATTTACAAAATAATCATGGAGATGTAAAGTACAGCATAAGAAATATAGCCAATAAGCTCTCTATATAAACCCTATATATGCAAATAGAACGAATGGCGGAACAACCGAACAACCAAACAACTGGTTGCTATGACGTGCACTGATCACCAGTGGTCACCTGTGGAACATGGTGGGCATCATCGGCTGTGGTGGGATGGTGGGGCAGGTGAGTGGGGGTGCCAGACCAAGACCGGGCACTGGTCACTGTCATCAGGGCAAGCCTCTGTTGGTTACTGAAAATTCTTTGCTCCCACGTATTGCGGTCCTGCCCAGCACTTGCACCCACTGCTGGCACCAGCCCCGCTCTCACCCACTGCCGGTGCTGGAGACACCATTCACACCAGCTGTTGGTGCCCAGTGCTGGCCCCAATCTCTCGGTGCTGTCAGTGAGTGCGAGTTGTGGCTGCTGGTCCCAATCACCCCTAAGGGCTTCTCCACCTTACCCTGCTTGTGAGGGGTGACCAGGGCAGCAGCTGCCACTCGCACCCTCTGCTGGCACTGGCCCCAATCACTCTGCACCATCAGCGGGTGCGAGCGGTGCCAGCATCGTCAGCACATGGGAGCAGTGGTGGCAGGAGTGGGGTTGCAGGCAGACAGGGGACCAGGTGCTGCTGTGGCAGGAGGGGCTGGGTGGGTTGCGGAGGATGGGCCAAGACCCACCCCTGTGCCCACCACAGACTCACAGCCCACAGTTCCTTTCAAAGTGCATGAATTGATGTACTGGGCCCCTAGTATTGTAATATGTATGGTGCCAGGTGGGTAATAAAATTATCAGTGGGATTACTTTGTAAATGTATATAAATGTCTGATCACTATGCTGAAACTAATAATAAATGCCAACTGTAATACAATGTTTTAAAAGTACCTTACTTCCTTGATGTAAGGACATTGGGTTCATTTAATGTATAGAAGGCTAAAATATATGGGGAAGGTTCCTAGGTTTTTGGACATTGAAATAAATATGATTTAAGGTTTGGCTCCGTGCTGGTCTCTCTTGTTTATTTGCTGTTCCAATGTCATTGCTCAGCCTAGAAAGTTGAGACAATTATCTAGTCAATTTAGGGTTGGCATTTATTTTGTCAAGAGGAATTGAAATGGTTCAAATTGACTTTCAAATTAATGTACTGAATTATTTTCCTTTCCTTTTATTTTTTTAAAGAGCTAGGTAAGATGTTCTCTGGGAAGCTGAGCTGCCTCTCACTCAGAGCCTCTTTTGGTGGCAGTGCATTGATTAAAGCAACCTAGTTCAAAGCCTGGTTCTCAGCTTTGCAGTCTCACAAACACAATCTAAAATAGCTCATTGTAACCACATTTGTGCAAAACTGATGTGTGAACTTGAGTGCATAAAATACTGTATACACTAAAGTGATTAACTTAAAGTTAACTTATTTCATGTATTATTTTTTTAAAATATATTTTATTGATTTTTTACAGAGAGGAAGGGAGAGGAATAGAGAGTTAGAAACATCAATGAGAGAGAAACATCGATCAGCTGCCTCCTGCACACCCCCCACTGGGGATATGCCCGCAACCAAGGTACATGCCCTTGACCGGAATCGAACCTGGGACCCCTCAGTCCGCAGGCCGATGCTCTATCCACTGAGCCAAACCAGTTAGGGCTCATGTATTATTTTTAAGTTTAAAATATTGAGGACTATGAATGCATTGTCTTCATACTATTAATAATGGCGGTGTTTAACATTTTTGAGTTCTCAGCAGGTTCTAGAACTTGTTCCTCACATAAACTTTTTGCACTGGGGTTATCAGTATCCCATCCTAATATATAAAGAGCCAGGGTCTGTAATGTCCAAAATGACCGAACGGATGACCAAACGCCAGGCTGCATGCACAGCAGGCTTGGGTGGGCAGGGACAAGCGAGCGGGCTGAACTGCTGACCTCTCGGTCCCTCCTGGGTCATGGGTGCTGCAGCGACTCAGCACTGACTGCCACTGCCAAGGCAGGTGCGATGCAATTAGTCGGGGATCCCTGCCATCACCCCACAATCATCCCACAGAGGGAGGCCCAGGCCACTGGCTGGGGGTCTCCACGATCACCCCAAAGAGGGAGGCCCAGGCTACCCAGCTGGTGGTGGTGGATAGGGCCTCCCTCTGCAGGGCGATCAATCGTGGGGCTCCTGGACTGCGAGAGGGCGCAGGCCGGGCTGAAGGAACTCCCCTCCCACCCCCGAATTTTGTGCAATGGGCCTCTAGTTTTATTTATAAGCAGACTAAGGGAGAGAGGTAGATTAACTTGGTTAAGGTCATACTAAGTGATAGAGCTAAGATTCAAATTTTGGCATGTCCTCACCATAATATTGTACTGTCCAGAGCACATAAACTCAAAATATATAGAGAAGTGTTGGTAGAGAAGTTTTTCTGAATGGTGCTTCTTCTAGGGATGGTCTCTGTGATATGGCTTCCTATTATATATTTCACTGTTTTTGAATAATTTCTTTCTGCTCAGGATGGCTGTGCTTGAGAATGGGGGTAAGCTTGAAGAGTGGGGGTATAGTGAAGAGCAAGAATAAAAGATTGCACAGGGAATTTTATAGCAAGGCCTAGAATTGTCCAGAATTATTTGGTCACTTGATCCCACCCAGAAATAAGGTTTGACAGGGAAATGTGATGTTTAAATGTGCTCAGGAAGAAAATGAACACATAGTGCTACCTGTGACACACACACACACACACACACACACACACACACACACACACGTCTCTACTGTGTGGTTTTATCTCTTAATGGGATCTGAATGCTTGAGATAATTTTGTGAATATGAAACAATCTATGCTTTTGCACATATATTTTAGAGTGAAATTATCAATGTCTTGAAAAACCTTGTAGAGTTTTTTTTTTTTGGAATTACAACTTTATTAAGTCTATACATCAATATGGGAAGAATTGACATCACCTTATTGAGCTTTGTTATCTACAAACATAATTTAGCTTTCCATTTGTTTTCATCATCTTTGATGCCTTTGAATAAAGTTTTTACAACTTTTGTGTATTACACATTATCCATTTATTGTTAGTGTTACCTATTGTGAATTATATTGTCTAACTTGTTAAAGTTCTATGGAAATTCAATTGATTTTGTACATTATTATATAATAGTAGCCCTTCACATGAATCAGTGTGCCAGTAGCTCTCTGCAGGGCCTGGCCACTCCATACCCACTTCCCAGAGGCTCTCTGTGGCCCAAAGGCCCATCCGTGGCTTGGCACAGAACACTTGCCTAGTCGCCGCGGCAATGAAGCAAGCATTCCACCAGGCCGCTCATGCTGCCCGCTCTCAGCAGCTGCCTCACCCAGAACTGGAGGACTCCAGTGGGGCTGAGAGGACTGGGTGCTGCCATCTTGTGGCTATGAGCACCGTCATCTTTGTGATGGAGTGACAGTTAATTTGCATATTACCCTTTTATTAGATAGGATATTTGGAATCTTGCTAAAATATCTTACTAATATTTTTACCTGTAAGTTCATTTGCATTTTATATATAGATTTATCATCTGTGATTGTTAGTTGCATTTCTTTCTGTCTAATCTTTATATCTTTTATTTTTTTTCCTTATTATAGTACACTAGCTAGGACCTCTTCTGCCTGATTAATAACTTAGTTTACTTATTAGATACAATTCTAGGACTTTTTCAGCTTTATTGAACTATCCTATCTAATAAAAGAGAAACATGCAAATTGGCCATACCTCCACTACGCCCACAAGCCACACCCACCAGGCAATCAGGAGTGAGTATGCATATTAACCCAACAAATATGGCAGTGGCCACAGAGCTGGAGAGATCAGGAGGCTTGGGTTGCCCCCGGCAATGGAGGAAGCCGAGCTTTCTGCCTGCCCTGGCCTGCCCTGGCCTCCGATCAAGGCTACAAAGTTTCAATTATAGAAGATAAATAAATCCCAGATCCCAGGGCCTCCGCTTGGGTCACTGTGGGGTGTTGCCGGCCTGCAAACCACCACAGGACCCTCGTCCAGGCTGCCCCATGCCCCAAGGAAACCCCCGCCCTGATCCAGGACACCCTTCAGGGCAAACCAGCCGGCCCTCACCTGTGCACCAGGCCTCTATCCTATCTAATTCTATCTAATAAAAGAGTAATATGGAGATTGACCATCACTCCAACACACAAGATGGCTGCCTCCATGTGGTCAAAGATCCTGCCCCCATGTGGACACAAGATGGCCACCACAAGATGGCCAGCAGGGGAGGGCAGTTGGGATGGACCAGGTCTGCAAGGGAGGGCAGTTGGGGGTGATCAGGCCAGCAGGGGAGGGCAGTTGGGGGTGATCAGGCCAGCAGGGGAGGGCAGTTGGGGGTGATCAAGCCTGCAGGGGTGGGCAGTTGGGGGGGACCCGGTCTGCAGGGGAGCGCTGTTAGGAGCAATCAGGCTGGCAGGGAAACAGTTAGGCATCAATCAGGCTGATCAGGCTGCCAGGCAGAAGCAGTTAGGGGCAATCAGGAAGGCAGGCAGGCAAGCAGTTGGGAGCCAGCAGTCCTGGATTGTGAGAGGGATGTTCGACTGCCTATTTAGGCCCAATCCTACATGGATCGGGCCTAAATGGGAAGTCGGACATCCCTTGAGGGGTCCCAGATTGGAGAGGGTGCAGGCTGGGCTGAGGGACACACCCCCCCCATGCACAAATTTCATGCACCGGGCCTCTAGTATAGTAATAAAAGGGTAATATGAAAATTGACCCTAATGGCAGAATAACTGGTTGCTTTGATATGCACTGACCACCAGGGGGATGATGCTCAATGCAGTAGCTGCCCCATGGTGGTCAGTGCACTTCCACAGGGGGAGCGCCGCTCAGCCAGAAGCCAGTTCATGGCTGGCCTGCTCCCCATGGGAAGCAGACATCCCCCAGGGTCTCTCAGAATGCCAGAGGGATGTCTGACTGCCAATGTAGGCCCAATCACCCAGGGAGTGGGCCTAAGCTGTCAGCGGGACATCCCCAAGGGATCCCAGAGTGTGAGAGGGTGCAGGCCGGGCTGAGGGACGCCCCCCCCCCCCCGAGTGCACAAATTTTCATGCACCAGGTCTCTAGTTTTGTTTATCCTTGCGTATGATGTAAGTTGATGATCTAGTTTTATTTTCCCAACACCATTTCTTGAATTGACTGTTTTTACCCTATTGTATATTATTTCCTCCTTTGTCAAATATTAATTGTCTATAGAGACATCAGTGTAAATGAGATCTCTATTCTGTTCCATTGGCCTATCTATCTGCTTTTGTGCCAGTATCATGCTGTTTTGACTACTATGTAAGGCCTTATAGTATAGTTTGATATCAGGTAGGTGATTCCTCCAACTTTGCTCTTATTTCTTAAGATTTATGTGGCTGTTCAGGATCTTTTGTGGTTTCATGGAAATTTTTGGAGTATTTTTTCTCATTCTGTGAAAAACACCATTAGTATTTTGATAAGTATTGTGTTGAACCTATAGATTGTTTTGGGCAGGATGGCCATTTTATCAATGTTAAATCTTCCTATCTACGAGCATGGCATATGTTTCCACTTATTTGTATCATGTTCAATTTTTTAAGCCAAACAAAATGACCTTTATTTGCCTGTTCCCTTCAAGATGTGCATTCTGTTATTAAAAATGCTCCAAGCAGGGTCCCAGGTGGAAACACAACACCCCCAGAATTTTCTGCCCTGATGGACATGTTCATTTATTTTATTCTTAGTAACTTTGCTTCTGGTCCACAGAATAAGATGTATTGGTTTGCAGGGCAAGGTAGCAAACTGGATCCAGCCCAGACAGGCTGAAAATGCAGGGTCCATTGACTGTTGCCATCATAGCCAGTGTGGTGCTTTTCCCTGCCTCTGCTAAGACATTGAGCAGTATTTGTCTGAAGTCTTGTCTTTGTGAAGGAGACACAAGATAACTGGGATTGGCTGGATATCAAAATACAAATTGAAAATTTATTCCAGTGTTTGAAAAATTTGTGGCCAAAATCACATATGGATTTAAAAAATTAAAACTCCCTTTTTTCTTCAATGTCTCCATTTGAGGATGAGATTTATTCCAAAAAATAAAACAGAGGCCAAATAGTTCCATAAGTTAATTCAGGTTCAATGGCTTCTTAGCTAGATATGTAAGGAATATAACCTGATAAACTACTATGGGCAACTGGGAAACATTTCTTTTAGTTATTTTTAGCCCTACCTCTCTGCCCCTCTCCTATTGCATGTCAGATGACCTGACTCTTTACTGCTGAAGCTATAGAGTAAAGAATGAGAAAGAGCTTCTCCTATTCCACCCCTCCCCAATCCCACCCCACATGACAGCAAAGTAGAGATGAAGCCTTTAGCCTTTCTTTCCTTAAGTCATGGGTTAGAGAAGGAATATGGTGACCAAGCAAATAGTCTAATAGTAATTATGAAGTTACAGATAACAATAACAAAAATTATTAGGCAAAACATGAAAAAAATTAAATAAGGAATGAGTAAAATTTTAAACAATAAATGTAAACCAAGGCCATTAAAAATTTATAGAAGAAATAGATAGAGGAGTTTATTAGTAAAACATTGAAAAAGAAGTTGAGAATGAGAATTCAACTCCAAGGGCAGTACACCTAGAAGAAGAATCAGGACCAATATATCGAGTTCAGAGGGAAAGCAAAGGACAGAAAAGAGGGAAGTGACAAAACAATATCACCAGACAGAAGCAATGAAAACTATGAATGGAGACAGAAAGAGCACTACCAATTTCTTTCCTTGGTGTTCTGCAGTTTTCTGAGTAAAAGTCTTTTACCTACTTGTTTAAATTTATTCCTAGGTATTTTAATTTTAATTTTAATTCTATATTGTTGAAAGTATTACATATTTCTCCTTTTTCTCCCATTGACTTCTCCCTGGCCACTCCCACCCCCAGTAAATGCCCTCACCCCTCTACTGTCTGTATCCAGTGGTTATGCTTATATGCATGCATACAAATCCTTTGGTTGATCTCTTACCCCTCACCCTCCCATGTTTTCCCTCTGAGGTTTGACAGTCTGTTCAATGTTTCTATGTCTCTGGATCTATTTTTGTTCATCAGTTTACATTGCTCATTATATTCCATAAATGAATGAGATCATGGGATATTTATCTATCTTTGACTGGCTTATTTTGCTTAGCATAACGCTCTCCAGGTCCATCCATGCTGTTGCGAATGGCAGGAGTTATTTCCTTTTTACAGCAGCAGAGTATTCCATTGTGTAGATGTACCACAGTTTTTTAATCCACTCATCTGCTGATGGGTACTTAGGCTATTCAATGATTATTTTTTTCAGATAGGTTTTCAATCTCATGCTTTCTCTCTTTTCCTTCTTGTAAGCCTATAATGCAGATGCTGTCATGTTTCATGTTGTTCCAAAGGTCCCTTAAACTAGCCTCATTTAAAAAAAAATTATTTTTGGGGGGAGAGAGAAAAAATGGCGGCTGAATAGGCAGATGTGTCTCAAGCCTTATCCCAGAGCAGATAGAAGGAACACCTAAATTTGAATAATATCCACCTGGAATTGGCGAAGTAGACACAGCTGGTGAGACAATTCACAGCCAGGAATGGCAGAGGACACCTGACAAATGGTAGGATCAGGGATCTGGGCCAGAGAGAGGCACCAAGTCTGCATCCCTTGGGAACAAGTGTAACATTCAACTGTGCAAAGGAAGTCCACAGGGCTGCTGGTGGCAGGGGATTCTAGATCCAAGTCCACAGCTGTGAGAAACTGAGACCAGAGGCACAGCCTGAAGAACTGCCCAAGCCACACGGTGCCGGAGGGAGAAAAACTAGCAGTCATGCAATTGTTTTGCCTCTGTCTTTTTTTTTTTTTTTTTTTTTTAATTCGCTAAACCCAATTCATAGGACCTTTCAAATACAAACACTCACCAGTGGCTGAGGTACACTGGGAGGTGCGCACTTATGGAGTCTGGGGAGAGGCTGTGGAGGAGAGCCGGTTGGGGAGAGCTAAGTAGGAGTCTGGCACTGGGACATCCTGGACCTTCCGGTTTTAAGCAGCCATTTTTCTCCGGAAGAGCCAGCCCCTCCCAGCATCCTCAAGACAGCTAATACAGCCAAATCCAGACTACACCCTGGGTGGCACGAAGGGCACAAAAATCTGAGTAGCCCCGAAGAGCCCTCAGGACTGGGTTGAAGAGAAGCGGTTCAGTCCCAGAAAGCAATACAGTACCCTCCGTACCTATAGCCCTGTCAGAAACAGCCACGTGAGAGGTTAACATTGACAGCAGGCAGACAGGCTAAGTAGGCAGACTGGTCCCGCCAGCTTGCAGTCAGTGCTGTTTAGAGAGACAGAGACAGAGGAGCAGTGGATCACTTGGAACTTCAATATGGTGCTGACTATAATAGGAAACTGGGAAGTGGCAGACAGAACAGAAGAGTGAGAACTTAAATCAGCCCCCACGGGTCATTAAAACTCGTCAGAAATGAACGACACTTCACTTATTTTATTTTATTTTTTATCTTTTATTTTAAAAATTGTTTTTCTTTATTGTCTTTGTTTCTTTTATTCTTTTATTTTCCCCATTATTTCTTCTTCATTCTATTTTTATATTTATTATTTTATCTTATTTATTATTTATTTATTTATTTATTTAATGTTTTTCTTTCTTTCCTTCTTATCCACTCATTCTCTTTCTACTTCCTCTATCCTGAACCAAGGTCCTCCTCCTATTTATTCAATTCCTTAATCTTACTCTCTCTATATTAGCTCTGCCTCTACAAATTCTGCCCCTCCCCCCCCCCCCCCCCATTTTCTGGGCGTTTGTAGTTTGCATTTTTTTGGTTTATCTGTTTGTTCTATAGTGTTTTTTCCCCATACATTTTTTTCTTCCCTTTTTTTTCTTTTGCTTTTTTTCTCTTACCTTCTTTTCTTTCTCAATATCATTTTTGCTATATTTCCTCTCTACTAATTCTGTTTTCTCTGGAGGTCACTTATATTGAAGTTATTGGTGTTGTGAGTACAATTTATGTTTTGTTCTCCTTGTTTTGTGTCTTGTGGAGATCTATTTTGTTCTGTGCAGTCAGTGTGGTAGAGAGCGAGCCACATAACCAGACACTCTGAGAGAAGACTCCATTCACGAATTGGACAATAACACTCAAGAACCAAGTACAACAAGAGAACCCATATATCCCAAGTAGGTGGCATCCTTAGATTACCCAACCCAGATACTTAGGAATAAACTAAACTAAGGAAGTAAAAGACCTGTACTCAGAAAACTACAGGACATTGAAAAAAGAGATAGAGGAAGCCATAAACAAATGGAAGAATATACTGTGTTCATGGATTGGTAGAATCAACATATTTAAATGTTCATACTACCCAAAGCAAACTATAGATTCAATGAAACCCCTATTAAAATACCTATGGCATATTTCACAGACGTAGAACAAACTCTCCAAAAATTCATATGGAATAATAATAATAATAATAATAATACAACCCTAAATAGCTACAGCAATCCTGAGAAAGAAGAGCAAAGTTGGAGGGATCACAATACCAGATATCAAGCTCTATTACCAAGCCATGGTCCTCAAAACTGCCTGGTACTGGCACAAGAACAGACATATAGACCAATGGAACAGAACAAAGAACCCAGAAATTGACCCAAGCCATTATGCTCAATTAATATTTGACAAAGGAGGGAAGACCATACAATAGAGTCAAGACAGTCTCTTTAATAAATGGTGTTGGGAAAATTTGACAGATACATGTAAACAAATTAAACTAGACCACCAGTTTACACCATACACAAAAATAAATTCAAAATGGATAAAGGACTTAAATGTAAGATGGGAAACCATAACAATCTTAGAAGAATCCATAGGCACCAACATATGTCGTAACAATATCTTTACTGATACTGCTCCTAGGACAATGAAAATTAAGGTGAAAATAAACAAATGAAACTACATAAAAAAAAAAAATCTTCTAAACTTCTTCACAACAAAAGAAACCATCAACAAAACAACAAGAAAGCATGGGAGAACATATTTACCAATATTATCTCCGATAAGGGTTTAATCTCCAAAATTCACAGGGAACTCATACAACTTAAGAAAAGGAAAATAAAAAAATCCAATCAAAATATGGGCAAAGGATCAAATAGACACTTTTTGAAAGAGGACATACAGAAGGCCAAGAGACATATGAACACATGCTCAAAGTCACTAATCATCCAAGAGATGCAAATCAAAATGACAACGAGGTACCATCTCACACCTGTCAGAATGGTTATTAACAAATCAACAAATGACAAGTGCAGGCAAGGATGTGGAGAAAAAGGAACCCTCATGCACTGTTGGTGAGAATACAGACTGGTACAGCCACTGTAGAAAACAGTATGGAGTTTCCTAAAAAATTAAAAATGGAACTCCCCTTTGACCCATTAATCCAACTGCTAGGAATATATGCCAAGAAAACAGAAAAATCATTCAGAAAGGATATATGCACCCCTATGTTCATAGCAGCACAATTTACAATAGCTAAAATTTGGAAACAGCCTAAGTACCCAGCAGCAGATGAGTGGATTAAAAAACCCGTGGTGCATCTACACAATGGAATACTACACTGCTGTAAAAAAGAAGAAACTCTTACCATTTGCAACAGCATGGATGGGCCTGGAGATCATTTTGCTAACTGAAATAAGTCAGTTGGAGAAAGATAAATATCACATGATATCATTCATTTGTGAAATATATTTAACAACATAAACTGATGAAAAAAAATAGACCTATAAATTTATGACTGTATTGGGTGCAGCTATATTGGATAATAAGGAATAGTCTTGAGGGCCCTCTGGCTATGCAACCCATCCTATATAATAAAAGCTCAGTGACCAAATAGTAGAATGACCTGAATGACCAATCAACCAGTCACTATGATGTGCACTGACCATCAGGGGGCAGATGCTCAATGCAGGAGCTGCGCCCTGGTGGTCAGTATGCTCCCACAGTGGGACCGCTGCTGGGCTGACTGGGATGAGCTCCACTCCCACAGCTGGAGCAGCCACTCAGAGGGCGGGTTCGCAGCCGCTCTGCTGACCAGGATGAGTGGTGCTTCCACAGTGGGCCAATCCCTGCAGGCCACGCCCCCACCGGTGAATGAATCCCATGCACTGGGCCTCTAGTGAACTATAAGAAACTGGAGACTCTAACAGTGAATACCTTCTCTGAACTGGTTTGTGCTGTACAGAAAGTTTTTATGTCTTATTCTAGTACAAAATGTCTCCTAGCACAGATATAAAGGCATTTAGCATACTGCTATTGATAGGGCTTCCCAAATCAGAAGCTGTAGTTGTGGCCATTGTTTCTTTCTTCTATCCTTTGGTAATTCGAAATGAACTCAGTTTTGGGAAGGACTTATACCTTGTGTGAGTTGGTCTGATAATTCAGGTCTTTGTACTTAAAGTAGAAGTAAAAAATTCACTATTTCCAATGTGGATATCTAATTGACTCAGGCAGCATGAAAGTCCTGAGCTGGGCATGCTTTGCATATTTGGGGAACAGTGAAGAAACCCATGTGGTTGAATAAGAGAGTGTTAAGGGAGAGTGACAGGGCTAAAGTGGAGTAGAGTATCCATTGGGGATGTATGGCTGGAAATAGATCTCTTTGGGCAGCTTTTTTTCACCTTTTTAAAAAATCTGATGGCACCCATGAACTAATTTCTAAAATTCTGTGGCACACCAAAAAGTGTATGATATATTTTTTGTCAATCTGACCAAAAAATAAAACGGTATATTTTTGATTCATTCACATTGGACGCTATTGTGTTGGCTGTTGTCTTTTTTTTTTTTTTTTTTTTTCCTATTAAGGGAAGATGTCAGTACCCCTGACTAAATAGTCAGGCATTGCATATTTTAAAAATTGTTGCTGTACACCCACGAGTTGAAAATCACTGCCCTAGGGCATTAGAGGCTATTGCAATGAATTGGCGTTTGCTCCGAGTTTAAAAGTCATTGCAAGGTTTTGAGTATAGGAGTGGATTACTTCTGGCTGTTGTGTTGAGAAGGAACTGCAGAGGGTCAAGAGCAGTGGCAGGAAGACCAGTCAGAAGTTTCTGTGATAACTTAGACAAGGACAGTGGTAGTATGGACTATGAGGGTAGTGCAGTGGGAGAGGTGAGATGTGGTCCAACTCTGGATCTCTGGATCTATTTTTAATATAGACAGCTGTGAGGTCAGAGGAAAAGAAAGGAGTCAAGGATTTGTGTCTGATAATCTAGAATGGATCTTCCATTCAGAAAGGGAGTATATGTGTTGGGATCTTGCCCGTGAGTCAGGCTAACTAGGGCTGCTTCTTTGTTCCGGTATTTACTTTGGGCAGCCTGTGGGCAAGTTACTTCTCTTTGCCTCAGTTTCCTCATCTATTAAATCACATTATCAGTATTACTTATTTGCAGTGTGGTTGTAATTATTTATTTACTTAATATATGAAAAGTAATTCATACAATTCTGCTTTTAATGTAGCTATTTTTTATGTGTCCATCAGTCTTACATGTCTGAGAGCCCCTCTGAAGGTCAGGAAGTGATGCATTCTCTCACAGCACTTTCACAGTCCCCAGAATGGAGGAAAGCCTTGGGAAAATGCCTGCTGAGAACATAATGTTTGGGACACCACAGTGGTTCTAGGGATAGCCCTTCTTTGGAATTCTGGAGTTGCTCCTTTTGTAGGCCTTCCAAGCCTGTCAGGGGCTATGGGAATAGGCAGATATGTAATAAGCCATTTTGTGTTCTCTAAAGTTAATAGCATCCAATTTTATTCAATTTGTTTGTGCAATTACAATGATTTTGATATTACGTTATTTAAGAATTAAGGTAATTTTCTTTAGCACTTTAAATAAGAATGATCCATGAAGAATTAACATAGTTTCAATGGACTCCTGTCTTCTCTTCTCTTAGTGTTTGTTTTGTTGCACACGTAGAAATGGGAGAAGTGACAACCTGGGCTCAGGCTCCAGGATAGAGAATAGCTTCTTTAGACAAATGTGGTCTCCACTTAAGTATTAACAGGTCTTAAGTTTTATAAGCAAGGAACTACCCTAGGCTAGCTCCCACCTTATTCCTGGTTCCTGTGTCTTCCAAGTTGCTCCTTAGATGCCCTGAGTTTGACTGAGACCAACTTTCATGGCTTCAGTGCTCTCAATCTGTCAGCATTTCAGTGTCATTGACTAATAAACCCTGGCCATATGCCTTGATCCATTCTTCCAATCTTAACTTGATGCTGGTGTTAGACCCATGTCTTCCTGGCTTAAATAATTTCCTGTGCCCAATGGAGTTCTACCTCACCCCTCTCTCACCTCATTCCTTAACCTAATCCTTTACTGAAACCTCATATCCATCCTCTCTTTGGGGTAGAACTGGTGATACAATTTTAACTATCACCACAGATAAGAACCCAAGATCTGGAATCAAACCAAGTTGATTTTGCATTCCAGCTCTGTTAGTTTTAATGTTGGACTATGTGTGGCTATTTTGAGCATGTATTCTCTTGCCTGAAAAAAGCATGACAATATGACTTAGCTTATGAGGTTATTGTCAGGATTAAATGATGATGCATGTAAAGACCTTTTGATAGTGTTTGGCATATAGTAAGTATTCAACAAATGCTAATTTCTATTGCTGTTCCAATGATGCTTATCTTCCTATTATTAAAGTACCCATGAAAGATGGCCACTTTCAACCAAAGCCTACAGTATATCCCCTCTTTCTACTTAGCAGAGGAAGAGGAGATAAAAGAATTGTGAAGCATTACACTTTTTAGAAATAGGAAATAGAAATAGATATATGTAATTGTTCTTGCTGCTTCTGACAGCCTTTATAAGCCACTGGTGGAGACTGAGTTGAGGAGAGAAATCCCTGAGCATGGTGGAGGGGTAGTACCCAGTCTGGCATGGAGCTTCTCTGGTGAAGAGGCTGTAGAGAAAGCACAGCATTCATGGATCATTGGTGTTGGGAGAGAACTTGACATTCATCTACTGCAAACTCCTTATTTTATCATTGAGAAACTGTGATCTAGAGAGATTAATTACCATGTCTCGGGTCACATAGCATCATGGTTGAGACCAGAATTCTGGGCCTGTGACTCCAGGTAAGGTTGCTGATCATTCTTCTCCATCACTAATACTCCGATTGTGGTCTCTTGACCAGCAGCAATAGCAACCCTTGGGAAATGGTTAGAAACACAAAATATCAGGTTTCACACAGACCTGCTGAATCAGAAATCTTTAGAGCGAGGCACAGAAATATGTGTTAAAACAAACCCCTCTTCCTCACATGATTCTGATACCTGGTCATATTTATTCCATTGGCATATCCTATTTTTGACCTGATTATGTATATTTCTGCAAAGCATGTCAAGGATGTAAAAAAAAAAAATCCGTGAATATAATAAAACAGAAAGAAAAGAAAAAGAGGGATCTTTTGATATTAACCAAGATAGACAGGCAGATATATATGTACAATTTTTTCTCAGAAGACAAATCTATATTTATTTTATCATTTTTAGGTCCTGCTACTAAAGGAGTTGCTCTTGTCTTGTGATTTATTACAAAGCTAGAAGTCCATGCTCAGTTCCAGTGTTATTGATTGGATGCAATGATAGACTGTTAGCTCTTCCAAACATGTAAACAAAAATGCATTAGAGAAGGCAGAAGGGGTGTGTGTGATGTTATTGTTTTGTCTAGCTATTTTGTTATTTTTCTCTGAAAATATGACAACATAAAATACTTAAGTGAAAGTGCCAAGAAATTTGTGATTCATGATGAAATCCTTAAAGTCAACAACAGTCCTTAAATCATGTTGAATCCTTAAATCATATTACATATAGTTGTCAATTCCTTCCCCCAGCTCCATGAGTGGTGTATGAAAGAAGTTGCATTTAATATAATAATTTAAGGGATTTATCTGGACAGATCTTTCTTACTTGTCATCAAACCCTAAAAGTGCCTGGTGATGTTTTAGCTCCTGAGTGTTCTGATATTTAGGACAATACTTCATAGTAAAAGTGTTGAATGGGCTTCTAGCACTCTCACAAGTGAGATCAACTGGTTTAAGTCATTAATGGGCCCTGTAACCTTAATAAGTTACAAGACCAAATATCTCCTTAGACCCTGACAAAGGCAGACTTGAGAGGGCTACAGCTTCTATACAAATGCCTTTATAATTTTGTATATAGGGGCTGCCATTTTATCATAAATTGAGTCTTAATCTTAAAGGGGAATGATTAATGTGGGGTCATTGAATTATGGGGAGGGCTGTACAAGTGGGGAATCTCATTTATATTCTGGGCACTTGCTCTTGTTCATGATCATCATTATCAACATCATAGCTGACATTTATTGAACATTCATCATGTGTCAGGCACTGTAATAGTTTTTATGTGCCAAATAACATAATGCTCACTAGAACCTTCAAGATAAGTACTATCACTGTACATTTTACAGATGATGGAATTAACATGAAAGGTTAAATAATCTACCCAGGATCACACAGATAGTAAAAGACAGATTCAGGAGACCACTCTTGTACCTCTATGAGATGCTGCCTTTCCATTTCATTGAATACTGACATCAGTGTTAAATTATGTGGGTTATAATTCCCTCTATGCAGATGAAGATAACAAGGCTTAAAGGGAAGAGAAACTTGCTAAGGTTACAGGGCCAACCGATGGCTGGATAGGTCTGTGTGTGCATTTGGACTTCTCACATTTCCTCACACATGTTTTCTGGTATCTTGTGTTTTTTGCATTTTGCCTTTGAGGCCAGGGTAGAATGTTGTTTATATTTATCCAAGAACCAGACAGGCTTCTCTTACTGACCTTTTTAAATGAAGAAATAAAGAATGTGGGTGAACACCTACAGGTTGCTAAGGGAAACAATGCAAAACTTCTGAGTCCATAAAAAAATGATTTTGAAGAACATGTGAACGGTGCTACAGAGGAAACAGAAGGCCAATTCCAGTCATCATCCTTGCTGTTTATCTCTGTGTGATATCAGTCTGGTCATCATACTAGTATCTGCTTAGATTTATATTGGCTGCTATCAGATACACTTTTAATATTACAGTACCTACCCTTTTCTATGGGGGATACCACAGATAAAACCAAATTCTACATATAATATATTTTTCCTATAATATATACCCATGATAAAGTTTAGTTTATAAATTAGGCACAGTAAGAGACTAATAACTAATAATAAAATAGAATGATTATAAAAATATACTGTAATAAAAGTTAAGTGAATGACTTTGGGGCCATTATAAGTAAAACAAGGGTAACTTGAACACAAGCACTGTGATACTGCAATGGTTAACCCGATAACTGAGATACTGCTAAGTGACTAATAGGCAGGTAGTATATACAGTGTGGATGTGCTGGACAAAAGGATGGTTCATGTTCTGGGTAAGACGAAGACTGATGATACAAGATTCCCTCAGACTACTCAGAACAGTGCACAATTTAAAACATAAATTGTTTATTTCTGCAACTTTCCATTTAATATTTCAGGCTGATGTTGACCTAGGGTAACTAAAACTGCAGAAAGCAAACCATAGATAGGGGGAACTACTGTAATTTTTTAAAAGTAATAAATAAGAAGACTAAGTATTATCAATTAGTAGACATTTAAATATGTATTGAATGATGTAATAACTTTTGCATATTCACTTCAATCCTTTGAGCCCAGATTTCCTAGTTTGCAGACAGTGGGATGATCACAATGTGCAGGGAGGCAGTGTCATGTGAAGTTCTTATCTCACAAATTCTTAAGCCCAGGTAATGATCCACTGCTCTTCCCCCTCACCTGGGTAACTGTGTGCCCTTGCTCTTCAAGTGCAACTCTGATTTCCACAGGGTTGTTGGCTGAGCATTGTACTACTGGGTTGGTTTAGTGCAGATTTATGGAAAAGGAAGAGAAAGAGATAGAAAGAGACAAAGATGGAAAGACAGAAGTGGAAAGCTGGGCTTTTTATTTTGTACCCTCAACTCTGAGGATCTGGAGGACATTTAGGATGTTGGAGAAAGGAGTTTATTACCCAGTTTCCCAAAACCCTTTATCTTTTCTCAGGAGGTTTTCAAACAGAACACACTTCTGTTCAATTTTTCTAAACTTTCATTAACTCCATACCACTGAATATCCTTTTAAGCCAGTTTTCTCCAAAGTTGGGTGTGCACTTACATTCTGGGGCAATGTAAGATGGCCCACTGGGTTGATCCATTATATTGGATTATGATTTGTTTCTATTTAAACTAAAAATATGATTATTAATCTTTAATAGTGGCACTCTCCCTCATTGCCTATATGCTGTCATTCTGTTTGCTTTCAGTAAATACTGACCTGGCATGAAACCAATCAAATGAACCTTGAGACTTTTGCTAATGATATCAGTATAAATACATAAATTTTCAATAAATAAGTCAACATAATAAGTAACATAATGCTCACTAGAACCTTCAATATAAATACTACCCCAACTCTACCATTATTTTCCTTTCTTTTCTCTGACAAATTAATGTCTCTAATTTTCCTAATTTTGTTTCCCAAAGTCTTCACATTGGAGCCAGATTCATTGTTTTTAAACATATCAAATCACATCAGTACTCCTCATACTTAGCCCAGGGCCACTTGGAAAATCTTCACTGTGACTGCTGAGGCCTGTGAGTTGGTTCCAGATAACCCCTGGACCTTATCATACCCTGACCTTCCTTCCTGCTCCCTACTCTGTGGTCACCCCAGCTTCCTCTCCCTTCCTGCTATAAGCCAAGCTGTTTTCTGCCTCACAATGGTTGCATCAGCTATTTTGTCTTCTAAAAATAACTGGCATCTCTTTATTTATTTAGAGTGAGTTTATACATATATATTTATATATACATATGTACACATATTTGAATATATATATACTGTATTTATAATGTATATTGTATTTTTTTATTGTTCTTATACTCAGTGCCAAGTGCAGCAACTTCCTTTCACTTGAGAGTAATAATATGCTACCCAAACCACCAATCCCTAGTAATGTCACTAAAGATTCATGCTCCTGAATTTAATGAGTTTTATCATCTTCATTCTTACACCAGGGTAACTGGGCTACCTGGTATTTCCTGATTCTGTCATTAACATGCTTGATCTGATTATCTAGGTCTCTGTGAATTATGTTGTCAGCCAATGGTTCTATCTCTATCAGGTGAAGGCACAACTGCTTCTAATTGTACTAATTGGCCATTGGTAATCATAACTTGATTAGGTTTACAATAATTCATAGTCATTCCAGAGGCTCCATTTAGCTTCACAATTCTTGCATCTTTAATGTCTTCTATGGTAACACTAAACTGCAATTTTTCTCAAAAATGCAATATTACTTTTGCTTCACAATTTTTTCAGGGGTGGAGCAGGCAGTTTCAGGGGCCTCACTTCACCCTTCCTATTGTAATAGTTCTTATTCCTTAGGTCAGGCAAGCAATGTGGAAAATACTCCAATTATTCATGCAGAAACTAGGGAAATAAGCATAGAAGGGCTGTGAGCCCACAGGACCCACTGTGAGATAAACTTAGACCAAGATTCTGTTCGTCAGTTGTCTTTTCATAAGCTCCACTGTAGCTATTCAACCACAATGGCATTTGAGTCCCCTGGGCTTAGTGTCAATTCAGAGCTAATATATCATAATCCCCTAAAGATCTGGGCATCTGTTCTTCACACAATCACCCTTTAATATGGGTAAAGGTTTTTCTGGGGAAAATTAGGAAAGATTTGCAGTATTTCCTTGAGGACATGTTTTAGAGTCCATCACTAATGGTTCTCTGGCCATTTTCTCACTCAAGGGGTTCAGAATGTGGAACTGATTTAGGTCTGGGTGTGGATTCATACTAGCACCTTAGTATTTTTGTTTGTTGTTTGTCATCACACATAGTGATTTATGGATTATATTAATCAAGGAATACCTTTGTAAATTACCCAACTATTCAATTAATAGGGAGCCAGCATTAAATCTGTATAGATTTCTAGGTGTCAGTAAATTCTGAGTGCTACTGCATTGGGCCAACTTTGTCTCTAATAGCTGAGCCTCATACCAATGTCCCTGCCACCCTGAGATATCATTCTTTCTGTTGAAATAAGAGAATCTAAGTCAAGGGCAAAATCTCTTATAATCATCCCAAGGCTATGTTCGAAAGCTACACAAAGTTCTTCTTGGGGTGCTGGCCCCTTGCTGTGGCTGTGTGTTTCCCTTTGCTTTGCTATGGTTTGAAAGTAATGATGCGTTTTGCACAGAAGAGGCCCACTTCCACATTTCCATCTACTTAAACCTCCAGTTTACTTTAATTACAATATGACAGAGACATTTCCATATCTCAAGTCATTGCTTAAAGGCCACCATTGAATCTAGGCTTCAATTGACCAAACAAACTGTTAGAACCAGTTCCTGCTATGGGAGTTAACACAATAAGTACCAAATAGTGTGCTGCTTGATCTATTAGCTTTAGAATAGATTCCATAATTGTTTTGACATTTATATAATAACTAGAGGCCTGGTGCACAAAATTCGTGCATGGGGGGGGGGGTGGTGTCCCTCAGCCCAGCCTGCACCCTCTCCAATCTGGGACCCCTCAAGGGATGTCTGACTGCCCGTTTAGGCCCGATCCCTCCGTGATTGTGCCTAAACAGGCAGTCGGACATCCCTCTCAAAATCCAGGACTGCTGGCTCCCAACTGCTTGCCTGACTGCCTTCCTGATTGCCCCTAACCGCTTCTGCCTGCCAGGCTGATCACCCCCTAACCACTCCCCTGCCAGCCTGATTGATGCCTAACTGCTCCCCTGCCAGCCTGTTTCCCCCTAACTGCCTTCCCCTGCAGGCCTGGTCACCCCTAACTGCCCTCCCCTGCAGGCCTGGTCACCCCTAACTGCCCTCCCCTGCAGGCCTGGTCCCCCCCCCCCAACTGCCCTCCCATGCTGGCCATCTTGTGGTGGTCATCTTGTGTCCACATGGGGGCAGGATCTTTGACCACATGGGGGCAGCCATCTTGTGTGTTGGAGTGATGGTCAATCTGCATATTACTCTTTTATTAGATAGGATAGAGGTCTGATGCATGGGTGGCAGCCAGCTGGTTTTTCCCTGAAGGGTGTCCCAGATCAGGGTGGGGGTTCCCTTGGGGCGTGGGGAGGCCTGGACGATGGGCCTGTGGTGGTTTGCAGGCCGGCCAAGCCCCCCGGCGACCCAAGTGGAGGCCCTGGTATCTGGGGTTTATTTATCTTCTACAATTGAAACTTTGTAGCCTGGAGCCGAGCCAAGCCTTCTGCTTGCTCCGTGGCAGCAGCCATTTCTGTTGGTAGTCATATATCTTCTATAATTGAAACTTTGTAGCCTTAAGTGGAGGCCTGGACCAACCAGGGTGTGTGGAAAGCTTGCCTTCCTCCATCACCGGGGGCAACCCTAGCCTCCTGCTCTTTCCAGCTCTGTGACTGCTGCCATTTCTGTTTGGATTTATATATCTTCTATCATTGAAACTTTGTAGTCTTGAGTGGAGGCCTAGGCTGGCAAGGGCAGGTGGAAAGCTTGGCTTCCTCCATTGCCAGGGAAACCCAAGCCTCCCTCCTGCTCTCTGTGGCCATAGCCATCTTGGTTGGGTTTATTTGCATATTCGCTCCTGATTGGCTTGTGGGCGTGGCTCGTGGTGTAGCTGACTGATGGTTAATTTGCATATTACTCTTTTATTACATAGGATATGTATTATATGAGATTTACATATGATACTAGAGGCCGGTGCATGAATTTGTGCTGGCGATCTGGGCTGATAGAGAGGGCCAGTTGGCTGGGGGAGGGACCACAGGAGGTTGGCCAGCTGGCCGCAGGAGGTTGGCTGGCCACGGAAGGTTGGCTGTGGGAGAGCACTGACCACTAGGGGGAAGCTCCTGCATTGAGTATATGCCCCATGGTGGTCTGTGGGCATCACAGCAACTGGTCAACTAGTCATTTGGTCACGTAGCCTTTTATATATATAGACTAGAGGCCTGGGGCACAAAATTTATGCAATGAGGGGGTGGGTCCCCTCATCCCAGCCTGCACACTCTCCAATCCAGGACCTCTCAGGGGATGTCTGACTGCTGGTCTAGACTGGCAGTCAGACATCCCTCTCAAAATCCAGGACTGCTGGCTCCCAACATCTCACCTGCCTGCCTGCCTGATTGCCCCTAACTGCTTCTGCCTACCAGCCTGATCACCCCCTAACCACTCCCCTGCCAACCTGATCGATGCCTAACAGCTCCCCTGTCGGCCTGATCATCCCCAACTGCCCTCCCCTTCCGGCCATCTTGTGGTGGCCATCTTTTGACCACATGGGGGCAGCCATCTTGTGCGAGGGTGTGATGGTCAATTTGCATATTACCTCTTTATTATATAGGATTTGTAACGATAATATAATATTCTATAATTTTGTAATATTGTATAGTATATAAGTATTAGGATATATATGAATACTAGAGGCCCGGTGCATGAAATTTGTGCATGGCGGTGTGTGTCCCTCAGCCCAGCCTGCACCCTCTCCAATCTGGGACCCCTCGAAGGATGTCCGACTGCCCGTTTAGGCCCGATCACGGTGGGATCGGGCCTAAACAGGCAGTCGGACATCCCTCTCATAATCCAGGACTTCTGGCTACCAACTGCTCACCTGCCTAACTTCCTGATTGCCCTAACCACTTCTGCCTGCCAGCCTGATCACCCCCTAACCACTCCCCTGCCAACCTGATTGATGCCTAACTGCTTCCCTGCCAGCCTGTTTGCCCCTAACTGCCCTCCCCTGCAGGCCTGGTCACCCCTAACTGCCCTCCCCTTGCAGGCCTGGGCCTCCCCCCCCAACTGCTCTCCGTTGCAGGCCTGGGTCCCCCCCCAACTTCCCTCCTCTGCAGGCCTGGTCACCCCTAACTGCCCTCCCCTGAAGGCTTGATCACCCCCAACTGCCCTCCCTTGCAGGCTTGGTCCCTTCCAACTGCCCTCCACTGCTGGCCATCTTGTGTCCACATGGGGGCAGCCATCTTGTGTGTTGGAGTGATGGTCAATTTGCATATTACTCTTTTATTAGATAGGATAGAGGCCTGGTACATGGGTGGGGGCCAGCTGGTTTGCCCTGAAGGGTGTCTTGGATCAGGGTGCGGGTTCCCTTGGGGCATGGGGTGGCCTGGGTGAAGGTTCTGTGGTGGTTTTCAAGTCAGCCATGCCCCCCAGCGACTCAAGTGGAGGCCCTGGTATCTGGGATTTATTTATCTTCTATAATTGAAACTTTGTAGCCTTGAGTGGAGGCCTTGGCTGGCCAGGGTGTGCGCAAAGCTTGGCTTTCTCCATCGCCGGGGAAACCCATGCCTCCTGTTCACTCCGTGGCTGCAGCCATTTTTGTTGGGATTTATTTATCTTCTGTAATTGAAACTTTGTAGCCTTGAGTGGAGGCCTGGACTGGCCAGGGTGTGCAGAAAGCTTGGCTTCCTCCATCACCAGGGGCAACCCAAGCCTCCTGTTTGCTCCATGGCGGCAGCCATCTTGGTTGGTTGGTTTAATTTGCATACTCACTCCTGATTGGCTGGTGGGAGTGGCTTGTGAGTATAGTGGATTGGTGTTTAATTTGCATATTACTCTTTTATTTGATAGGATATATAAACATACATGTAGATAATTAGAAATGATATCTACTGTTATAAATCCTGGAGTAGTAATTAGACACCTGGAGACTAACATGACAATAAAATCATTAACAACCAAAAAGTGAAAGGACAGGGTGACTGCTGTGAGAGATGAAGTCCCAGAAGAAGGAACCTTTAGTGGCAACGATAGCCCTGAAAGGGTATGACTACTTCCTGAGTACAGGAGGGAGCAGGGGAGAAACACCTAGATCTCTCTTCTCTCTCTTCTGACCTTTGAGTGATGTCATTCACTGGCTGACACCAACTGAAAACAAGCCAGCAGGGGAGCCCAGTGCTGGCCTCTGTGAGGGTCAGCTTTCCAGGCACAGGGCAATATAAAAAACGTTGGAGAATGTTCTGTAAAGTAGATATGAAAGTGGATAATAACTAGAAATTCATTAGAAAATGACCCAAAAGTCAATATAAATGTAATTCTGCATTTGAATTTTAGAGGCTCATAAATGCAATACTCATTAGTCACACATGAAACTTTTTGGAATTTGTCCAAGATTATAACGTTCTTTAACTCAGGAAAATCTTTATTGTTTCAATGGCCATCAGTAAAGGTAGTACAGGGTATTCTCACAGCTCTAAACTTTCCAAATTACCTCTCAATATATTGGGAAATCATTAATCTAGGCATTTTGCTACATTTTCTTTTCTGGTTCACTTACAGGAATTGAGGAACAAAGATAGATGTATCAAGGAACTTTCCATCGTCATGCTTTCTTTCTTTTCCCACCTCTTTAAACTTATGTCTGTAAGTGGCCAATTTTTATCCTTAATCAAATTGTGATTAAGAGGAATTTGCTCATTAATGGTAATTGACAGTTCATATTTATTTGATCACTATAATGTTCATAAATGCTGTCAGCTCATGGAACATCTAAGTGATACTATTTAAAAGCATTGCAGGCTTCCTACCTTACCTGCTTTGAAACTCCAGGTTGACTGTTGCTAATATTTCACCCATTCAAGGCCTTGCTTCCATAGCCCTGCGGAGCTCAGCCACCCCAGACATGGAAAATGCATTGTTACAATAAGGTATGTGTTAAGATATGTGAGTATTTTTTAAACCTTAGTAGATGTTGATACTCAATAAACAGAAATATATATTGAGATATAAATTTATGTTGACTGTAGTTACGAATATTTTTTTCTTACATAAACATTATGTTAATTTAAAAATTTGGGAAAAACATAGAAACACATAGGGGAACTTAAAAAATCATTCATAATTCCAACATCTATAATCAATATTTTTGTGCGTATAATTTTAGTGTTTTTTAATGTACTTATATCTACATTTCCATCTATAATGCATTATTAAATCAATATAGCTATCTGTATTGATACATACATTTGATATCATACAATTTGAAAATATTTTTATGTGATATACTAGAAGCCCGATGCATGAAAATTCATGCACTGGAGAAGGAGTCCTTCAGCCTGGCCTGCCCACTTTCACAGTTCGGGAGCCCTCAAGGGCAGGAGGTGACCCTGCTATAAGGGGAAGGCGACATCCCCATCACACCTCTGCTGCTGCCACTGCCGGCAGTGCAAGCCTCAGCTGGCCCTGGTTACCTGAGCCTTGGGCGGCCCTGGGTGGCTGGGGGGCTGAGGGCGGGTCTGGCCACACCATGTGCCTTCCACCCCCCTGGATGGGCTTAAAGGACTGGGAGACTCTGGCAGGGCTGTGGGGACTGGGAGCTGCCATCTTGTGGCTGTGGGTGCCACCATCTTTGAGGGCGTGGCAGTCAATTAGGATATTCCCTCCTTATTGGCTGTGGGTGCTGCCATCTTTTTGTGAGGGTGTGATGGTCAATTAGCATATTCCCTCTTTATTAGATAGGATTATCTCTACATTTTAAAATAATATAATTTGTGATTTTATTATTTTTTTTATTTTTTTAATCCTCACCTGAGGATATGTTTTTTTTTTTGGTTTGTTTGTTTTTTTAATTCTAGAGAGACAGAAAGGGAGAGGGAGAGAGAGAAAGAGAAACATTGATTGGTTGCCTCCCAAATGCACCCTGAACAGGGATAGAACTCTCAATCTGGGTATGTGCCCTGACTGAGAATCAAACCTGAAACCATTGGGTGCACAGGACATTGCTCCAACTAATGATGCTCCAGCCACATGGGACAGCTAAAATGTGATTTTTTAAAATGGTTTTGTGGTATTCTAGTATTTTAATCATTTATAACTTAGTAACCAATTCTCTATTTTTAAAAAAATTGGAAACAACACTGTAACAAGCCTCTTAATTTTAGAATACAATTCTATGTATTTAGAATAAACATTTTAAAGTTTAATTATTAAATTAACAGACTTATATGGATTGCTAATTTTTTAAAGCTGTATATTTTAGCTAAAAAAGCAGCATTCCCAGGTTTCATCTGTGCTCAGCACAGATTCTTTGGTCTGCACTCAGATGCAGTGATCAGAGATCTGAGAGTCTGAGGGATCCGTCTGAATGGAGCATTTTCTTTTCTGAGGGAATGCTTGGCTTCCACAGTCTCGTCTCGCTGCTTCATTGAAAGAAAGTGGCTGTTATGCTTGACTTCATCCATTTTGAAGTTTCAGATGGTCACAGCCTGTAAGGCAGAGTAAACAAAGGGCCATCAATCCACATAAATGGGTGCTCAGCCCGTAGGTTGGTAAGACCTGCAGAATACGAATCAGTCCTTCATACTGAGGGGCTAGTCCAGAAGCAACAGGTTCTGAGGCACCATTGGGATTCTGACATTATGTCATTTTTTAACCTAAAATGCATGTACATAAATTGAATTTCCAGAGTATTCCGTTTCCTGCTAGTGGTGCTGTGACCCCAATATTATTCTAGAAAGAATTGATTTTCAATGGCCATAGAGCAATCCTTGTGTGCCTGCTGGTAGGGAGAACCAATGCAAGGTTCCGTTAGTAATTTTGTTGTTCTTTTTAAAATTATTACCTCTGAATGTCTGAAGATTGACCTGGAGAATCAGCATTAAAAAAAACAAGTTTCCAGCTGAGCCTTAGGTTAGGCAATACTAGAAGTATGTTAAAAAGCTTTTGTCTTGAATGAGTATAAAAGAAAAATGACCTTTACTGCATGTAATGCTACCCCATTCCTTCTGGGGAAAAATGTCTTTAGTTCGGGGCATAAGAGAGAGATTTGTGATCCTGTGAGTGCACTGCTGAGTTTTCCTGGGTGTTTCCTCCCAGCTACTTGAGAGAGGGCTTTTATCACGACTCACTTCCTTCTTTGAAAGAAGTGCCTTTGAGATAGCAGTTTTTCTCTGTTTCCCTCTCTCCCTCCACCTCTCATTCTCCTATCTCTACTTCTTTTCTGATGGTATAGAAACATTGGAAAATGTAAAAAAATAAAATTAGAAATGACCTAGAATCCTACTTCACAAAAAGAATGCTTGATATTTGAAGAGAAAATGAGTGTGAGTGATATGTGCACACATAGTCATGCATGTACACACACATACAAACATTTGTACGTAACATATAATTAACCAAAATGGCCAGCACTGACTTTTGGTGATCTATAAACAATTAAGCAGTATATTATTAAGTACTAATTCTCTTTTAAGATATAGTCAATGGGAAGTACTAGTGTCACCTACAAAAATAGCTGATACAAGTTTTGAAAATATATTTCCATAGAATATTGTTTCCATTTTGAGTATGTTTTGAGGATGGGGCTGGGTAGGTTCTCAAAATTTCTGTCAGAGGATTGGTTTGTGTCAACTTTGATCTTCCTTTCCACCTGCTCCTCACTCCCCACCCACTGGGCAGGTTCTATTAGTGTGGCTCTGAAAAAAGGCTCCAATGAGGCCCCTGGGAAACTTAGGGTTTGCCCCGGCCCGCGGGGCAGCAACGAGGGCACGCAGGAACCACCTAAGAGAATGAAACAAACAAGGAACGCGAAGAATGGTGGCAAGACAAGGTTCTGATCAAGCCTCGTTTTTTTATTCGAGTGTTGCGGTATATAAGCACTCAGGAGGGGAGGGGTAGGATAAGGAGTTGCCATGGGATGATTGGTTGGGGACTGGGTATCTGTCCTAGCTGATTGGTTTTTCTGATGTGGGAGGTTCTTCTGGCCCTTGGCGCGTGCGGGCTTTTTTGGCGCACGTGGGCTTTCTTTGTTCTTGCTTAATCAGGAAGTAGGGCTGACCAGGAAGTGAGACCAAACTTTTATGGCTTCCGGCAGGGGTTCAGTTGTTGAGGATGTCACAATGTGTTTAAGAATATAAATTGATTTGGAGACTTCACTTGGAAGCATTGAAAATGTCTTTAAGTGTGAAGGCAGGCTCTGAACACTGTAATCCCCAATGGAGGATCTGTGAGAACCCTCTTATGAAGAGCGCCTCTTACAGAAAGCACTCTGATGCTACAACCTCCCCCTCCCCCTCAGCAGGGTGCTCAACCTGCCAAGATATGCTATCCTGTGCTATCTCATAAAAGGAGAGGGAAAGGAGAAGGGTACATATGGGGCCATCGGATGTTAAAATTCAGCAACTATTACAATGATCTCATTCAGTCTCACTCTGGGGTCACTGCATATTTGCTTGAATGTAAATATGAGAAGGAGAGAGATGCCTGTGCCAGGACCCCAGCAGTGAAATTGCTTCCAGAGCTATTACTATTTCATCTCAGTAGATGGCAATGTTTTGAATGAATAGGTTTTGGTTGAATTGGCTTAGAAAGGTGAAATAGAGAAAGGCTTTTTTGAATAAAGAAAGTTTCAGTGTCATAAATTCCAAAGCTTACTTACCAAATATAGGAAGAATATAGAAGCAAAAGAATTTTTTAAAGGGTCCTAGATCAGCACTAGCCTATAGAAACATAGTGTGGGCTACATATGTACTTCTGAAGTTTCTAGTAGCAACATTGAAAAAGTAAAATAACAGTAAAATTAATTTTAATAGAATATTTTATTTAAATCAATATATAAACTACATTAAAGTTTCAACATGTAATAAACATAAATTATTAATGAGATGTTTTGCATTCAGATGAACAATATTTCAAATTCTCAATAAACAGTAACTAATGGCTACTGTTATACTATGCAGTATGGCTAGTTTCCCTCCTTTTCTCTCTTTCTTCCAGAAAGAGGACAGATTCTCCAGCATAATCAGCCTAAACAGAATTTTCCTCACTTCGTTTGGGGTAATTGTAGTGTTGAACTTTATCCTTCCCAAGTAGAGTCTTTGTCCATGCAAATATATACATAAACTTTATATAAACTTTTCCTCCTCCTTAGAAGACTACAGTGTCAGAATCCAAGATAACTATTAGATAGTACTTTGTAATCTATTAAACAAATATTTATTGCCTTCCCATCATGTGCCAGGCACCATTCTAACAGATAAAAGTGATTCTTTTATCTCTAAACAAGACTGACAATAAATAAAACATTTGAATAGACACAGTAGGACTTGAACTTTTTTCCATATATTGCTCTCCATTCAGTTAATCTAATTAACATTTACAGAGTTCTAACTTCCTCCAGGAAGTTTGAGAGTGCAGGATGAGATGAATAAAGTTGCTGCACAGATCATCACAGTCCAGTGGGGGAGTGGACAAGAAAGTAGACAGTTACAGAGGATGGTGTAAATGTTATGATAACAACACGCTATGAGAGTTAAAAAGAGAAGCCCATCAAAGTCACTAATCATCCGAGAGATGCAAGTCAAAATGACAATGAGGTACCATCTCACACCTGTCAGAATGGCTATCATCAACAAATCAACAAAGGACAAGTGCTGGCAAGGATGCAGAGAAAAAGGAACCCTTGTGCACTGCTAGTGGGAATGTAGACTGGTGCAGCCACTGTGGAGAACAGTATGGAGTTTCCTCAAAAAATTAAAAGTGGAACTCCCATTTGACCCAGTAATCCCACTTCTAGGAATATATCCCAAGAAACTAGAAACACCAATCAGAAAGGATATATTCACTCCTATGCTAATAGTGGCACAATTAACCATAGCTAAGATTTGGAAACAGCCTAAGTGCCCATCAGCAGATGAGTGGATTAAAAAACTGTGGTATATCTACACAAAGGAATACTATGCTGTGGTAAAAAAAAAAAAAAAGAAGGAATTCTTACCATTTGCAACAGCATGGATGGAACTGGAGAGCATTATGCTAAGCGAAATAAGCCAGTCAGAGAAAGATAAATATCACATGATCTCACTCATTTATGGAATATAATGAACAACATAAACTGATGAACAAAAACAGATCCAGAGACAGAGAAGCATCGATCAGACTGTCAAACCTTGAGGGAAGGTAGGGGAGGGTGGGGGGAAGGGGGAGAGATCAACCAAAGGACTTGTATGCATGCATATAAGCCTAATCAATGGACACAGACACTAGTGGGGTGAGGGCATGAGTGGGGGATGGGGGCAATGGGATGATAAGGACACATATGTAATACCTTAATCAATAAAGAAAAAAATTAAAAATAAAAAAAAAAGAGGAGGAACCCAAATCCTGGCTGGGGATGCTGTGATGGAGGAGAGGAAGTGGAGAAAGTTTCTTGAAGGTTTTGATATCTGAGCTGAGTAATAAAAGGATGAACAGGGCCAGGAGAGCTGGAAGATGGCATCATCAGTGGGGTGGGGATGCCTAAGGCAGGGGAATAGCATAAGTATTTGCTTAGAGGCATGAGATAGGTTGGGAAACTACGAGCAGTTGCGGTCTTCTGATGTGTAGGGCTGACCAATGTTCAGACAATCCAAGTGGTACCAGTCACCTCTCTTATCTTAGTTCCTCATAAAACAACTAAATATTTCACATATTGATGTAAGGTTGCTGAAAGGAATGTAATCATTCATTTAGCATTTGTTTTAATGAGAATAAAATCTCAATAGCTGGCTAGCTCTTCACTTAATAGCTGTGGATCCTGAGAAAGAAGATACTTACCAAGAAGGGCTCCTGGTGGCTAGCTGGCTCAAATTTAAAATGCAGAGCTTTCCAGTCACTTCTACACAGGAACCTCTCACATAAACTGTGCTTTAGGAAAAAACCTGCATTGAACTACCTGTCTGCACTGAACTGCCTGCCTGTATACTGTATTTCTGCCATCTGGAGTCCGTGGAATCCTATTTCAACCAATGGGACTGAAGCTTTCCTCATCCAATTGGAGCTGCACAGCTATATCCCCATCAGCATCTTCACCGACCAATCAGAGTGGCTGCAATCTGAACAATCAAGACAATGCATTTTGGACCAATCCAATTGGGAGGATTTGAAATACTCATTTACACAAGGACAAGCCAATTAGAGACCAAGGGTGGGGACTTCTGTCTATATAAGCCAGCTCCCCTCTGACCCAGGAAGTGCACTTTCCCTTTTCTGGAAGAATGTGTTTCCCTGACTGGGGCTGAACCACCAACACTGAAGACATCTTGCTGGACAAGAGCAGAATGGAGCTGAGCAGAGCCAGGCAGAATGGAACAGGGCAGAGTGGAGCAAACTGGAGCAGAGCAGAGCTGTCTAATCAGAGGGGGGTCTTGCCGAAGGCCACCTCACCCCAAAGCTGCCTCATAGTCATGATTTTCCACAGCTGTGGAACTATTTAACACTTAAACCATAGCTGTGCTATTCTCACAGCTGTGCTGTACCAAAATTGAACTGTTTGCACTGAATAAAGTTTACTTCTATATGGTGCCCCAAATTGGGGATTCCTGTTGACATTAAATTGGTGCCAACACCCATCAGCTAACATATGTTTATAGTCTTGGAGATGATATAGGACATGTCTGGGTCAAATACTAAAGAAGAGGCTGGAGAAGAATTCCTAATATCAGGGGAGCATGGGATTGACCTTGTAGCATGAGCAGAGCTGAGCAAAGGCAGTGAAAATGACTGAGGCTGTTAGTTTAAAGGGGTTCAGGGCCCAGCTCTACTACATGTTGATCAAAATTGGGGTACAGATATTTACACAGCTTTCAGCAGCTGAAGAGTGGAAAGAACGGTTTTCATTGAGTTCCTAACACACTTGCTGTTTATGGCTCTGTCCATAGAAGGAAAAGTGGCAGCTAGGTACAGGGAGAACTTCAGCAGCTTTCAGTAGGGAGGCAGCCCCTTCAGCAGGAAACCAAAGCTGCACGTTTCTGAACACACTACTGTGCGATGTTGTCTCAACCCCAGTGTAACCAAAGAGGGGAGAAGAGCATGGGTATTTATTATCTTGGTGTCTACAAATAAATTTTTAAAATTTATTTTAATGTTTACATTTAATGTTTATATTTATGAGTTTCTTGCTGATTACTTCTCACATTTTCCTTTCAGAGCTCTTTTTTTTTTAAAGATCTCAAAATAATTGGGTAGAGAGTCAGAATACATTTTTATCTTTCTGACTTTTAATAAAGCTGGTGCCCTCTTGAGAGATAAAATGACCTTCTTGGTGTCTCTCTTAAATTAACTGCTTCTCACTTCTTGTTCTCTTTAATTCTAGAGCAGAATAAGAAAGATTGAGAGACATAACCCTGCTGCCCTTAACAATTAAAAAAACCTTTTTCCTAAACCCTAAAAACCAGAAAGCACATATGATTTTTCCTTGCTTGTGTAGGTTGCACATTTAATCTACCATGTCGTTAAATCATTAATGCTGTATTTCTTTTTTCTTAATTTTGTAACACTTCCTATAAACTCACCTCACTGTGGGCTTTCATACTGATTTCACATTTTATTTTAGCACATGACAATATTTAATAATTTAAAGTCCAAAGTTACATGTTATCAGTCTCCTTTGGAGATTTTTTTTAAGGCAACCTTGATGAAAATGAAATTCACTCTGTGTTCCTGAATGTTTACTCCAAAGGATACAGCTGCACTATTTGTGTGAAGCATAAGCACATGACCATATATCAGTATCACAACCTGGTGTGCACATATGTTAAGGGAGAAATTTAGTAGAGGTTATATTTCACTTATTGGCTTTAGGAAGTTTATTATGATAAAGATGGTAAAGGGATTAGTGAAAAGACTATTTAGGAGACCTACACCACATTTGTACTGCTCAGAAATGTACATTCTCTGTACTATAAAATAAACTGTTTAAGATAATTGTATGCATGAGCATCTTGAGAGGTGGTACAGCTGAAAGAAATAACTGAACATTTGCATCTTTTCCAAAAGCTAGAGTGGGTGATGGGTAATGGGTTTGGGGAATTGGAAGTTTTCTCACTGCAGTAGACCACAGCAGGGGAAATCTTTTATTTTGTAAAGAGAATTAAAGTTTCTGAATTTGAGGTAGCAGTTCAACCTGACAGTTCTGAAAGTAAACAGCATGGTTATTATGATTTCCTACATTGAATTTGTAGATGCCAAGGAGGAGCCAACAGTTTTTCTTCTTTTTAACATCTACTCAAGTGGCCTCTATGTAATTCAGAAAATAATAAGAAGCACAAGTGTCTGTGATTGTACTTTAAGTGCAGTTGTGCTGCTGGAGAGTCTAATGCCAGAAAGTGAAGCCTGCAGAATCAGAGAGGCTTGTTTTTGTGGACAGCCTGCTGGGCATGCTCATAAATGAATTCAGCATAGTTAGAACTGACTAAACTGCCACAGTAATTTTCACCTTTCTGCCCCCTAAAGTGTCACCAACTTCAAGGCTCCAAGCAGGGAAGAAAATGACTGTCTATTCATGGTTCGTTTTAGCTCATAATAATGCACATGTGTTTGCACAGGTTTCAGCTAGTAAAGAAGCACTGTGTTGTGAAGCCATTAGCATTTGTCGAGGTTCTTACAGAAGTGAGAGACATCATTAGGCTAAGCACATGTGCCTCCATTTTGTTTTTTTATCCTCACCCAAAGATACATTTATGTATTTTGAAAGAGAAAGAGATGACGGGAGGGAGGGAAGGAGCGGGGGGGAGAGAGAGAGAGAGAAACATAGATTCGCTGTTCCATCCATCCATGCACTCATTGGCTGCCTCTTGCATGTGCCCTCACAGAGATCAAATCACAACCTTGGCACATGGGGACCACACTGTAACCAACTGCTGCTACGGGGCCAGGGCTACATGTGCTTCTATTCACCACCTTGTTCCTGGACCACTGTACAATGACAGGCCTAAAGTGGACACCAAATACATGATGCATTTGTTTAACACATAAGTTGAAGACTTATAACTTCATGCTATGCTTGATTTAAATTAGAAACATTTCACATTAGTTCCCCTTTGCACTACAACTATTTCCTCTGAGGGGTGTGGTTGATGGTGGTGTGTCTCTAAACCCTTCAGCATATAGCCAGTCTCTTACACTTTCCATATCTCCTGTTTTTAATTATAAACTCATTATGGACCTTAGCTATGCCTTCTGAATTTCCTAAAACTGGAAGTGAAATCAAAATGTGGGGAGTCCGAGTTCATTGTCTCACAAAATGGAAGAATGGATTCGCAGACAAAAATGGTTAGCAGAAACAAAGTGTAGTGAGAGAAACCAGTTCTGGAAAAGGTGCAGCCAGCATTCCAAGAGAGTAAAAAGTAAGCCAGTGTCCAGAGCTTCTGTTCCATGTTACAGTGGGGTGTAGTACACCTGAGTGATTTAGTTCATGTACAGTGTCCCACATGGCCATAAGCCACATTGGCGCAGGAATGTGCTCCCCCACCACAGGAATGTCAGGGATCCATTGCACCGCAGAAAGAAAAGAGAGAGAGGAAGCAAGTTTTTTTCTTTTGGGGTGGGGTGAGTAGGGGGGTAGATACAGCCTTGTTAGCTCCTGATAGGTCCTTTCAAAGAATTTTGCCTTAGCAACATTCATGGGATTGGTTTATACACCCCACTGACTTGTGATTGGTTATTTGCAAGCTACCTGTTTTAGCAACATCCATACATTTAAAGCTTGCTTCTCCCTCACATGCCCTTCTTTCCCTGCCCAGTTGGGTAGCCTTAGTAAGTTAAGCCTAGCTAAATTCCCAGGTTCTACTTCTGCCCCCCGCCCCCATCTACCCCATTGTCCTCTCCCTGTCTACCTAGCTTCTTTATGTCTCCTCATAAGGAAGTCAAACTGCCTCTAATTGCTTGTGTTTCACTCCTTCCTCTCCATCTCTCTTCACTACATCTCTTTCATTTGATGTGCATATACCAGCTTGTGTATAGATCCCTTTTCACCCTTTTCTGTCTCCATTTCTAATACTTCCCTTCCTCTTTTGAATAGTAAAACCCCAGACTTTATTTGGTTCTAGGATCTCCACCATTAGCTTTATGCTTCTTCATTTTAATCTTGCCCTGGCTGGGTAGCTCAGTTGATTAGGGTGTCCTTCCCATACACCCAGGTTTTGAGTTTGTTCCCAGGTTAGGGCACATAGCAGAAGCAACCAATGAATGTATAAATAAGTGAAATAATAAATCTCTCTCTCTCTCCCCCCCCCCCCTTCCTCTCCCTCTCTCTAAAAAAGAAAAATAATTTTGTTTTGTTAATCCTCACCCGAGGATTTTTTTTGAGGATATTTTTCCCATTGATTTTTGGAGAGGGTGGGAGGAGGTGTGTGTGTGTGTGGGGGGGGGGGCGGGGGAGACATAAAGACTTATTGGTCTTAGAAAGACTGAACCTTGAGATGCTAGAACTGGAAGATACTTTTGAGATACTCCTGTTAAATCTGTTCAGTATTCACTGGCTAGAGTCACTCAGGGGTGCAAAAAGCAGTGATGGAATAAAAGGAAGTTCTCCTGTCACTTGGGCACTGCTCTTCTCTGCTCAACCATGCTGCCTCTGTGTGTGCTATACTAGAACTGGTAGGGTAGGGTGGGTGCAGGGCTAGCGATGGGCCATCTCTTGAACCTGCAGCCTAAGCAGAACTTTAATCACCCTGTCGGGGTTCAGGTGGTTGATGAGAGAAAAAGAAAAAAAGAGAAGTGGAGATCGGATAGGAAGTGTGAAGGAAAAAGAGATGGAAAGTTCCCGAATAAGAATAAGATGAAGCAAATCTATGACTGCTTTGTTTTTTTAGGGGCAGAAATAGAATAGTTGGGAGTAGCTATAGTTATAAGAAGTATTAATCATGTTCTGTTTACTGTGATTGTTCTGTGGACAAAAGGGGCCACATGCTGACATGACAAGCTGAGGGAAGGCCTGCATGGCAGTCTTGCAAACTCAGAGACCTAAAGTAACCACAAAGGATGGTCTGAAATTAAACTTTAAAAGCAGTTATAGTGGGCGGTTATGTCCTAGGCCGGTATCTTAGCTGTCAAGGTCAACCTTTACCTTAACTGAGCTTATCTGTCGTTTTGTATCTATGATAACATACCCTTGAAATGTCTGGGTAACTTGTAACTTCCCTTTTTCTGGAGCCCCTGGGCACAACCAAATGTGCAGGGCGCCTGAACAGATACCACAAATTCCTTCATTATCATGTTAATTGTTCCTGCACCCACCTAAGTATGTGTGTATCATTTTACTTTTTATCCAATCCCAGGGGTATCCCTGCCACTGTTTTATCCCACCTCCTTAATCTATCACCAATGAATTTCATGTAACCCACCTAAGTCCCTCCTTTGATTGCAATGTGTAAATACAAATGTAACCCGCCATTCACTGGAGCATTATCTCAATTCCCTTAAGGTTCTGCTTCCCGGCATAAGTCGACAGTTTGGCTCAAATAAACTTACAAAAATTCTTTACAGGTTTCAAAGTTTTGTGGGTTTTTTTTTACATTAACAGTTCTGTTCTGATTGGAGAAAGCACATTCTGACCTGGCTGAGAGTTGTGAGCCTGGACATGGGAGGAGTTAACAGTCTCCTTTTTTGAGATCTGCCTATCATCATAGAAAGATGAACAACCTTGCTGCCAAAACAATCTGGTCCCCGAGGCACCCGCCCTTTGGACCCCCAGCCTGCATTGCCTGTAACCTGTAAGGATTATATCTTGCCTACTTCCCCATGCCTGGGATTCCTACTTTCCCATGTAATTCTTTGTCCTTATACCCAATATAAGAGCTGAATTACGGGGGTGGAGGTGGGGGGTAAGTGTAGAGCAGAATTTTGTAGATGACATGCTGCTCTCCCATACTGCCAGCATTTTTGGTCTAAATACTCATACATGATCCAACCCTGTCTCTGTTTAATTGGATCAAGTAGTGACTGGCACCCAGGACCCATCCATTGTTCAGTTTCAAGGGGGAAACGGGCAATTGTTAATCAATGTGTGCAAAATTTAGTTATGTAAGGTAAGTTCTAGAGATCTGATATAGAACATCACTGTGCCTATAGATAAGAATAATGTATACTTATGTTAGGGGCAGAAATAGAATGTTGGGGACTAGCTATAATTATAAGAAATATTAAGCATGATATCCAGGAGTTGTACACCCCGCTTTCCACTTCACCTGGGGAGTCAAACTTGGAAAGCAGTCCATTATCATGGAAAGATTAACAATCTTGTTGCCCAAACAATGAAATCCCACTAGCATTGTCTAGAACCTGGACCCATTGGTTGTACAGTTTCACTTAAACATTTATGAAGAATGTAGATTTCACATAAGGGCCTTATCATAAAAAAGTAAAATAAAATAAAGGAAAGATGTCTAACACAACTGCACACATTCTCATATTCAGACTGCGAGTACTTCCCAAATGTAAATAATGTGATGCTGTGCTAATGGTGAAATAATACCAAGGATCTCATTATTGTCTTCATTGTTATTTCTATGAACTACAAAGAGAGTCTTGACCACTATTCCATTTAACCTATCTCCTGAATACATATTATCAATATTTTCTTTCCTCCTTGTTTTTAACTTTAAAAATATATTTAGCAGAGACATTATCACTTTCACTAAGCTGGGATTAATTATTTTGAAATGTGTGAACAACATTTTTGAAACTGGATAAGGAGATCTATGCTGTCTTTTCTTTACCTTTTGAGTCAATTTCTATTTGAGTTTCCATTGCACAGTTGTGTAAGTGTGCTCCTGAGTTTTTCCAGGCATCCTATATAATAAAAGGCTAATATGCAAATCAGCCAACAGGCAGACTGGCCCATCGCTATGACGTGCACTGACCACCAGGGGGCAGACACTCAATGCAGGAGCTGCCCCCTGGTGGTCAGTGTGCTCCCACAAGGGGAATGCCACTCAGCCAGAAGTTGTAAGCTGTCAGTCGGACATCTCCCGATGGCTCTGGGACTGCCAGAGGGCACAGGCCGGGCTGAGGGGAACCCACGCCCCCCCCCCCCCCCCAGTGCACAAATTTCATGCACCAGGCCACTAGTCAAAAAATAAAAAGTCATAACAAAAATTGAATCTTAGAAATAAGTATACCTTTGAAAACTTTGTCCTACTGTGAAAGATTCTGCTGGTAATGGCACCTGCCTTAAGCTTTTAATCAAATAAATAAATCAAATAATTTAACACCAAAGCATTTGTTTCTCAGTTTTCTATATTTGGTTTTTGTAATCTAGGTATCAGGAATGTATTTATGTCTGACTTTTACATTAAGATCTTTCTTAAGGTTTTAATAGTTTTTATAACATAAAAATTTTGAATAAATTTTGACACTATGCTAATTCACTATGTTTTTGTAATAATATCAGTTTACTTCATTTACAGGTTGTATGTACTAGTATACATGAAATAATTTATCTCTTTCTGAAGAGTTGCCACTTAGGAGAAAAAAATCTGTGCTGGTAGTAAGTACACTCTGGAGAATTCAAAGTACTTTAATTGAATTTAATAATCTGGTTCTCATATTTTAGTCCCCCTATAAATTTAAAATTTATAAAATGTTGAAATTCTTACTAAGAGCATTTTAGATATCCAAGTGTATGGGTCTGAGTAATATCAGGATTCCTGATGTCTGATGCTGTATTCTTGGGTATGTTCAATGTTTTTCCTCAAATAAGGCCAATAAACATTTTTTTAGGCTTAATTTTTTTTTTTTTGGTTTATTGAGATATAATGGACATATAACATTGTATAAGTTTAAGGTGCACTGTCTGATGATTTGATATACATATACATTGTGGAGTGATTACCACAATAAGGTTAGTTAACACACCTATTGTGTGTGTGTCTGTGGTGAGAACTGTTAAGATCTATACACTTAGCAACTTTCAAGTATATAATGCAATATTGTTCACTATAATCACCAAGCTATACATTAATTCTGGAACTTATTCATCCTTTTGTCATATATATATATACACATACACACACACACACACACACATATATATAATATATATATATATATATTATGTGTGTGTGTATATGTGTGTGTATATATATATATATATACATATATATATATATATATATATATATATATATATATATATGTATATATATATATATATATACATACTAGAGGCCCGGTGCAGGAAATTCGTGCATGGGGGCAGGTGTCCCTCAGCCCAGCCTGCACCTTCTCCAATCTGGGACCCCTCGAGGGATGTCTGACTGCCCATTGAGGCCTGATCCCGGTGGGACATCCCTCTCACAATCCAGGACTGCTGGCTCCCAACCTCTCGCCTGCCTGCCTTCCTGATTGCCCCTAACCGCTTCTGCCTGCCAGCCTGATCACCCCCTAACCACTCCCTTGCCAGCCTGATTGATGCCTAACTGCTCCCCTGCCAGCCTATTTGCCCCTAACTGCCCTCCCCTGCAGGCCTGGTCACCCCTAACTGCCCTCCCCTGCAGGTCTGGGTCCCCCCAACTGCCCTTCCCTGCAGGCCCAGTCACCCCCAACTTCCCTCCTCTACCAGCCTGGTAACCCCTAACTGCCCTCCCTTGCAGGCCTGGTCCCTCCCAACTGCCCTCCCCTGCTGGCCTGATTGCCCACAGCTGCCCTCCCTTGCAGGCCTGGTTCCTCCCAACTGCCCTCTCCTGCTGGCCATCTTGTGGTGGCCATCTTGTGGTGGCCATCTTGTGTCCACATGGGGGCAGGATCTTTGACCACATGGGGGCAGCCATCTTGTGTGTTGGAGTGATGGTCAATCTGCATATTACTGTTTTATTAGATAGGATAGAGGTCTGGTGCATGGGTGGGGGCCAGCTGGTTTGCCCTGAAGGGTGTCCTGGATCAGGGTGGGGGTTCCCTTGGGGTGTGGGGCAGCCTGGGTGAGGGGCCTGTGGTGGTTTGCAGGCCGGCCACGCCCCCTGGCGACCCAAGCAGAGGCCCTGGTATCTGGGGTTTATTTATCTTCTACAATTGAAACTTTGTAGCCTGGAGCGGAGCCAAGCCTTCTGCTCACTCAGTGGTGGCAACCAATTTTGTTGGGATTTATTTATCTTCTATAATTGAAACTTTTAGCCTTAAGCGTAGGCCTGGGCCGGCCAGGGCTGCAAAAGCTTGGCTTCCTCCATCACCAGGGGCAACCCAAGCCTCCTGCTCTCTCGAGCTCCGTGGCTGCTGCCATTTTTGTTGGGAGTTATTTATCTTCTATAATTGAAACTTTTTAGCCTGGAGTGGAGGCCTGGGCTGGCAAGGGCAGGTGGAAAGCTTGGCTTCCTCCATTGCCGGGGAAACCCAAGCCTCCCTCCTGCTCTCTGTGGCTGCAGCCATCTTGTTTGGTTTATTTGCATATTTGCTCCTGATTGGCTTGTGGGCATGGCTTGTGGGCGTGGCAGGGGTATGGTCAATTTGCATATTACTCTTTTATTAGATAGGATATCATCCATTCATTTGTTGGTGAACTAAGATTGTTTTTGTAACTTAGATGTTGTGAATAACACTGCCTGGATCATGGGGGTGCCAATATCTCTTCAAGAGAGTGATTTTACTTCTTTTGGGTATATACCTAAAGTGGATTGCTGGATCATATGGTAGCTCTATTTGTAATTTCTTGAGGAAACGTTATACTGTTTTCCAATGTACCTGTATGCATTTACATTCTCAACAATAAATGTACAAAGATTTCCATTTTGCAAAATACTCACCAGCACTTATCTTTTGTCTTTTTGATAACAGCCATTCTAACAGGTATGAGGTGATATCTAATTGTGGTTTTGATTTCCATTTCCCTTATGATTAGTGATATTGAGCACCTTTAGTGTACCTATTGGCTATTTGTGTATGTATATATATATTTTTTTGAAAAAATATCTAGTCAGGTCCATTGCCAATTTTAGAATTGGATTATTATTATTATTATCATTATTATTATTATTAGAGGCCCGGTGCATGAAATTTGTGCACGGGGTGGGGGGGTGTCCCTCAGCCCAGCTTGCACCCTCTCCAATCTGGGACCCCTCGAAGGATGTCCGACTGCCTGTTTAGGCCCGATCCTGGTAGGATTGGGCCTAAACGGGCAGTCGGACATCCCTCTCACAATCCAGGACTGCTGGCTCCCAACTGCTCGCCTGCCTGCCTTCCTGATTGCCCCTAACCACTTCTGCCTGCCAGGCTGATCACCCCCTAACCACTCCCCTGCCAGCCTGATTGATGCCTAACTGCTCCCCTGCCAGCCTGTTTGTCCCTAACTGCCCTCCCTGCAGGCTTGGTCACCCCCAACTGCCCTTCCCTGTAGGCCTGGTTGCCCCCCAACTTCCTTCCTCTGCCGGCCTGTTCACCCCTAACTGCCCTCCCCTGCAGGCTTGATCACCCCCAACTGCCCTCCCTTGCAGGCTTGGTCCCTCCCAACTGCTCTCCCTGTTGGCCTGATCTCCCACAACTGCCCTTCCTTGCAGGCCTGGTTCCTCCCAAAGGCCCTCCCCTGCTGGCCGTCTTGTGGCGGTCATCTTGTGTCCACATGGGGGCAGGATCTTTGACTACATAGGGGCAGCCATCTTGTGTGTTGGAGTGACAGTCAATTTGCATATTACTCTTTTATTAGATAGGATTGCTATGGAGTTGTATGAGATCCTTGCATATTTGTGTTATTAACCTCTTATTAGATAGATGGCTTGCAAAAAAAATTTTTTTCAGCTGTAGGTTGCTTTTTCTTTTTTGTTGTTGTCAATTTTGCTGGGCAGAAGCTTTTAAGTTTGATGTAGTCCCAATTGTTGGTTATTGCATTTGTTGTTTGCACTTTTGCTATTATATTCAAAACTCATTGCCAAGATCCATATCAAGGAGCTTACTCCCTATGTTTCTTCCAGGAGTTTTACAGTTTCAGGTATTACAGTTATATTTTTAAACCATTTTGAATTAAACTTTGTAAATGGCGTAAGGTAGGGGTCCAATTTCATTTTTTATGTAAATAGATATTTTTCCCAACACCATTTATCAAAGAGAATATCTTCTTGCCATTGTGTGTCCTTAGTTCCTTTAGCAAATATTGGTTGACTATATAAGCATGAGCTTATCTATGGGCTCTTGATTCTGTTCCACTGTTTTATGTGTCTGTTTTTTTTTTTTTTAATGCCAGTTCCATACTGTTTTGATTGCTATTGTTTTGTAATATATTTTGAAATCAGGAAGTGTGAGGCTCCTGCTTTGTTCTTTCTCAAGATTCTTGGGCTATTTGGAGTTTTTTTGTGGCTCCATACAAATTTTAGAATTGTTTGTTTTATTTCTGTAAAAAATACCATTAAAATTTTGATTGGGATTACATTGAATAAAAAATGGTTATGGGTGATATGGATATTTTAACAATAATAAATCTTCTGATCCATGAACCTGGTATATTTTCCCATTTATTTGTGTCTTCAGATTTCTAAGTCAATATAGTATATCTTCCAGTTAGAGATTTTTCACTTCCTTAGTCAAATTTATTCCTAAGTATTTTATTCTTCTTGATAATATTGTAAATGGAATTGTTCTATTTATCACTTTTCAGATATATTTTTGCTAATACACAGATATGAAACTAAATTTTGAGTTGATTTTGTACTTGCAATTTTACTAATTTTTGATTAATTTTTATTTTATTAGAGGAATTTTTAGGGTTTCCTATGTATAAGACCATGCCGTCTATAAATAGGGACAATTTTACTTCTTCCTTACCTATTTGGATGTCTTTATTTCTTTTCCTTGCTTGATTGCTCTTGCCAATAATTCCAGCACTATGTTGAATAGGAGTAGTGGAAGTGGTCATCCTAATTTTAGGGAGAAATGTTTCAACCTTTCACTGTTGAGTATGATGTTATCTGTGGGTTTGTCCCATATTAGGTTGAGGGATGTTTCCTTCAGACCAAATTTCTTAGAGTGTTTCTCATAAAAAAAATGTTGACTTTTGTCAAATGCTATATGTGATCATATTATTATCTTTTTATTAATGTAGTGTATAACATTGATGGATGTGCATATGTGAATCATGCTTTTCATTTTTCATTTCAGGGAAAAATCCTACTTGATCCTGTGTGTGACCTGCTAGTCTGCTGTTAAATTAGGTTTATTAGTATTTTGTTGAGAATTTTTGCATCTATATTCATCTGAGATATTGACTTGCATTTGTTTTGTTTTCTTGATGTGTTTTAATTTGGCAGAAGTGCCAGGATAATTCTGGCCTTGTAAAATAAATTTGGGAGTGTTTCCTCCTCCTCAAAATTTTTATGAAGGATTATGTTCATCCTTCTTTACATGTTTGGTAGAAATAACCAGTAAAGCCATCTAATCTTAAGTTTTTCATTGTTAGGAGGGGGCTAATTACTGATTCAATGTTTTTAATAATTGCCTGTCCATATTTTCTGTTTCTTCATGAATCAATCTTGGTAGATGGTATGTTTCCAAGAATTTATTCATTTCTTGCCCTAGCTGGTTTTGCTCAGTGGATAGAGCATTGGCCTGCAGACTGAAAGGCCCTGGGTTTGATTCTGGTCAAGGGTATGTGCCTGGGTTGTGGGCTTGTTCCCCAGTGGAGGCATGCAGGAGGCAGCTGATCAAAGATTCTCATCATTGATGATTCTGTCTCTTGTTCTCTTGCTCTCCCTTCCTCTGAAATCAATAAAATACATAAAAAAGAATTTATTAATTTCTTATAGATTATGCAATATGAGTATAATTTTTCATATTAGTCTTTTATGATCTTTTGTATTTCTATGATATTAGTGATTATGTTTCTTCTTTCATTTATAACTTTATTTATTTGAGCTTTCTCTCTTTTGTTGTTTAGTCTTGCTAAAAGATTTTCAATTTTATTTATCCTTTAAAGAACCAACTTTTAGATTTGATAATCTTTGCCATTGTTTTCCTATTTTATTTTTACTTATTTTGCTGAAATTTTTATTTTATTCTTCCATTGGCTAACTATGGGTTTAGTTTGTTTATCTTTTCCTAGTTACTTGAGGTGTAATGTTAGGTTATTTATTTGAGATCTTTCTTTTTTCCTAGTGGTGCATTTAAAGGTACACATTTTCTCTAAGAACTGCTGCATCCCATATATTTTGGTATGTTGTATTCCCATTTTAATTTGTCTCAAGATGTATTTTTTAAATATCCTATTTGATCAATTAATAGTTCAAGAATATGTTGTCTAATTTCATTATATTTGTGGGTTTTCCAGCTTTCCTCCTATTGTTGATTTCTATTTTCATACCACTCTGGTCAGAAAAGGTATTTGATATAATTTCTATCTTCTTGAATTTGTTGAGACATGTTTTGTGGTCTAGCATATGATTGATCTCAGTACACTTGAAAAGAATGTATATTGTGCTGCTGTTAGATGAAATGTTCTGTATATGTTCAAATCCATTGTTTCCTTATTAATTCTTTGAGTGATCTATCCATTTTTAAGAGTGTAGTATTTAAGTTCTATTACTTTCCTATTAGTCTATTAGTATTTGCTTTATATATTTAGCTATTCCAATGTTGTGTGCATAAATATTTACAATTATCATATGTTCTTGAGTAATCAATCCCTTTATTATTGTATAATGATCTTTTCCTCTTAGGATAACTTTTAGCTGAAAGTCTATTTTGTCTGATATAAGTATAGCTATTCCTGCTTTCTTTTAATTTCCTTTGGTAGAGTCATGTTTGCCTGGTTCATTGTGATTCTTATATTTTGCATTTGTATTTGCGCACATGAATAGGTGCTCTATTCTTCCAGACTTTATAGATTTTCTTTGGCAGGGGAAGATGTTCACCATTCAGTTCAGTTTGGTTCCTGGATTGGTCCACTAACAGTGTTCATGATGGGTATGGTGGGCTTGATATCCATGTCTCTAGTTGGGTAAGACCATTACCCATGCTCTGTGTTCAGAGCTGTTGCTACTGGGTGGGCTACACAGTTGGGTGGGCCTGCTGGCTGGGCTCTGCTTATAAGTCAGGCCCATTAGGTGGGCTCCTTAGTTGAGTGGGGCTGCTACCTGTAATCTATGGTAAGGTGGGACCACTAGCTATATTCTGCTATTACCTAACTCTGGTTGAGTAAGGTCACAGGCTGTGTTTCTTGGCAGGCCAGTGTAACTGGTTGGATTCTGCATTTGGGCAGGGATGTTGGGTGTGCTCTATAATTGCTCCTGATTGGGTGAGGCCTCAAACTGTACTACCTGACCAGATGGTGCCTCTTGTATTCAGGTGAGTCTGTAGGCTGGACTTTGTGGTTGAACAGGGCTTCAGGCTGGGCTGGGGTTATCAGGCAGGGCTATAGGCTGTGCCTCAAAGTTTGGCGGGGCTGCAGTTGGGCTTTGAAATCAAAACAGGCTATTGAGTGAGGTTACTGGCCAGGTTTTCTGGTTGGGTGAGGCCTCCAGATGTACTCTGTAGTTGGGTGGGGCTGGAGACTGAGCTCACAGTTAGGTGTGGTCACTTTTCAGGTTTCATGGTTGGGTTAGGCCACAGGCTACACTTTGTGAGGGGTAGGGTCACTAGCTGGGCTTCCTCTCTGAACAAATTCACAAGTTGGGTAGGACCATATGTTGGATTCCACTGCTAGGTGGAGTTTTAGGTTGGGCTTTGTAGCTGGGATACCTTAGCTTGAGCTCTGAGTCTGCTCAGGATCACTGTTCAGGCTCTCTGGTTATCTGGAGTCAGAATCATGCTCAATATTTAGGCAAGGCTACTGACTTGGCTTCCTGCCTGAGCATTCCATACAATGTGCTGTGTGGCTGCCAGGAAAGTATGGCTATACTTTCTGGAGGGGCAAGTTTGGAGTCAGTGCTCAGCAATTTTGCAGGACTGTGAATTTGCTCCCCTTCTTAGGAAGGGCCATAGAAAGGTCTCCACAGCTGGGATTGCTCATTAGCTCAGAATCCAAATCAGGCAGAAGTGCCTAACAAGACCCCTGTTCAGACATTGCTACTAGTTTGGCTTTGCACATGGGCAAAGCTGCTGGCTAGGATTCCTGTTCTCAGACACTGCAAGCAAGAATGCAATCTGCCAAGATCTGGGGCATTGGTTGCTGTAAGCCCCAATCCCCTTCTGAGTCTCTGATTCCCAGTAGTCAAGCTCTGCAGATTTCCTCAGTCATCCCTATAAGGTGAGACCTAGTGGGGTTCTCTCAACATAGCACTGTGCCAGTCTGGGGGAGGGCCTATTTTGTCAAAGTGTAGCCACTCCTCTTTACCTTTCTAACATGGTGCTTCTCTGTCTCTTGCCCAGAGGTTGCGTCAGCCTCATTTTGGGGCTGTGGGACTTTCAAAATGGTGTCCTGTCTATGAGCAGTTGTGCATTGGTCTTCTTGCGAGGGGGACTGGAGTGAAAAATGACCTATGTTACCATCTTGATGACATTACTCCTAGACACTATTTATTTAAAAATTAGGATTTGCAGAGATTAGCATTGGATAAAATCAAAACCTATTATAGAAGGTCATTCAAAAGCATGCCAGGAATGTTGTTCTATTTATTAAAATACTTTAAAGTGGTAAATGAAGATTAAAAAAACACACATATTTTTATTGATTTCAGAGAGGAAAGGAGAGGGAGAGAGAGATAGAAACATCAATGAGAGAGAATCATTGATTGGCTGTCCCCTGCATGCCCGCTACTGGGGATCAAGCCCTCAATCCGGGCATGTGCTCTTGATTGGAATCAAATCTGGGACCATTCAGTTTGATGCTCTATCCACTGAGCCAAACCAGCTAGGGCTGTGAAGAGATATTTTAAAACCATGGAAATATCTTTCTTTATTAAAATTTCCTCCAGATTTAGCATTCATTGATGATTCTTACCTGATGTTTGCCATGCTATTGCAAAATGATAGTTTTTCAGATTTTGTACTATCTTCACACTTGCCAGTTGAGTCTTGTTATTCTATGTGTTAGTATTCTCCTTCTTATCCATCCATCCACTCATTTATTATTGGTATGGAGTAATTACTTCCTATGTTTTTTTCAAAGAGAAGCAGATATATGTAAGTATGCCGGGAGCCATAAAAGCAGAGTTCGGTCTCACTTCCTGGTCAGCCCTACTTCCTGATTAAGCAAGAACAAAGAAAGCCCGCGCGCGCCAAAGAAGCCCGCGCACGCCAAGGGCCAGAAGAACCTCCCACATCAGAAAAACCAATCAGCTAGGACAGATACCCAGTCCCCAACCAGTCATCCCATGGCAACTCCTTATCCTACCCCTCCCCTCCTGAGTGCTTATATACCGCAATGCTCGAATAAAAAACAAGGCTTGATCAGAACCCTGTCTTGCCTCCGTTCTTCGCGTTCCTTGTTTGTTCCATTCTCTTAGGTGGTTCCTGCATGCCCTCGTTGTTGCCCCGTGGGCCGGGGCAAATTGGCGCCCAACGTGGGGCACCCTGGGGACCCCCGACGAGAACGTCTACCGGAGAAGCCCTGGCCAGGCACCCCCCCAGAGTTGCCTCGAGGACCCGCGAATGAAGACTCAGCACTAGATCGCCACGGTCCCACCCGCTGTGAGACAGATCGGAGTAAGGTAGGTAGACGATTTTTCAAACAAGATTTCAGAACATTTCACCCCTTTTTGCTCGACTGCTATTATTGGCTCTCTTGGTCGATTCCTTCCTGCCCACTAATAAGCCCTCACTTGTCGATTTGGGGAAGAGTGAAGGGTACCCATCTCCGGCTGTGAGAACTCTGATTCACTTGAATTAGTATCATCGCCCGGCCTTCTTGTCGCGAATTCTCTCCAATTAGATCTACTCTTAAAACCTTGAGCTTGCTTTGAACACAAGGTCGTTCACCTCACAGACTCAACAAAGGGAATTCCTACTCGCCTGACGAGGGCAAAAGGGGTCTTCCCGTCTGTGCGGATCCGTGTAGGCGGATTATATCTACCGACTGTTTCACGCAAGCAAGGGAGTAAAGGGTAGAGTCGAAAAGAGAGTAATTCCACCTGAATCCCTGGGTTGACGGGAAAATTCAGGCTGACCTGGACGGGGATTATACGTCCCGGAGGCTTACGTGGGGGAGGAAGTCACTCGGAGAGCCATCCAGTCGACCAATAATGGGGAATTCTTTGAGTACCCATGAAATGTTCCTTGACGGTCTCAAGATGTCCCTCAGAGCGCGAGGAATAAGGGTTAAAAGAAAAGACCTTAGGCAGTTCTTTGAGTTTGTTCATGATACCTGCCCTTGGTTCCCCCTAGAAGGAACTATTAATCAAAAACGCTGGGAACGGGTAGGAGATGCCCTACAGGATTTTTATCAGGCTTTTGGCCCTGAGAAGATTCCCGTTACTGCCTTTTCTTATTGGAACCTAATTCATGACATTCTAAAAATCCATTCTCAGGACCCTGATGTTAAAGAGGTCATCAAAACAGGAGAGGAGATTCTTAAGGAAAACTCCCGTCCCCCCTCAACATGCCCTTCAGTCATTATAGATCTCCCAGGAGAACCCCCAGAGACCCCTAAAGACCAAGAACCTTTAAATATTAAAAAAGAACCAGAAAAGCCACAAGAAAAAATCCCCAATATCTACCCCTCGCTTACCTTTAAAAAAGATTACTCGGATCACCTAACCCCCGAAGAACAAGAAACCTTAGATGAGGAGGCGGCTCGCTATCATGATGACCCTTGGCGCCTAACTGCCTCGGCGCTTCATAGACCCCCCCCATAATCCCAATTCCCTAGTTCATCCTTCTCCTCTTCCAGATTTTAACTCCCGTCCATCTGACCCCATCAGACAAGCTAAAATAACCCTTGCTCGAGAAGTTTCTTCTTTAAAGAAAATTTTACAGCAGAAACGAGAGCATGTCCAACTTATTAAAGAAATTCAAGCCCTCGAGGCTGAGCTTTCCACCCTAAGTCCTACCCAACAGAATACTCCTCCCTCAACAAAATCACCCCCCAACAGACGAAAAACTAAAACTAAAGCCACGCCCCAGGCCCTATCGGCTAAAAACAAACCCCCTCTCCTTGCCTTCCCGGTCACCCGCAGTCGCGGCCCTAAACCCCCCTCAAAAGATATAGGGGAAGAGGAAGAAAACTCCCCTGATGAAGACAATACTCCCCCAGACTCCCAAAATCCTGATCAAGACCCTACAGATAATGACTCTGAAACAGAGGACCCAGACCCCGAGCCCCAACACAAGAATCAGAAATACCGTCGCCTAAACCTTAAACACATAAAAGATTTAAAGGCGGCGGTTACTAATTACGGGCCCACGGCTCCTTATACAGTAGCTATACTCGAAAGCCTGAATGATCGCTGGCTAACTCCTAATGATTGGATCTCTCTAGCCGGAGCTACACTCTCGGGGGGTGAATATGTCCTCTGGAGAACAGATTTTGTTGAAAACTGCCGAGAAACTGCCCAGCGCAATAGTAAAAGCAAAACTTCGCGTTCTTGGACAAGAGATAAGTTACTCGGCCGGAGTCCCTATGACTCCAATGAGGCACAGGCGGCCTTCCCCCCTGGGTTATTAGCTCAAATTCAAAACGCAGGCCTTAAGGCCTGGCGCCGACTCCCCCCAAAGGGCTCAGCCACAACCTCCTTGGCCAAGGTCCGACAGGGCCCTGATGAGCCTTATAGCGATTTCATCAGTCGCCTCACTGATGCTGTGGAACGGCTGATTGGCGAGGGCGAGAATGAGAGCACATTTATTAAACATCTTGCCTATGAGAATGCCAACCCGATATGTCAGGAAACCTTAAGACCGTACCGGTGTGGGAGCCTTTCTGATTATATCAAGTTATGTTCAGGGATTGGTACTTCCCACTCTCTTGGCCTAGCTATAGGGGCAGCTTTAAAGAACTTCGGCCCGGAAAAACAAAGAGCCTGTTATAACTGTAAACAACCTGGGCATTTTGCTCGTGACTGTCCTACAAAGGAGCCTCAGACGCCAACCCTCCAGAAACCCCCCTCTAACAACTCATCAGATTGAAAACCCCCTAGAACTCCCTGCCCACGCTGCCGGCGCGGCCTTCACTGGGCTAAGGAATGCTGCTCTAAAACGGATGTAGAGGGCAAGCCTTTACCACCAAAACAGGGAAACTTCCAGAGGGGCCAGCCCTCGGCCCCAAACCAGGGACTGAATCAGGGGGCTATCGGATTCGTCCCACAGACGCTACCCCCTCAACAGATCCTTCACACTCAGGAGTCAGTTCCCTCCTCCGGGCCACCCCCGGCAGTGCAGGATTGGACCTCTGTGCCGCCGCCGACTCAATATTAATTCCCGATCAAGGCATTCAACTCCTCCCTACAGAGACGTTTGGACCCTTACCTCCCGAGACCTTTGGTTTAGTATTAGGCCGAGGAAGCTCCACATTAGCTGGCCTCCACATTACCCCTGGGGTCATCGACAATGATTATACAGGCCAAATCACCCTCCTAGCTTCAGCCCCATCCGGGCCTATATCTATTCCCAAGGGAAAGAGAATAGCCCAACTTATCTTACTCCCCCTAAAACCTAGTAATAAAAGTCACTCCCAACGCCCCAGACAAGAATCCGCCCTCGGGTCATCTGATACCTACTGGGTACAGCAGATTACTCCAGAGAGACCGTTATTAACCCTACAATTAGATGGAAAGACCTTTAAAGGCCTAGTCGACACAGGGGCCGATGCCACAGTAATTTCAGACCAACACTGGCCACCAAGCTGGCCTTGCGAGGTCTCCCTGTCTCACCTTAAGGGAATTGGTCAGTCCACCAACCCAAAACAAAGCTCAAAAATACAGCCCTACATTGTTCCGGGTCTACCTGTCAACCTTTGGGGGCGGGATATCTTATCCCAATTAAAGCTCATCATGTGTAGCCCCAACGAAGTTATTATTCAACAGATGCTCAACCAAGGGTTTTTACCAGGGCAAGGACTGGGGAGAAACAAACAGGGAATAAAGGCCCCATTATCCATAACACCAAGGAACAATCGTTCAGGCCTAGGGAGTGAACATTTTCCTTAGTGGCCATTGACTTTCCTGTACCCCATGCGGACAAGATAAAATGGAAATCTGATTCCCCCGTTTGGGTAGATCAATGGCCTCTAAATAACGAAAAACTTACAGCTGCCACTAAGTTAGTACAGGAGCAATTGGCTGCTGGACATTTAGAACCCACTACCTCTCCTTGGAATACTCCCATATTCATAATTAAGAAGAAAACAGGAACGTGGAGACTTCTCCAAGACCTCAGGGAAATCAACAAAACCATGTTCATGATGGAAGCCCTCCAACCAGGCCTTCCCTCCCCTATTGCCATTCCCGCCAACTATTACAAAATTATTATTGACCTCAAGGATTGTTTTTTCACCATCCCCCTGCACCCCCAAGACAGAGAACGTTTTGCGTTCAGTCTCCCCGTTACTAATTTTAAAGGACCTATGCCCCGGTACCAATGGAAAGTACTCCCTCAAGGCATGGTAAATAGCCCCACCCTATGCCAGAAATTTGTGGCCCAAGCTATAGATCCTCTCAGACCTTGCTGGCCTTCCATCTACATTATACATTACATGGATGACATTCTCCTAGCAGGAGCTTCATGCTCTGAAGTCCTCAAATGCAGCCAAGAACTGGCTGCCCGTCTTTCCTCTTTGGGGCTTCGAATAGCTCCTAACAAAATACAGCTTAAAGACCCCTATTACTATCTTGGTTTCGAGTTAAATCAAAACAGCATTACCACTCAAAAAATTCAATTAAGAACTGATCAATTACAAACCCTCAATGATTTCCAGAAATTCTTAAAAGATATCAACTGGCTTAGACCCTACTTAAGACTAACGACGGGAGATTTAAAACCCCTCTTTGATATCCTACAAGGAGACCCTGATCCCCTTTCCCCCCGTAAACTCTCTTCAGAGGCTAAATCTTCCCTCTCCAAGGTTGAAATTGCCATCCAGCAGCAACAAATTACCTTCCTATCCTATAATAAACCTTTTTCGCTTATCATCTGTGCTACTACCCACACACCTACAGGAGTTTTATGGCAGGACAACCCCTTACTCTGGATCCATTTACCCTCATCCCCCTCCCGAGTTCTTATTCCATATCCATCATTAATAACCAAAATCCTCCGATTAGGCAGGGAACAGAGCCGTCAATATTTTGGTCGAGACCCCGATAATATTATACTTCCCTATACAAAAGAACAAATTAATTGGCTCCTCCAACAGGATGATGATTGGGTTATTTCCCTCTCCGCGTTCCCGGGAATAATAGATAATCATTACCCTCCTAATAAATTACTCCAATTTGCGCAAATACACCCTTTTATATTTCCAAAGATCACATCTAAGAGCCCCCTTAAGCAAGCATCCCTAGTATTCACAGATGGATCCTCTACTGGCATGGCAGCATACACCATTGATAGTCAAGAATTCACTATTAAATCCCCTTTCAAATCTGCACAGCTTGTTGAACTATTTGCTGTTCTACAAGTCTTCTCCAAATTGCCCACCACCCCTTTTAACCTTTATACTGATAGCTCCTATCTAGCGTCCTCCATTCCTTTACTAGAAACTGTCCCTCACATTAAACCCACCACCAATGCAGTCCCTTTTTTTCAGCAATTACAAACGCTAATTACAAATAGACTAGCCCCCTTCTTCATTGGACACCTAAGGGCCCACTCAGACCTTCCCGGCCCCCTTTCTCAAGGCAATACTGTGGTAGACCGAAACACCCGACTTATATACTCCCTTTCCTTAGATCCCCTTTCCCAGGCCCAACAGGCCCACAATATCCACCACCTCAACGCTAACACCCTCCGCCTTCTGTTCAAAATTACTAGAGAACAAGCCCGACACATCGTTAAAAGCTGCCCTGGATGTGTCACTCTCTTACCCCTCCCTCACCTGGGAGTCAACCCTAGAGGTATACTCCCCAACGAGATCTGGCAGATGGACGATGGACGTTACCCACATCCCTGAATTTGGCAACCTTAAATATGTCCATGTCACCATTGACACCTACAGTGGGTTTATTTTCGCCACCCTCCATAGCGGAGAAGCCTCTAAAAATATCATAGCTCATGTCCTCCAATGCCTTACCGTTATGGGGAAGCCTCAAAAAATCAAAACTGACAATGGACCTGGATATACCTCTCAGGCATTCCAAAATTTCTGCCATCAATTCCACATTAAACACACCACTGGCATTCCTTATAACCCCCAAGGACAAGGAATAGTAGAACGAGCTCATCAAACCCTAAAAAAACACCATAAATAAGCTAAAAACAAATAATATTTATCCCACCAGAGGCTCCCCCCATAACCTTTTAAATCATGCGTTATTTACATTAAATTTCTTACAACTAGACAAAGAAGGAAACTCGGCTGCCGACCTGGTTCTGGCACCAGGAAACAAAAAATCAATATGCAGAAGTCATGTGGAAAGATCCTTTGACCTCAAAATGGCATGGTCCAGATCTGGTCCTCATCTGGGGATGAGGCTCCGCATGTGTTTATGACACGCAAGGAGAAGGACCCCGATGGCTACTGGAACGACTTATAAAACCCATAGACCCCCCTTCCCCCGAGAAATAACCAAATCTCCTCCAGGGAAAGAAATCCCTGAGATAAACCCTTCTCTATCCACAGACACAGAAAAATACAACGCCTAGCCAGACTGAGAAGTGACCGCTGGAAATGCTTTGGTACGTCTGGGTCATCATCATTCTTCTCCTGCTTATCATCTTTATCACTGCCCTCTATGAGTGCCGCCGAGACCCAAGGCTTGTTCCAGGAGGCAACCTTTTCTGCCCCTGCTGGGATCCAGAAAGACAGTGGATTTATCACCCAATGGCTACATCAATGGCTACATCCCTCACCATCCTCCTAACGATCGTCTCTGTTAGCTGCAGTCGTCATCAACCCTTCAACCAAACATGGTCTGTCACCTCATACATCGACGGTAAAGTACTATATTCCACCACACGCATTGCCCCATTGAACACCTTCTTCCCCACTCTCAACTTCGATCTCATGGATATTATGGAACCAGGGCCTGCCAGGAACCCCTGTAGTCAAGGCAAGGTAGATTTTTACATCTGCCCCAGCACCCGAGGTAATAGAGCAAAAATTAGACAATGTGGAGGCACTGAATCCCACTTTTGTGCCGCTTGGGGATGCGAATCACAGGCACCTTGGTTAAACCCAAGGCCTGATGCCCTTGTAATTTTCTCCAGAGATCCCCTGACCCTAAATAATTGTGATAATTATCCACTTAGAGGTCATAATCCAAAGACGCCACAAAAACCCTGCAACAGACTCCTCATTTCCTTCACAGATAAAGGCAAAACTTATTCAGGCTGGACTTCCGGAGTAGATTTTGGAATTAGACAATATCTTTCCGGGACAGACTATGGAGGTGTCCTCACTATTAAACTACAAGCCACACCATCCACACCCCCGGTCAGTATCGGCCCTAACTTAGCTATCCCCCTAGCTGACAAGAATAAGTCTTCTCTAAAACCACTACCTACCAAAACAAACTCCAATACTCCCCCCACAACTCCGGCTCCCATACTGCCTCCCATTAGACCTCCATCCACCAAGGACTCTATGTTATCCTTACTCTCTGCTACCTTCCACACCTTAAACCAATCTAACCCCGATATCACCCAGTCCTGTTGGTTGTGTCTCTCCGCCATCCCTCCCTTCTATGAAGGCATAGCAACGTCCAACAATTACTCCATTGTTCAGAACATCACTCAATGCCATTGGCAACACAGTGGACAGGGAAAAATAACACTCCAGGCTGTCTCTGGATCGGGACGCTGCCTAGGGCCCGTGCCTACTTCACATCGGCACCTCTGTAATCAAATAATTACCCCTCAGAATAATCAAGAATATTTAATTCCTAACAATAACACATGGTGGGCCTGCAGTGATGGCCTGACACCGTGCATCTATGCCCCCCTCTTCAGTAACTCCTTTTGTGTACAAGTTTCCTTAGTTCCTAAAGTATCCTATCTTAGTGATGACCAATTTTCCCACTCGTTATTCCCCGACAATGCCTCCCCTGATCCTTCCCTCAGACAGAAAAGGGAACTTATTACAACCCTCACAGTGGCCACCCTCTTAGGCCTCGGCGCCACGGGTACAGGGGTCGGAATAACCTCTCTTGTTCTTTCCAATCAATATTACAACCAATTACAAGAAGCTATCGATGAGGACATCAAAAGTCTAGAAGGTGCCATTTCTCATCTACAAGAATCCATGACGTCTCTAGCCGAGGTGGTACTCCAAAACCGACGAGGCCTGGATCTACTCCTTCTACAACAGGGAGGCCTCTGCGCCGCCTTAGAGGAACAATGCTGCTTTTATGTTAACCATTCTGGGGTTATTAAATACTCACTGACAAAAGTTAGAGATAGATTAGAGAAAAGGCGAAAGCTAAGAGAACAAAATCAAGATTGGGTAGAACGATGGTTTAACACCCCCCCCTGGCTTTCAACCCTATTACCCTCTATCGGTCTACTAGGCCCTCTAGTCGGTCTACTCCTACTCCTTGCTTTTGGACCGTGGGCCTTTAGAAGGCTCACACATTTTATCAAACAACAAATAGATTCCCTCATAGCCAAACCCATACAAGTACATTATCACCACTTAGCTGAGGCTGACCGTGAACAGGACTATGACCTCTACCAGCACTCCCTCCCTACGGGGACAGCATGATGACCAGAGGAATGCTTACCTACTCCCCTCCAGGAGAAAGGTATGGGCACCGAGCTGAGTGCAGAGCAAAGCACTGCAAGGGAAGGTCCCATAATCTTTCGACCCCCTCTGGTTTTCCCTGAGAGTATACCTGGCTTACATAGAGGTTGGTATCTATCAAATCTTTTTCTCTTAGATGGCCAACAGAGATGCCCATACCGCATCCTACTCCGATGCTGTCTAATGAAGCAAGCCCTGGTGAGCTTGGCTGGCAGCCAATGACGGGTAAGAGGAGACGGCATACACTGAGGGGCTCTTCTATAGGCCCTACCTGCAACCTAAGACAGGCACTGGATCAGAGCGATTCAGTTAGGCCGATGACGGGTAATGCAGGCGTTAAACCAGGTATCCCGAGTTTCCCAACCTAAGACAGGTGCAGCCACCGCAGGGAAGGCTCTCTGGCCTTAATTCCAGGCTCTACCTCTCCTCTCCAAAAGATACCGAAAGCCGTTACCTGTAGGCTTGGGAAACTCACGAGAGGAGCCGGGTCACTACTCCCTCGCTCGGTTAACGCCCACTCCCGCTTAAAAACAGAAAGGGAGGAGATGCCGGGAGCCATAAAAGCAGAGTTCGGTCTCACTTCCTGGTCAGCCCTACTTCCTGATTAAGCAAGAACAAAGAAAGCCCGCGCGCGCCAAAGAAGCCCGCGCAAGCCAAGGGCCAGAAGAACCTCCCACATCAGTAAAACCAATCAGCTAGGACAGATACCCAGTCCCCAACCAATCATCCCATGGCAACTCCTTATCCTACCCCTCCCCTCCTGAGTGCTTATATACCGCAATGCTCGAATAAAAAACGAGGCTTGATCAGAACCCTGTCTTGCCTCCGTTCTTTGCGTTCCTTGTTTGTTCCATTCTCTTAGGTGGTTCCTGCGTGCCCTCGTTGTTGCCCCGCAGGCCGGGGCATAAGTAAGATTTATTTTTTTTTTGCTATTTTGTTGGAAACTATTTTTTAATCATTTTATTTTTTCAATTACAGTTGACATAGAAAATTATATTAGTTTCAGGTATCTAATATTCCCATTATTATGGTATCTTTATTCCCTTCTTTTTTACACAATTGTTAGCATCATATAAATGCACTTTTGCACTTTGTTTTACTTAATATTATTTTCTGAAAGTCACTCCATATCAATTCATAGAACTTCTTCTCATTTTTTGCATAGCTCTGAAGTACTCCATTGTGTGTAAATGCCAAATTTAACAAATTTCTTATGCTTGAAAATTTACAAAGTTTTCAAAGCTGACATGTACAAATAAGCTTCTGCATATGCATTTTTATATTTTTGGAGGTGAGTTTTCTGGGTTAAGGAATAAATAAACATATAGATACTTTCAAATACTCCTCCATAGGAGCTATCCCAAATTGTATTTCTACAATTAATATATGAGAACTGCTATTTCTTTTTAAAAAATATGTTTTTATTTATTTTTAGAGAGAGAGGAAGGGAGAGGGATAGAGAGATAGAAACATCAATGAGAGAAACATTGATTGACTGCCTCCTGCATACCCCCTACTGGGTATCGAGCCTGCAACTCAGGCATGTGCCCTGACCGGAAATCAAACCAGTGATGGCTTGGTTCATGGATTGATGTTCAACCATTGTGCCACACCAGCTGGGCAGAACTATTTTTTGCTGGCTTTGCCAACAGATTGTATTGTCAAGCTTTTGAATTTGTATCAAGCTGATGATGTAAATGATAGCTCACTACAGATTAATTTGCATTTCTCTCATGAAGAGAAGTTGTGCCATTTCTTATTTCTTAAAATAATTTTTGGAATTTCCCACTTTCCTAAATTCTTAATAGGTTTATTGAAGTACAAATACCACATGAGAAAATGTACTTTTTAAAGCATATAATTTGGTAATTTTGGCATGTGTATATAACCAGGAAACCATAAAACCTATGAATATATACAACATCCCCCAAAATTATTTGTGCTATTTTATAATCCCACTATCCTGCTTCTGACACCCTCCCCCATTCCTCAGCCAACCACTGATTGAATTTCTGTCACTATAGAGTAATTTGCATTTATTTCCTAGAGTTTTAGTCAATAAATTTGGAAGTCATTTACTTTGTTACACATTTCAAATTTTTCCCCCTGTATCATTTTCCAGGATATGGATATACCACATTTTACCAACTCATGTGTTCATGGACATCTGAGTTGCTTCCAGATCTTGGCTATTAAAAATAAGACTCTGAACATTTGTGTCAAATTTTTAACATGGACAGACTTTTTCTCTTGGATAATTCCTTGGGGTGGAATGACTGGCTTGTATAGTATATGTATGTTTAAGTTTTAAAGAAATGGCTGTTTTTCAAGGTGGTTGTAACATTTTATGTTTCCACCAGAAACATGAGAATTCTAGTTCTTCCACAGCCTTCTTTTTTTTTAATCCTTCCCTAAGGATATGTTTTTATTGATTTTGGAGAAAGAGGAAGGGAGAGGGGGAGAGAGAGAGAAACATCTGTGTGAGAGAGAAACATCAATTGGTTGCCTCCAGTAAGAGTCCTGATGAGGGGTTGAAGCTGCAACCTTTTTGGTGTATGGGATTATCCTCCAACCAACCTAGCCACTGTGCCAGTGCTCTTCCACATCCTTGAAAACACTTTGTATGGTCAGCCACTTAAGTTTTATCCATTCAAATATGAAAGTTATTATATTTCATTATGGTTTTTATTTTATTTACTTAATGATATTGAGTATGTTTTCATGTCACTTATATGCCACATATATACCTACTTTTATGAAATTTATTTTCAAATCTTTTGTTTATTTAAAAAATTACATTTATCTTATTAATGAGTTTTGAGCATTCTTTATATATTCTAGACATAAATCCTTTATATGATATATGATTTGCAGATAATTTTAATTTTGATAAAGTTCACTTTGTCAAATTTTTCTTTTTATAGATGGTGTTTTTCATCATGTCTAAAAAATTGGTCTATGTTTTATTTTAGAAATGCTTTGGTTTAGTTTTCACATTAGGTTCATGAACCATTTTGCATAATTTTTAAATAAGGTGTGAGGTGTGAGTCAAAGGTCATTTTCTTTTTCTTGTTGAATACTGATTTTTTCAGCTAAATTTGTTGAAAGGCTCCCTTTTCTCTAAATTCCTTTTACATATTGGTAAGAAATTAATAGGTATTGTATAGAGGTCTATTTCTGAACATGCTTTTATGTTCTATTTATAAATGTATTTGTCTGATGCCAATACCTCACAGTCTTGATTACCATGCATTTATTATAACCCTTGAAGTCAGATAGTGGTGATGCTCCAACTTTTTTTCTTTTTAAAGCATTGTTTTGATTATTTGAGGTCAATTTATCAAAAACTGCTTGCTTAAAAATGTGGGGCAAGTTAGTTTGTAATTTGATTTGATCATGTTCTCATAATTGAGTTTTCTGATCCATGCATTTAAATTTCTTATATCATTGTTTTATAATTTTCAGTTACAATTCTTGTACATCTTTTGTTAGATTTATCACTAAATATTTTATATTTTTGAAGCTATTATAAATATTATTTTTAATTTTACTTTCTGATTGTTGTATTTTAAGCCTGTAGCCTATACCCTAATTAAAATTGCTTAATAGTTCTTGTAGGGCTTTTGTAATTTTTACTGGATTTTCTACATAGCTGAGTAGGTAACTGATGAATAAAGATAATTTTACTTCTTTGTCTCAAAGTAGATTTAATTATTTAGATTTACTTTTATTATTATTTTTCTTATTGCCCTTTCTTGAGCTACTAATACAATGTTGAAAAAAGTGGTGAGAGTGGACATTCATCCTTTTTTGCCTTTGTCCAACATTGCCTCTCCGTTGTTTTTTGTTTGTTTTTGTTTGTTGTGTTTTTGATAGTGTTAACATCATATACCTTTTCATACTCTTACTGTTAACCTCTTCATGTTTTTATATTTAAAGACCATTTCTAGTCAGTAGCATATAGATGGGTCTTGTTCTTTATTTCATTTGATAACCTTTGCCTTTAAATTGTGGTGTTTAGCTCTAGCCAGTTTTGCTTAGTGGCTGAGTGTCAGCCTAAGGACTAAAGGGTCCCAGGGCTGTGAGCTCGATCCCCAGTAGGGAGCATGCAGGAGGCAGCCAATCAATGATTCTCTCTCATCATTGATGTTTCTATCTCTCTCTCCCTCTCCCTTCCTCTCTGAAATCAATAAAAATATATTAAAAATAAATTGTGGTGTTTAGAGCATCTATATTTAATGTGATCATTGATGTGATTACGGTAGGTTTAAGTCTTGCTGTTTGTTTTATAATCTCATTTGTTCTTTATCAACCTTTTCCTCTTTTATGTCATCTTCTGCCTAAACCGAATATTTTTAAGTGATTCCATTTTATCTTATTTGTTAACTTATTAGCTGTAACTCTCTGTTTTGTTATTTTAATTGTTGTTTTATGATTTTTAATACAAACATAGTTTTAGCTTACCACAGTCTACCTTTAAGTAATATACTACTGAATGAATGATATCTTACAATTGTGTACTTCCATTTGTCTCCTAGCCATTAAGCTATCACCATGAATTTTACAATTATATATTGCATAAGTCCCACAATGTACAGAGATTTAACATTTATCCTGTGGTTACTATTTCCAGTCCTTTTAACTCATTTGAATACAGAGATTTCTACCTGCTGTCATTTTATCTTTGCCAGGAGGATTTCTTTTAGTGTTGTGCAGGTCTGTTTTTGCCTCTGTCCCTTTTGTTTTTAGTTGCATTTTTCTTTTTTGCCAGAATATAATATTAGCATATTATACTTTAATTCTTGATCCTGCCCTTTATTGTTCTTAACTCTTTAATAGAAATATAAATGAACAAACAAAACACAAAGTAAATAAGAGGGAAATATAGTTAAGATAGAGTGAAAATAAATAAATTATAGCTACAATAGAAAATATCTATAGAACTAAGAGCAAGTTCTCTGAAAATATAAATAAAATTGCAAAACCTTTAGCCAAAACTCATTTAGAAGAAAAAGAGAGAGCCCAAATAAATAAAATCATAAATAAAGGAGAATTTATAACCAATACAGCAAAAGTACAAAGAATGATTAAATAACACTACAAACAATTATATGCTGAAATTGATAATCTAGAAGAATGAATAAATTTATATAGAGGCCCGGTGCACAAAATTCGTGTATGGGGGGGGGGGTGTCCTTCAGTCCAGCCTGCATCCTCTCCAATCTGGGACCCTTTGAGGGATGTCCAACTGCCTGTTTAGGTCCGATCCCACCAGTGGGATCAGGCCTAAACAGGCAGTTGGTATCCCTCTCACAATCCAGGACTGCTGGCTCCCAACTGCTTGCCTGCCTGCCTTCCTGGTTGCCCCTAACCACTTTGGACTGCCAGCCTGATCACCCCCTAACCACTCCCCTGCCAGCCTGATTGATGCCTAACTGCTCCCCTGCCAGCCTGTTTCCCCCAACTGCTCTCCCCTGCAGGCCTGGTCGCCCCCAACTTCCCTCCTCTGCCAGCTTAGTCACCCCTAACTGCCCTCCCCTGCAGGCTTGATCACCCCCAACTGCCCTCCCTTGCAGGCCTGGTCCCTCCCAACTGCCCTCCCCTGCTGGCCTGATTGCCCACAACTGCCCTCCCTTGCAGACCTGGTCCCTCCCAACTGCCCTTCCCTGCTGGCCATCTTGTGGTGGCCATCTTGTGTCCACATGAAGGCAGGATCTTTGACCACATGGGGGCAGCCATCTTGTGTGTTGGAGTGATGGTCAATCTGCATATTACTCTTTTATTAGATAGGATAGAGGTCTGGTGCATGGGTGGGGGCCAGCTGGTTTGCCCTGAAGGGTGTCCCAGATCAGGGTGGGGGTTCCCTTGGGGCATGAGGCGGCCTGGGCGAGGGGGGCCTGTGGTGGTTTGCATGCTGACCATGCCCCCTGGTGACCCAAGTGGAGGCCCTGGTATCTGGGGTTTATTTATCTTCTACAGTTGAAACTTTGTAGCCTGGAGCAGAGCCAATCCTTCTGCTTGCTCCGTGGTGACAGCCAATTCGGTTGGGATTTATGTATCTTCTATAATTGAAACTTTGTAGCCTTAAATGGAGGCCTGGGCCAGCCAGGGCTGCAGAAGCTTAGCTTCCTCCATCGCCGTGGGCCACCCTAGCCTCCTGCTCTTTCCAGCTCCATGGCTGCCGCCATTTCTGTTTGGATTTATATATCTTCTATCATTGAAACTTTGTAGCCTTGAGTGGAGGCCTAGGCCAGCAAGAGCAGGCAGAAAGCTTGGCTTCCTCCATTGCCGGGGAAACCCAAGCCTCCCTCCTGCTCTCGGTGTCCGTAGCCATCTTGGTTGGGTTTATTTGCATATTCGCTCCTGATTGGCTGTGGGCATGGCTTGTGGGTGTAGTGGAGTGATGGTTAATTTGCATATTACTCTTTTATTAGATAGGATAACCTTTCATGAAGAAACAGAAAATCTAAAAGACCAATTACTACAAATGAAATTTAAGCAGTAATCAAGAAATATCCCACAAATGGCTTTACATGTGAGTGCTACTAAAATTTCAAAGAAAAATTGATACCTATTCTTCTTAAACTAATTCAAAATATTGAAGAGGAAGGAGTACTTTAAAAATTATTATATGAAGCTAGAATTATTCTGTTACCCAAACCAGAGAAAGTTATTACAAGAAAAAAAAGAATGTTGTCCTGGCCTGATTATCTCGGTTGGAATGTCATTCCATACACCAAAGGGCCATGGGACTGGCATAAAACCAGACTCATAGATGAATAGAACAGAATAGAAATCCCACAAATAAATTCATGCCTTTATGATCAATTAATCTATGACAAAGGGGACAAGAATATACAATGTGCTAAAGACAGTCTACTCAATAAATGGTGTTAGGAAAACTGGATACACACACAAATAAATGAAATGACCATTTTCTAATACTATATAGAAGAATAAACTCAAAACGGACTAAAGACTTAAATGTAAGACCTGAAATCATAAAACTCATAGAAGAAAACAGAGGCAGTAACCTCTTTGACATTGTTCTTATTAATATATTTTTTGAATATGTCTCCTTGGGCAAGGGTAACAAAAGCAAAAATAACAAAATGGGACTACATCAGACTTAAAATTTGTACAGTGAAAGAAATCATGAACAAACTAAAAAAAAAACACAATTGAATGGGAGAATATATTTACAAATGATATATTTAATAAGGGTTTAATCCAAAATATACAAAAAACTTGTGTGTCTCAACATCGAACAAACAAGCAACCCAATTAAAAATGGCAAAGTGCCCTGGCCAATGTATTTCAGTGGTTAGAGCATCAGACCATGCATGGGAGAGTCTCGAGTTCAATTCCCAGTCAAGGGCATGTACCTGAGTTGCAGGTTCAATGACTGGGGGATCCCTGGCCCTGATTGAGGCACATGTGGAAGGAAACCAATCCATGTGTCTCTCTCATATTGAAGTCTCTCTGCCTATGTATCTTTCTCTCCCCTTTCTTCCCTCCCTTCCACTCTCTGTAAAAAAATCAATAGGAAAAATATCCTCACAGATAATTAACCAAAAAAAAAAAAAAAAGGCAGAGGACCCCAAATAGTCATTTTCCCAAAGAAGACATACAGATTGCCAATAGACATATACCAACATCACTGATCACCAAGGAAATACAAATCACAATCACAATGAGATATAACTTCACATTTTTTTAGAAAAGCTGTGATCAAAATGTCAACAAATAACGAGTTTGATTTTTAAATTTTTCTATAGCTTAAAGCATTTGTAGATTTTATTCCATTTCTTATGTAATGTCCAGAATAAGCTTTTAGTTTTCTTTTGTTATCTTTCTCCCTTCTTTTCTTTCTTCTTCTTATCTCCATTATTTTTCTTTTATTTGTTTAGTTAGCTGTCATGCAATATATTATCATTTTGTTCATGTTATAATTGGCAGCTCTCTCTACTTTTAAATATATTTTTATTGATTTCAGAGAGGAAGGTAGAGGGAAATAGAAACATTAGTGATGAGAATCATTGATTGACTGACTCCTGCATGCCCTCTATTGGGGATCAAACCTGCAACCTGGGCATGTGCCCTGACTGAGAATCGAATCGTGACCTCCTGGTTCATAGGTCAATGCACAACCATGGAGCCACACTGGCCAGACAACTATCTCTCCTTTTAAAGGATATAACATAGGTGAATATTGGGCACCCTTTGTCTCTTCTGGGGTGGTTCATGTTTCTGATTATGCTAGATGTTGTGTATAAAACAATATTTTCCATATGCCTTTGACATTTTAGCCTACATTTCACCACTAAGGGTCACCTGAATGATAGATATCTGAAGGGTGAGAAAGAAAGGGAAACCATTAATCTCCTTTGGCAGCAACTGATGAACCCACAAAAAATATGGAAATGTAAGGTTTGCAGTGACTTCTAAGTAAGTTTTTATGAATCACCTTCTTTTAAACTCAGATTGGTTTTCATTTTCTGACTAAACTTACTGATACACTTAACCTTATTTTGAGGACTAATGTAGTTTTCAATCCACTTTCATGAAGCCCATGGTATGAGACTATGGTGGGAGGTTGTCAGATAATATTAAATGCATTATCTTCACTGAGAAACCTGGGATCTCTCTTCAGAGAAGCCACTAACCATTCTAAGTTTATGACCAACTCCTTCTTTTAGTCAGGGTATATAAAACTACTATAAACATCATTTATACTAATTTTGATTTCAGAGATAACTAGTCTCAGGATTACTGTGTAAAATGTTCAAAATGACAGATTCATAATTTTCTTTTAGTAAAAAGTGAGTCTTACATGGGTCATCATTCACTTCTGTGTCATCATTCAATTCTGAACATTTGATTGAGAATCTGGCTGAATTTGGAAAATCTTGAGCCCTCTTGGCTGACTGATTCTTGAGATAATAAGGGTATTTCTAAGTTAATAAGAACTCAAGTTTACTTAGGATTTCTAAGCCAACTCATGGAATTAATGTGGTTCAAAAAAGTCCCTCAGAGGTTGCCATAGTCAAATGAAAGCTGTTTGATAGCATTACATTGAGTCAGGGTCCATCCTAACAGGAAGCCTGACTCAACATAATTCCATAGCCTTTAATCTAACAGGGCATATATGTGGCCTTACAGGTATACAGCAGGAATCACAGTCCACAGAGTACTCCTCTGCTACCAAGTACCCTGGATCTTTAGTGTCCTTACTGATTGGTGGCACGTGCATCTGCCACAGATGAGTCCAAAAGCATGTGTGCCACCCTGAGAGAAAGCTGTGGCTGGATTTACCACCATTTTCATATTATTTTGTAACAAAGACCCAAGGCCCATAGGGAAAAATATGTTCACAGCAAAGAGAAAAAACACAATATTCCATACTTTTCTTAACTCCATTTTCAAGTATTAATGTGAAAAGACAAATTAGTCCAGACCTGATTGTCACTCTTTTCCCAGAATTAATATGTTATTTCAGGAATACTAGCCCAGATTTCCATTTAAAGGCTGTTAGTTCCCAGTCTTTAAATGCACCTTGCATAGTCCTGTCTTCTGGTTATAATTCTGACTGTTGATGCACCAAGAAGAGCCAAGGCAGCACCATTGTAAGACAATTATTACTTGAGTTCTATGGTTCTAAGTATAGGTTGCTACTCACAGTAGGATGACTCTAGTATCAGGTCACTGCTAGTGACAATAGCTTGAACTGGTTTTGCATCAGAATAAGATGAAGTCCACTCATAATACATGGAGCTAGAATTTTGTTTTGTTTGGTTCCTGGCTCCTCACCAAAAAAGCAACAAGAATAAAATACTCTGCTTTGCTTTTCCATACCACATAAAATCCTTGACTTAATCAGAAGAAATGTTCTTGAGCTATTTGTCTTCTGTTTTTTTTAGTCCATGCCCAACTGGGCTTTTTGCTGATCTTTCATTAGCATTGATGAGCCCAGGGTTGAAAGGTACTTCTCTCTTTGTTCCTGAGAGGATCTCATCTCACTCATTTCACACTTTTAATCACTGCTAATAGCTATTTTGGCAAACATTCAGAGTAGGCTCAGTTAGGGCCAGAAGAAATATTTCACATTAACTGGATTATTTTAAGTTTCCAGCTCTGCAATATTACTTGAAGACAAACTGGATGGAGCTAGGACAAACAGCTGCTTTCCTTGGCCTGCAGGACAGAGCTCCCACAATGCTAAGCCAGGTTGGATCTATTTAGCTGTCCACTGAATACTGTGTTTTTGAGGATACTTTTTCAGGCAGTGACAATGTAAACTGTGACTGTGCTGTGTTTACTATGAGGCAAGTATGATGATCTACTGGTGATTGATGACAGAGGCTGACAAAAAAACAAAAACAAAAAAAGCTGTGAAAGCATATGTTGATGAGTCCTTTCAGATGTAATATATTAGATTTAAATACTTCTGCTCTTGGTTCCTTTAGGTTTTCCTGAAGTATATCTAGAAGATTTTGTATTGTTTGTGAATATTGGAAAGACTGTGTTTGAAGCTTCCTACAACAACCCAATTTTAGGAGTTCACCTCATCCCAGTGACCAAAACACAACTGAAATGGACATGTCTGGGACTACCAGAGATCTAGAATCAGGTTGGTTCTGACTGATTTGAAAATACAGAGCACAAAGGCAATCTAAAATAGCCCCAAAGATGGATCCTTTGCCTACATTCAGTATAATATAATGGTTGAAAGGATAGGCTTGGAGATCAGTCTTTAAAAGTTGGATCTACTAGTTGTGTATGTTTTGGTAAATTGATCAACATTTCTGAGACACAATTTTATCTATCAGTAGAAAAATGGGAAATTATATCAGGCTGATAGGGTTATTCTGAAGTTGTAATGTGTAGTGTGTGTGCATTATATGCCTGCTTGTGCTTTCAAGCATGTGCAAGTGTGAGTGTGTGTGTGTGTGTGTGTGTGTGTGTGAAGTATATAACCTGAATTTAATCATTCAATGAATGACAGGTAATATTCTAATATTATCTGTCAGATCAGGACAACTTCTAAACTATTCCAGCTTCCTCTGGGGCTGCTTCACTTTTACAATAGACTCTTTCTTAATGAAAAAAACTCCTTGATGAAAGCTGTCTTAGCTTGGGCTGCCATAACAATATACCATGGACTGGGTGGCTTAAATAAATTTATTTTCTCGTTCTTCTGGAGGCCAGGAAGTCCAAGTCCAAGATCAAGTTTCTGGCACAGAGTTCAGTTCCTGGTGAGGACCCTCTTTCTGGCTTGTTAAAGCCACCTCCTCTCTCTGCTATGTCCTCACTTGGCAGATCTCTCTCTCTTTCTCTCTCTCTCCTCTCCTTTAAGGCTGCAGTCCTATTAGATTAGAGCTTCACTCTTGTGACCTCATTAAACCATAATTAACTCCTAAAGAGCCTATCTAAATCACAATCATTGGGGGTTAGAGTTTCAACATATGCACTTTAGGAAGACACAATTCAGCCCATAGATAAGCCATGCCCTTCTGAGAAACGACATCTTTGATAAGGGCAGTGAGCCATCCAGATTCACAAAGACTTTTAATTCTTTATTTTATTAAAAAATTTTAATGTTAATGTTATTGCAGGTGCCCCCTTTTCCCATTCTTTTGCTCATCTTCCTCCCCAGCCTTCCCCCTCCTTTGGCTTTCACCAAACTATTGTCCATGTCCATGGCTTATGCATATGTTCTTTAGCTAATCCCTTCACCTTATTTATCCTTTGGTTCTTGTTTCTGGTGTGTTCCTTCTTGTTTATTATTTGACTCATTGCCTCTATGTCCCGCCAGTCAAAGAGAGAACAGGGACCTTGGGATCTTAATATAAAATTATGTTTATATGTATAGACACATACATGAATTAGTTTCTTTAATCAAATTCTTTCTCGGAGGCTTGGGGAATTGGAACATGAGAAAACAATTTTTGAATGTGTTGGAGGGGGAGAAACTGATAGTCATTTTGTAGTTCTTGTTTTGGAAGATTAGATATTCAGAGAGTGATTTAGTCTTACCACTGGTTTGATGCCTGGAAAAGGAAAAGCTCTCACCAGCTGGGGGCTGGCTCCATGTTAGATTCTGCATGTCAGATAGAGAGGACAGATCTAAGCATGGCTGATTTTTCCCTTCTCCTGATATTTTAAGTGAAAATGTCTCATTAATATATCAGGAAATATGTGGCTAATCCATTTGAACCTCTCAGGCCAGCTTTTATTCAAGGAAAGCACTTTGGATAATCCTCAGCAACTCCGTTTCCTCTTGCCCTCACCTTCCCACTTTTCTCATCTTCATCTTGCTCTCCACTCTCAATCCAAATCCTCTCATACTAATTCCTCCTGTGGCTCCTCCTGTTGGTGATTTTATGTGCTCTCCCAAGGGTTTGAGATTTCTCCTGCAAGCTTTGTTTATCCATCAAGCTAAAGGTATCTCTTTTCTTGGTCAGGAATGGTTCACCTAAATCCATCACACCAACCCGGGCTCCAGCCTTGGTCATGGTCAGACCAGCCTTGATACCACTGAGTGCTGAAGAACACTGAGGATAAAACATGGAAACGGCACATATCTAGTACAGTAGGCATATAAAAATCAACATGTTACCTTTATGTGAATACAGTGAATATTATCTTCTCTCTGTATGATTTAAATAAAAGCCAATGGTTTAAGAATTAAAGAAATGGTCAATTTGGCTCAGTGGATAGACCATCAATCTGTGGACTGAGGGGTCTCAGGTTCAATTCCATTCAGGGGCACAAGCCCGGGTTTCAGGTTCGATCCCAGGTCGGGATGTGCAGGAGGAGGCCAATTGGTGATTCTCTCTCATCATTGATGTTTCTATTTCTCTCTCCCTCTCCCTTCATCTTTAAAGAAAGAAAGAAAGAAAGAAAGAAAGAAAGAAAGAAAGAAAGAAAGAAAGAAAGAAAGAAAGAAAGAAAGAGAAAGAAAGAAAGAAAGGAAGGAAGAAAAATGAAGATACTAAGAGATACTTAAAAAGATAGTTCCCTTATTAGTAACCTCAACTGTTATCAATATCTGGTGCCCTAAGTATTATGTCTGACACTCCAGGTATTGACTTGCATTTTTGTTTTTACAAAAGCTTTCATGTTCTCCCACTCAAAATGAACACAGCACTCCCTGTCTCATTTCCACAACTTCTCTCTGTCACCTGGGACAAATCTCTATGTCTTAGTTTCCTCAGCTGGGTGTCACTACAGCATCTACTTAATAGGGTTACTATTAGAATGAAATGAGATAATATATAGAAGAGCTTAAAACAGTGCTTGTTAAGCATTGTTATTTTTATTCTCCAATTTTAAATTTTATTTCCTCAATAGAGTTAAAATTCCTCAGAACTCTTCAGTGCAGTACAGTGGAGGCTCTGCAATATGAACTTTGGTTTTGTAAGTAGTGGTAGTGAGCCTGTAGTAGAAGGAAGGGAGAAGGGGAAGGCACTGTGTTAGACATACATATCAACTTCCATAACTCCAAATAGTCCAGTGAAGCTAGGTCTGGACTTCCTAATTTTATAAATGGAAAACCAAGGTAAAATTAGGCTTTGATACCAGGTCTTTGTGATCCCAGAATACAAGCCCTGTTTACTGCCCATAATTGTGACTTTTGGCTAAGGTAGAAAAATAAGAGCAAGCATGACTCTTAGCTTGCATCCTTGGTGTTGTTCTTCAAGTTAGAGCTCCTGACAGCCAGATCATTGTGTGCATGCCTCCCGCTCACATAGTCCAAGTTAGTGTGCAGCACTTATTCAAGTCATTATTAACTCTGAGGAGTAATTTTTTAAAATTGAGGTCGATGTTTTAGCCATTTTTATAATTTTTTTGAACCTTTTCATATCATTCTTTCTCAAAGAGACCTGCTCATTCAAATGTTCAGGTGAAATGCCTCAGTGCAAGTTTTAGCAAGTGTTTGTGAAAGCAAATTAAGCATTATTATTTTTTTTAATTTAACCCTAAATTTGAACTATTTTAGTAAGGAGCTGATTTTAATTAATTAATGTAAATTGATGATGGTACTTAGATATGGAATTTTATAATCAAAGAATCCTTTCTTTTTTCATGTTTTATATCTCTGATTTTTGAGATAATTTTGTGTCCCTGAGGATAAGAGACCACTGCTATAAACTTTCTATATTTTTTATAACTCAGTGTCTTCTGAAATACATGTGTGTTTTCTAGAATTTAGAAAGTAGATAAGGTAGCAAGGGATGTTTTGTTTTTTGTAAATAACATTTTATCCAACTGATAAGAAAGGATAGATACTTGATGCAACCAACTCTGAGCAAATATAATGCTCTTACTTTTTTGTTTTCTGTTACCTGATCAAGGTGGCACTGTGTACAGATAAGAGGCTTCTGGCTTTTGATTAGAAGAAACCCAAGTTTGAAGCACAGCCCTCCTACTTGGACAGAATACCATATCTCAGCTTCTCTTTCTAAAATGTAGCAGGAAATAATATCTAGTTCATAGAAATTTAACAAAAATGAATCAAAATAATCAAGGTAAAGTTTGGAAATGTATTCCTGGCTCCCAGATGTTACATCTCTCCAATTTTGTTAATTGATCTTGTGAACTAGACTAAACTCCTGACCTCTATGCCCTCTCTACTGCCCCTGATGGGAGGAGGACTGAATTGTTCACTTGGAGTGTTGAGGACAGCAGGCTGAGCATGCTGCCCTGAGCTCTGCTTTTTTCCTCTAAGTCAACCTGATTGAAGGGAGGGTTGGTATACCTCCCTACCTTGCCTATAGTTTTGGGATATACATTTAATTAAGCCCATGTGGCTGCACATAAAAGTCACATTGTCCATTCCAGGTTGACAAGTAATAAACTTACTATTTTGAATTCCTTTGTCTACCACTTGGTCCAAGCCCAGTGGAGAATATGATATTTCAGCATATGTAAATGCTGAAAATGGCTTATGCTACTCTATCATAAGAATCTGACCATCTAGAGAAAACAGCAGACAAATGATCTCTGCATAATGACCTGAGAATCATTAGGAAAGTTGCAGAAAAAATTTAGTTTAGTTTATGGTGAAATAGTTCATGACCTAACATTCTATCATCAAAGTTTTCATTTCCTTACAGTCCTCTCTTACAGTTGTTTTTTTTTTTTTTTTTTTTTTTTTTTTTAAGATATGCAAGTGTCATGAGAAAGTATTAAAAATCTTACATCACACAGTTTCCTTTCCCACTTGGACTAGTGGGAGAAGCTTGGGTGTTAGAGAGGTAATACTTCTAGAAGGCAGAGGCCCAGAAAAAAGAGGGGTGAGAGATACTGAAACCCAGTTACCTAGTGCATAATATTGCCTGGAACATTATGCACAGTCCCCAAAAGAAAATTGGCACAAAATAACTGTTCGTTGGATGAATGAATACACATTCTTACAGACCTGCTCATACAAATGCCTACTTCTTATTAAATGATGAAGAATCACTGGCTTGAAATGGTGCTCCCATTTTACTGGTGTTTTTGCGTAAGTTGGTCCAGGCATACAATGTTTTATTGTGCATTTTTTACTTGATTTTATTATAACAGCTGTAAAATAAGATGAAAGGTTTAAACTAAAATTAAGATGATAGTAATTTTACATTAATGAAATAATAAGGTTCCTTTTATTCTTTAAATATGTATTTCCAATGGTAACATTAAGTATATCTTTGACAAGATCCATAAATCATGAAATGAAGTGTTTTGCTCAATAACAATCTTATATCTCTATAAATATAATATTAAAAGTTGTTTTGCTTATGTATGATCCATGCCTGTCCATAGTTAATGAGCTCATGGACTTTATTTCATAAATAAAAATCACATTTAATGCATTTATATTGTTAGAAATGAGTACCTAGTACCACAGGGGACTCGTGGCCAATCTGACTGAATTGCTTGTACCTTTCAAACCACTGAAGCAAAGCTCTTTAACAAGATGATCTGTCATCCCATCAATGTTTGTTTTGACAGTTACCGACAATAGTACTGTCAGGTCCACCATTAAATTGTTCTATTTTGATCCCAAAATGAATTCTTATATTTGCTACCCATGAAAAATGAGATGTATAAAAAGGCAGCACTTCAATCAAAATGTCCAAAGTGTGCAGCTTAGCTGGACCTGAGAGAGAGGATGCTGTTTGTTGTCAGAAAGTTTATGAAGATTAACTTGGCTATGTGATGAGTCAAAGTCTGGAAAATACATTTCTTTCTTTGAGGCAGCAAGGGATGGAATAATAAATGCCAAACAATTTTCTCTTTTGAAATAACATTAAATTCTATTTCATACTATGGAAACTATTCCAGTTGACCCTGATTACAACTCTGAGAAAACATTATCGTTCTGATCAAATATGCAAGGTCTGCCATATTTAGCAAGAGATAAATATTTTTAAATCTCTAAATGGACTTGCTGGCAGCTAAATGCTCTTTTAATTTAACTTAGTTCATACACTGGTTTAATTAAGTTCAATTTATCACAAAAATATTCAGCTCCAGGATCCAGATCAAGAGCTCTAGAGGAAATTAAAAAAGAAAAGCAATGATTCAAAAATTGGTGGAACACTGTCTCCCAGACAAGCCAGCAATATTCCCAGGATCCCAGGTTGTGATAAAGTAGACAAGCAAGGAGACCAGCAAGGAGATCTCCATGACCTTTAGCTTAGAGCATATTCAGTTACAGTCACCACCCGATGTGGACTGATGTGGACTGATGTCAGCTCACAGGTATTTGTGGAGAAAGGACCATACACATGTCAAGTCCCGTTATCTGCATGCGACAGTCAAGAACAGCCAGGAGCAATAGTTACATCATTGTGACCCCTACTCATCAGACATGCAGAAGGCTACCATCAAACTCGTGGGCGATGGCAGGCTCAAGGCGTTCTCTAAAAAGAAACTGGGTCAGTTTTTGGTTGAATCACCAGAAGGTCACTTGCTAGATAAGAATAATTTTCATTAATTTATATTTTAATTTATTTCAACTGTTATTATAAGTCTACACCAAAAATGTCATACATATTTTATTGTCTTCACTATAAAAATGTTGCCATAGACTTGCATACAAGAAACTTCTTTTAGAATTTTGCTTTTCTTGAGAAATTTTTGTGTTTTTTTACTTTCAATTGAAGAGAAATATATAACATTGATTCCATTTGGGCTCAGGCTAAAGTGAAGCTCAACCTCAAAGTAAAAATTTGTTGGAATATTCATATTTTTCTTTTTTGAGCTTGACTTTCTGGCAACTTTATATTTTAATATAATGTCATATTATAATATTTTTTCACAGTAGGTTTATTGGAAAATGTACTGTATAGTTTCTGATGATGTTAGATTTGATTAAACTATATATTCATGTGCATGTTTTTATTGCAAATTATCTCTGAAATTTTTGAAAATAGATGAGATACAAGATAAAACAAAACATAACATAGGAAATGGCCAGTGCTGAGACACCCAGTCTACTTGTAGGGCATAGAATAAGCATATAAGTGGAAGCTCACATCACATGTGTGTAAGCATTTAAAGGTTACAAATCAAGCTGATAAACATATATGTGTATATATATGCATATGTAGGCACACATGTATAATTTTCTACCTTTCTAAATCATCTTACTTAATAATAGACAAACATGTAAATTGAAAGTACCTCCACTACACCCACCAGCCAATCAGGAGGGAATATGCAAATTAGAAGGACAAAGATGGCGGCCGCCCAGCTGCTCCAGGCACGGAGTGGCCGGGCGAGGCAGGACTCCTGCTATGAGAGGGAGGGCGGGGAGCGAGGGGATCTATAGGAGTGCACTCTGGCCCCACAGCGAAGACGAAGACTGCAGACTCCAGAGTCTGCAGCAAAGACTAAGATGGCAGACTCTGGCTGGAGTCTGCAGCAAAGGCGGCAGACTTCGGCCAGAGCAAAGGCCTGGGTCCCAGGTGCCGAAGGAAAATCAGTGCTGGAAGCCAAGGGAAGGAAGGCCTATTGCAAGAATCTCTTTGTGCAATGGGCCTCTAGTATTTTAATAATATGATGTATACATATAACTGAAAGTCTGGCTCAGCTGGTGTGGCTCAGTGGTTGAGTGTAGTCCTATGAACCAGAAGGTCATGATGGTTTGATTCCCAGTCACAGCACATGCCTGGGTTATGGGTCTGATCCCCAGTAGGCGGTGTGCAGGAGGCAGCAGATCAATGATTCTCTCTCATCACTGATGTTTCTATCTCTCTCTCCCTCTCACTTCTTCTCTGAAATCAATAAAAATATATTTTAAAAAAGAAAGTCTGAAAAATAGCAGAGCCGAATTTAACTCTTGTTTATGACACATGCCTGAGTGATCTGTTGATGCACCAGCAATGTTCAGATGCATAATAAAATAACATTTTATTTATTTTATATTGATATTTTACAAGAGCACTATGTTTTAATTAAGATTTCATTTAAATTATTGATTTAATATATTAAAGAATAAAATACAATTGGATGAAAGTATATAAACTTGAATATGTCTTCATAAAAATGTTAATTAAATGTAAAAATTAACATTTTATGTATACTACCAAAAACGTATTTGTAAGTGCTCAAAATAGTTAAAAAATTAAAAAGTGGACTCTGATTCTCAGCGTGCATGTGAGGCCACACTGAGAATGAGTGACTCAGATTGTCAGTATGCGGGGACTCTGATTCTCGCTATGCATGGCTCCTGCTGACCCAAGACAGCCAAGTGTCTTGGTGCCTGAGCTCTTCAGTGATGCTCAGGTTGTACAACACTCCCAATGCATGTGCTCAGGTCCCCAGAACTCGGTGCTTGGATCTTCTGGTGATAGCACAAATGGGGAGACAATAAAACAATCCCCAAAGGAAAGAAAAGGAGGACACCAAGAAAGTAACTAAATGAAACAGAGGCATGCAATATGTCAGAAAAACAATTCAGAGTAATGGTCATACAGTTCATAAACCAGGATGAGAAAATCAACAACCTATGCAAGAATCAGGAGGAAATAAAAAGTGACATAGCTGCAATCAACAACACGATGGAAGGTTTCAACAGTAGACTAGGAGAAGTAGAGGACCAAATTAGTGAGTAGAAGATAAGGTAGAGAAGAAAGCTCAATCTGAACGCAATTGGAGAAAAAATTAAAAAAAAAAAACAGGGAGAGAGCCTAAGGTAGCTTTGGGACAACACAAAATGAAGTAACATATGTATAATAAGGGTGCCAAAAGGACAAGAAGAGCAGCAAGGTTTAGAGAACCTATCTATATATATAAAATGACTGGAATGACTGGAATAACCAGAATGACCAGAACAACCAGTCTCTATGAGGCCCACTGACCACCAGGGGGCAGAAGCTCAACACAGGAGCTATTACCTGGTGGTCAGTGTGCTTCCATGGCCAACGTCCCCCTGCCAGCCAACCTCCTGTGGTTCTTCCCCCCCTGCCACCCCGCTGTTTTTCCCCAATCACTTCATCAGGGCTGGCACCTGGGCTAGGATGCAGAACTGGGGGTCGGTGGTGGCGGATGCAGCTCCATTATCAGGGGGCCGAGGGCCGGCTCTCTTCTCAGGGCTGGCAGCCAACCTCCTGTGCCCCGTCCCTCCCCCGTGGTTGGCAGGCCCAATTGTCCCACCGCCCACCTGACCAGGGGTGGTGCAGTGGGGAGATAAGGATGAGGGAGGAGGCAGAGAACCATGCAGTGGTGGAGTGCTGATGATGGTGGTGTGAGCATCCAGCATCTGTTCCTTCTGCACCCAGCCAGCAACCATTGCCTCCTCTCCACCCTGGCCTTGATTAACCTGACCCCAATCAGCCCTGATTACTAGCCAGACCTAGTGATCCCAACTGTGCATGAATTTCATGCACCAGGCTTCTAGTAAAGAATATAAATGGCTACAAACAAGTACCTATCTATACTAATAATAGGGTAATATTCAAATTGGTCAGGATGCTGTCACAGTAACAATCTATCAGCAGGCTGTGTGTGCAGCAGGAGTGTGTGGCCAGGGACTTGAAGCATCAGGGACGGGTACAGGGCCATGGAAGACAGGCTTCTCTATGTGCCTGCATCGGGGATCTGCAGGCTCATGGAGAGACCTCTCTGCCATGGTCCTGGCTGGGGGTTCACAGGCATTCAGTGAGGCCCCTCTGCTGCAGCCCAGCCCAGGGGTATGAGGCCTCCCTCGGCTCTGGCCTACCTCTTTGGGGAAATCCCTCAAGGAGCTCTGGATGGGTGGGCAGGGCCTACCTCTTTGGGGCAATGGATCACAGGGCTCCCACACTGTGACAGGGCACAGGCAAGGCTGGGGGACCCCTGCCCCCTTCCCTGAGTGCACAAATTTCGTGCACTAGGCCACTAGTCAATAATAACATTAAACATAAATGGACTAAATGCTCCAATCAAAAGACAACAAGTGACTGAATGGATAAGAAAACATGACTCATATATATGCTGTCTACAAGAGACCCACCTCAGAACAAGGGACTAACACAGACTGAAAGTGAAGGGATGGAAAAATATCTTTCAGGCAAATGGAAATGAAAAAAAAAAGCTTGGGTAGCAATGCTTATATCTGACAAAATAGACCTCAAAGTGAAGGCCATAACAAGAGATAAAGAAGGCCATTTCATAATTCTTAAGGGATCGATACAAAAAGAGGATATAACTTTGGTAAGCATATATGTACCCAATGCAGGAGCACCCAATTAGATAAAAAACAAACAAACAAACAAATAAACAAACCAACAAAAAACTTCTGGAAGATATCAAGAGAGAAATTGACAGTAATATGATCATAGTAGGGAACTTTAATACCCCACTGACAACACTGGATAAATACTCTAGACAAAAAATCAGCAAAGAAATGCAATCCTAAATGACTCACTAGATCAGATGGACTTAATTGACATCTTCAGAACATTGCACCTCAAAGATATAGAATATACAAGTGCACATGAGACTTTTTCAAAGATAGACCACATATTGGGACACAGGCAAAGTCTCTCCAAATTCAAGAAGATTAAAATCATATCAAGCATCTTCTCAGACCACAATGGCATAAAATTAGAAATCAACTACAATAAAAACAATCACAAAAATTCCAACACTTGGAAGCTGAATAGCAAGCTATTAAACAATGATTGGGTTAAAAAGAGGTCAAAGAAGAAATAAAATAAAAAACATCCTGAAAACAATGAAAACACAACAATCCAAAATCTATGGGACACAGTGAAAGCAGTCTTAAGAGGGAAGTTCATAGCATCACAGCCCTACCTTAAAAAAAACAAGAAAAACTGGTAATAAACCATTTACCTCTGCAACCAACTTGAAGATTTAGAAAGAGAGCAACAATAAAAGCCCAGAGTGAGCAGAAAAAAGGAAATAATAAAGATCAGAGCAGAAATACATGACATAGTGACAAAAACAACAACAACAACAAAAAACAATACAAAAATCAATGAAACCAAGAGCTGGATCTTTGAAAGGATAAACAAGATTGATGAACCTCTAGCTGGACTCACCAGGAAATAAAGAAAGAGGACTCATACAAACAAAATCAGAAATTAAAGAGGCAAAATAACAACAGAGCCCACAGAAATATGAAGAATTGTAAAAAAATAATATGAGCAACTCAATACCAACAAACTGGTCAACCTAGAAGAAATGGACATATTCTTAGAAAAATAAGACCTTCCAATACTAAATCAGGAAGAATAAAAAAATCTGAATAGGCCAATAACTATGGATGAAATTGAAGCAGTAATGAAAAAACTTCCAACAAACAAAAGTCCTGGACCAGATGGCTTTACAGGCGATGTTTACCAAACATTCAAAGGTGAAATAAAACCTATCCTCCTCAGACTATTCCAAGAATTTGAAGAGGAAGGCGCACTTCCAAGCTTTTTCTATGAAGCCAACATTACCCAAATCCCAAAACCAGATAAAGACAGTACAAAGAAAGAGAATTACAGGCCAATATCCCTCATGAACATAGATGCTAAAATTCTCAACAAAATTCTAGGAAATCAGATCCAGCATTACATTAGAAAAATCATACACCATGACTAAGTGGGATGTATTCCGGGCATGCAAAGATGGTACAATATCCCAAAATGAATAAACGTGATACACCACATAAACAAATTGAGAGATAAAAACCCTGTAATCATATCAATTGATGCAGAAAAAGCATTTGACAAAATACAACAACCTATAATCATTTCAATTAATGCAGAAAAAGCATTTGACAAAATCCAAAACCCTTTCTTGAAAAAAACTCTCAGGAAGGTGGGAATAAAAGGATCATATCTCAACATGATATGAACCATATATCACAAACCTACAGCCAACATCATCCTCAATGGGCAAAAACTAAAACCATTTCCTCTAAGAACAGGAACAAAACAGAGATGCCCACTTTCACCACTCCTTTTTGGCATAGTACTGGAAGTACTAGCCATAGTGATCAGACAAGAAGAAGAAATAAAAGGCATCCAAATTGAAAAAGAAGAAGTAAAAGTGTCATTATTCACAGATGACATGATATTGTATATAGAAAATTGTAAAGATTCCACAAAAAAAAAACTACTAGAATTAATAAATTAATTCAGCAATGTAGCAGGATTCAAAATTAAGACCCAGAAATCTATGGCTTTTTTATACACCAATAATGAACTCACAGAAAGAGAAACTAAAAAAAACAATCCCATTTACCATTGCAACAAAAAAAGTGAGATACCTAGGAATAAATTTAACCAAGGAAGTAAAGGAACTGTAATCAGAAAATTACAGGGCACTAAAAAAAGGGATAGAGGAAGACATAAACAAATGGAAGATTATACCATGTTCATGGATTGGTAGAATCAACATCATGAAACTGTTCATACTACCCAAAGCAATCTATAAATTCAATGCAATCCCCATTAAAATACCGACCACATACTTCAAAGACCTAGAACAAGCTCTTTAAAAATTCATCTGAAAAAAAAAAGACCCTGAATAGCTGCAGCAATCTTGGGAAATAACAAAGTTGGAGGGATCACAATACCAGATATCAAGCTATATTATAAAGCCACGGTTCTCAAAACTGCCTCAAACTGTCACTGGAACAAACATATAGATCAATGGAACAGAACAGAGAACCCAGAAATTGACCCAAGCCATTATGTTCAATTAATATTCAACAAAGGAGGCAATAGCATAAGTGGAGTTAAGACAGTCTCTTTAATAAATGGTGTTGGGAAAATTGGACAGACACATGTAAAGGAATGAAACACCAACTTACACTTACACAAAAATAAACTCAAAATGGATAAAGGACTTAAACATAAGCTGGGAAACCATAAAAATCTTAGAAGAAGCCATAGGCAGCAAAACAGCAGACATTTCTTGTAGCAATATCTTTACCAATACAGCTCCTAGGGCAATGGAAACTAAGGAGAAAATAAACAAATGGGACTCCATCATAATAAAAAGCTTCTGCACAGCAAAAGAAACCATCAACAAAACAACTAGAAAGCCTACTGCATGGAAGAACATATTTGCCAATGTTGTCTCTGATAAGGGTTTCATCTCCAAAATGTATGGGGCACTCATACAACTTAACAAAAGGAAAATACACAATCCAATCAGAAAATGGGCAAAGAATAAATAGACACTTTAAAGAGGACATACAGATCACCAAGAGACATATGAAAACATGCTCAAAGTCATTAATCATCTGAGAGATGCTTATCAAAACAACAATGAGGTACCATCTTACACCTGTCAAAAGGCTATCCTCAACAAATCAACAAAAGGCAAGTACTGGCAAGGATGTGGAGAAAAAGGAACCCTCTTTGCACTGTTGGTGGGAATGCAGACTGGTGCAGCCACTGTGGAAAACAGTATGGTGTTTCCTGAAAAAATTAAAAATGGAACTTCCATTTGACTCAGTAATCCCTCTTCTAGGAATATATCCCAAGAAAACAGAAGCACCAATCAGAAAGGATATATGCACCCTTATGTTCATAGTGGCACAATTTACATTAGCTAAGATTTGGAAACAGCCTAAGTGCCCATCAGCAGGTGAGTGGATTAGAAAACTGTGGTACATATACACAATGGAATACTACACTGCTATAAAAAGAAGAAACTTTGAAAAGAAGAGCATTATGCTAAGCTAAATAAGCCCATCAGAGAAAGATAAATATCACATGATCTCACTCATTTGTGGAATATAAAGAACATCATAAACGGATGAACAAAAATAGATAGAGACAAAGAAGCATTGAACAGACTGTCAAACTTCAGTGGGAAGGCAGGGGAGGATTGTGGGTGGGGGGTAAAAGATCAACCGAAGGACTTGTATGCATGCCTATAAGCATAACCAATGGACACAGACACTATGGAGTTAAGGACATGTGCTGGGGGTGGGGGATGGGAGAGGCCGGGGGAAGTAAATGGGGGGAAAGGGAGACATATGTACTACTATTTGTAATACTTTAAACAATCAAATAAAATTTTGGATAGCACGGACCTTGAGGGTTCCACTGACCACACTTTGAGAACTGCTAGATTAAGTACTCACCAGCTCCATCCCAGACCATGGGGGTGAGCTCTCTATTTTTCCAAAGAAGAAACTGGAGGCTCACTGACATTACTGTGGTGTTTAGACACACACACAAACACACACACACACACAAACAAAATTAAAAAGTGGAGTGTAAACACAATTAACAACTACTAACATTTTAAATAAAATTATTTTAGAAATCTTATATGCAATTATTTGAAAAATTTAATTAAATACCATTAGTTCATAAGATTTTCATAGGACTACTAGAGGCCCGATGCATGAAATTTGTTCAAGAGTAGGCTTTCCTTCCTCCAGGTGCCAGCACCAGCTTCCCTCTGGCACCCAAGGACGCAGACTTCCCTATGGCCTCTGGCACCTGGGACCTGGGCATTCTTTGCAGCCCCAGCTTCATCCGGAAGGATGTATGGTAAAATTAGCATATTACGCTTTTATTATTATAGACTAGAGGCCCGGTGCATGAATTCGTGCTCAGGCAGGGTCTGGCCTGCCCACTCCAATGGGGGTCTGATAGGGGCCAATCCAATGGAGGGGAGGGGATACAGGAGGTTGGCCGGCTGGCCCCACCCCTGATCAAGCTGGTTGGCTGGCTGCAGTTGGCGTCATAGCAACTGGTCATTCAGGTCATTCCAGTGTTCCAGTCACTGGCTTTTTATATATATAAACTAGAGGCCCAGTGCACAAAATTCGTGCACAGGGGGGTGTCCCTCAGCCCATCCTGCACCCTCTCCAATTGGGCCTAAATGGGCAGTCGGACATCCCTCTCACAATCCAGGACTGCTGGCTCCCAATTGCTCGCCTGCCTGCCTTCCTGATTGCCCCTAACTGCTTCTGCCTGTCAGCCTGATCTCCCCCTAACCACTCCCCTGCCAGCCTGATTGATGTCTAACTGCTCCCCTACCAGCCTGTTTGCCCCCAACTTCCTTCCTCTGCTGGCCTGGTCACCCCTAACTGCCCTCCCTTGCAGGCCTGGTCCCTCCCAGTGCCCTCCCCTGCTGGCCTGATCGCCCACAACTGCCCTCCCTTGGAGACCTGGTCCTTCCCAACTGCCCTCACCTGTTGACCTGATCACACACAACTGCCCTCCCTTGCAGGCCTGGTCCCCCCCAACTGCCCTCCCCTGCTGGCCAACTTGTGGTGGCCATCTTGTGTCCACCTGGGGGCAGGATCTTTGACCACATGGGGGCAGCCATCTTGTGTGTTGGAGTGATGTTCAATCTGCATATTACTCTTTTATTAGATAGGATAGAGGCCTGGTGCATGAGTGGGGGCCAGCTGGTTTGCCCTGAAGGATGTCCTGGATCAGGGTGGGGGTTCCCTTGGGGTGTGGGGCAGCCTGGGCGAGGGTCCTGTGGTGGTTTGCAGGCCGGCCACGCCCCCTAGTGACCCAAGCAGAGTCCCTGGTATCTGGGATTTATTTATCTTCTACAACTGAAACTTTGTAGCCTGGAGAGGAGCCAAGCCTTCTGCTTGCTCCATGGCTGCAGCCATTTCTGTTGGGATTTATTTATCTTCTATAATTGAAACTTTGTAGCTTTAAGCGGAGGCCTGGGCCAGCCAGGGTGTGTGGAAAGCTTGGCTTCCTCCATCACCGGGGAAACCCAAGCCTCCCTCCTGCTCTCTCTGTGGCCGCAGCCATCTTGGTTGGGTTAATTTGCATACTCACTCTTGATTGGCTTGTGGGCGTGGCTTGTAAGTGTAGCAGAGTGGTGGTTAATTTGAATATTACTCTTTTATTAGATAGGACTAGTGGCCCGGTGCACAAAATTCGTGCATGGGGGGGGGGTTCCCTCAGCCCAGCCTGCATCCTCTCCAATCAGGGACCCCTTGGGGGATGTCCAACTGCTCATTTAGGCCTGATCCCACAGGGTCCCCTGCCAGCATGATCTCACCCCCAACTGCCCTCCCATGCTGGCCTGATATTGCCCCCAACTGCCCTCCCCTGACAGCCTAGTCTTGCCCCTAACAGCCTCTGCCTTGGCCCCCACCACCATGGCTTTGTTAGGAAGGAAGTTGGACATCCGGAAGATGGCTGGTTGATCTGGTCTAATTAGCATATTACCCTTTTATTAGTATAGATAGATTATATAGGATAGGATTGCTTAAATGGGGGAGGGGAAGCCTTTTTCAGCAGGAGGAGTTGCTCTTGGCAGACAAAAATACATAATCCCTCTATCTGGACTGATAGCCAGCCATATGCACTATACTGCCAAACTGGTCATTAAAAAAATTGAACTGCTTTCTTACACCTTACACAAAATAGCTGTTGCCCTTAAAACCCCTCTTCAGCCCCCACCTTAGGTTCTGCCTTCACAGTTCACTCAGATTAGGTTTTGATTGGTCAGTTTCTATGCCAGTCAGTGTCAGAAGCTCCCCCTCCTAGGCAGCCATTGGGTCCTCCCATTTCATCCAGATTTGATTCTGATTGGTCGGTTTCTATGCCAGTCAGAGTCTCTGGGCCTGTCTCCAGGACTGATCAGAGAGGCAGGACTGATCAACAGCCACCCCAGGTTTCCGGTGAGTGGGCTGAACTGCTGATCTCTTAGAGAGAGAGAGGCACGGCTGCTGGTGAGGCCCCGAGAGAGAGAGAAGAAGGGTCTGATCTGCAGCCTCGGCTGCAGATCAGACCCTTCTTCTCTCTCTCTCGGGGCCTCACCAGCAGCCACGGTAGCCACTGATCAGCCCTGCCTCTCTCTCCCTGAGAAGTGAGCAGCTCAGCCACTCGCCAGTCCCCGTTCACCGGAGCCTGTTGCACATGCAGCCTGGCATTCGGTTGAGCCTTCAGTCATTATGGATCCTGGGTTTTTATATATTAGGATATGTTACATAGAAGTAAACTAACCACATTAGTGTTCAATGCTCCTCTAGTTGCCAATACAAAGAACCAATATTATTCTTTGCATAATATATCTAGAGCTGCATATATTCATGAATATGTAATATAATTTTCACCAATTATATTACTTTTTTAAATATTGCAAAATGTTCCTAAGTTTCCATGAGTATGTGTTGTGCACACCTTGTTACTTCGTGAGTGTGTCTGGAAGCATGAGGAGAAGCAAGACCATGGTGCTCAGTATTCCTGGGAAAGGACAGTACTAAGGACTCTGACTTCCCTTACTGAGACCTTTTGGCAAGTTCAAGTCCTCTCTTTTCCTGCCTTCCCATTCAGACCATTCTTGCACTGTGGGTTGTGTTTGTGCTGACGGTGGCCCTGGCACCTCAACAAGCCTTCTCAGTGTGAGGCTACAGCACACTGTGAGCAGCAGCAGCAGTCAACTGAGTGGACTGCTTTGTTATGGATAGTGACGCCAGCAGAACACTGGGTCCAGTGACCAATGCCCTGGAGTCCTCTAACACACCTATTTCTTATTGGTTTTGTCTTCCAGAAAGGCTTCTTACGTGTAGGGCCCGGTTCAAGGCCTCCCTCACCTGCACAGAAGCCTTGTCTACACTGCTGGCTGTGTCCCAGGAAGGCCTGGAGGTGTGCCTTTGAACTGATACCACATCACCCTTTCCTCCCAACCGTCTCCTGGAGATGGTTTCATGGAGAAAGATGTTTAACCATATGAACTGTAGCAAAATATTGCAAATGGCCAAAATTGTATTTTTGGAATCTTGGTTATGGATAGATGTAAAAAATGCAAATAAAGAAAGAATGAGGTAAACCTATGTTTTATTGACCTGGACAAGCTTCCAAGCTATACTTTTGAGTTTAAAAAGGAAATTACAAAAACTATGTGTAATTTTATTTAAAAAAGCAAAACTAGCCTGGCCATTGTGGCTCAGTTGGTTAGAGTGTCACCCTGTGTACTAAAATGTTGCAGGTTCAATTCCTGGTCAGGGCACATACCCAAGTTTCAGGTTCCGTCCCAGGTTGGGGCACTTATAGGAGGCAACCAATCAATTGATGTTTCTCTTTCACATCCTTTTCTCTTTCTCTCTGTTCTGTTTCTCTCTCTCCCTCTTTCTTCCTCTCTCCCCAATTCCTCTCTCTTAATCAATAAAAAATTTTATAAAGCAAAACTGAGTGGTTCATCTAAATATATGTACATAAATGCACAGCAAAGATGTTGGAAGAGTATCAAACCATTGCTAGTTTTGATAAATTAGAAAAAGAATCACTTCCTCTGGGCAGCTGCAATGTCACCCTGATCTCAATGTGTGAATGCAGCTGGGTTTGGACCCTACTCCCCCAGGTGTCTGCAGAGGCCTGGAAAGGTACTTACCGGATCACAGTGGTGACCCCTGGGAAGGTTCCTGGAATTTGAGGAGGACACCTAAGGAGTACTTTTGTTTTAACTCTACTATTTTAAAAATATATGAACTGTTTGTATAGTTTAGCTAAAATGAAATCAAATGTCTCTCCCCAGGGCTGGGGGAATCTGACAGAACCGGCTTAGAATTTCTAGGCACTCTTTTTTTCAACCCCATTATTTCAGTTTCACCATTAATTTTCCTTTCTGCTTTTCTCCTTTCTCTAACTGTCTCAGAGGCTGCACCTTTCTCTCATATGCAGTTATACCCCCGTCTCAGGAAAAAGATTCTCCCCCTTTGCTGTTGCTCAGAGTGTCCTGGGTGTAGGCCATTGCCTCACAGCTATCATTTCAACAGATTTCAACATCCTGGCTCTGGTTTCACAGGTTAGGACTGAGTACAGGTGGTCTTTTGCATTATAAGGCTGCAGATTCATTGGTGGTACTAATTCACACTGTATCCTGTCTCTAAGATGCTCCTAGAACTCAAGAGTGACCAATAGGGGTTGTCCTCATTATTTAACAGAAGTAAGCTGAATAAACTCTTTCTAGTCTAGAAAAAAGACAAAACCCTCTCAAGGTATTTGACTGCTCATGACCCAAACATGCTCTGGATAAGTGGAGAATAAAACCCGATGTACCTGTACAACCTACACAGCGACTAGGAATATGGGTCTTGGATTGATACAGTCTGATTCCTTTATTTCAGCAAAGACACATGTACCGCCAAAACAGATTCATAAAGGAAGGATAAGTGGAAGAGATTTTCTTCTGGATAAAGTTCAGGACTTCCAGACAAAGTTCACCAAACCAACTCCTTTGTTTCATTCCTTTAAGGCAGTGGTCAGCAAACTCATTAGTCAACAGAGCCAAATATCAACAGTACAATGATTGAAATTTCTTTTGAGCGCCGAAAACCGACTTCTGCGCATGGGCCACCAAGTTTCAATCGCACTGTACATGTGCGCCTGCACGTGGTATTTTGTGGAAGAGCCACACTCAAGGGGCCAAAGAGCCGCATATGGCTCGCGAGCCGCAATTTGCCGACCACTGCTTTAAGGAAACAGAAATCTAACAGTCCTTCATTGATGTGAGTAGTGTCTGCTGGTTAAAGCATAACAAAACCTCCCTTCATCAAACACATGTCTTGAGCAGGCTCCCCCCAGATTTATCATTCATACTCAGTGACAGGGCTATTTCCTACAGATAGATGTTCCTTTTGGGATGAAATCTATACCTGGTATTCCATGTAAGTACCCACAGCTGCTGCCTTACACAGTTGTTTTCTACTGTAGCCTGGGCTAGATGAGGCCAAATTACATCTGTTATAATTATTCTGGTCATGTTAGCTAGTATTTCTTTGTTAAAGGTATATTTGCTAAGTGAAAACTACTACCTGGTGCCATGAGACCAAGATGCCTTTCCTGTAAGGATAAATCCTCACTTCAAAATGACTCTGCAGCAGGAGCCTGAGATGCATAATTTGGATTCATCTCCATTAAACACTTCTCCACTGTGTCCCATAATGTAATTAACATTGCAGGTCTCAGGGGCTCTTTTTAAGAGAATTAGAAGCTATGAGTCATTTGGGCATCACTGGAACAAGCTCTCCTAATGCAAAATGACTTAATCAAAGAGATTGCTATCTGGCAGAATTCCGAGATATCAAGACCTGAGAGCCAACACTTAATCTGATTTAAGGCCTCTTAAAATATTCTTCAAACTCGACTAAACATTATTCTGGTAGAAAAATGAGACTTATTTTAGGAACCAGTCATGGTCTGAACTGCCCTAGCTGTGTTATTGATTCCTTTTAAGTAATTGCATTTAATATGGAAACCTATGGACAAACAAGCTAATGAAGATATATGACTATGCTAAGTAAAATAAAACCAAACATGTGAAGCAAAGATAATATAAAAAAAGAAATATTTGAAAATATATGTTGTTCTTCTACTCTAGTATTCTCAAGGTTGGGACTTTGTCTATAAATCTGTGTGCTTTCACAGTGATTTTAGTAACAATGAAAATAAAATCTTAGCAGGTGTTATAATGGTGTTCTCAGGGTTTATAAAAATTAGCCCATCAAAGTGATAGCCTTTAAGAATGGAAAGGGTGGTGCAGCTGTAAGATATTATTTTAATAATTAAACTGTTTCCAGTGTCATGCTATATCATGTTGTTTGAACTTATTCCCAAATTGAAGAAAATGATGTGGCAGCAGGATGGCCCATGATTAGTTTTGGTATAATAGGACATGGGGCAAACTTATATAACACTAAAACAGGGATGGAAATGAAAAATGAATAAAACCTCCAAGTTTCATTAGGAAACGGTGAGGGAACTCCAGGTTTATTCAACGGCATTAATAGTATCTTTAAATGTTCAGCAAGTCTTAGTATAATTTGTAAACTGTTAACTTTGCATATCAAATCATGTTACAGTTTGAGTAGGATTTTGTAATGCTACAGCCATTTATTGAGGACGTACTATATGCAAGTTTTCCAACCAATTCCCCCTATAGACTCTTCTTCTGGATTCCATATAAGTGAATTTGACTTCCCCTGTTTCCCATTAGGGAGACCTTTGTCACCTGCATGTAGAAGCCTCAAAAAGAGCTTGTGCTAAAATGTGATGTATGGTACAGCAAACCCTTCTGCTATGCATTCATAAGGAGGAGGTGCTGTGACATCTGTCCCCAAATGTCTTATCTGTTGCTACATTTAATATTTTTTGAGAAAACTAGAACAGAGTCTAATGCCATATCAGTTAGCTCTTTTCCATTGGCTTTTGGGCAATAGACTCAAAGACTGAACTGATTTTAACAGATACATTTTTGGAGAAAGTGAAAGGGAGAAGGAGAGTCACAATGTTAGAAGACAGGCAAAACAATTCATTCAACATAAGTACTGTAAGATAAACACTTTTGGAAAATCTGATTGTCACTTTTTGGTAAGTTTTTGTCTAGTTTATCCATTTTTTTTGCAGGTTTAATTCTTAGGTTGATTACAAAAGTTTCTTCCTACCTTTTCTGTGTATAGAAGTTATTAACTGGGACTAGTTTTTCATTATAGAAAAAATAACTATCTGAATTGAAAATTGTAATGATAATAACTCATATTAAAATTGAAACATTAAATTAGCTACAGGACACTGAAGTGTTGTTGAAACTCCAGTTGATGGTAAAAATCATTTAAAACTATGAGTGTGATTAATTTTTAGATGACTTATTTTACTATCATAAAAGACACACACACAAAGCCAATTTTCAGCTGGAAGGAAACTTAGAAATTTAATCTAAAATATCCTACTTCAAGAGATTGATGTCCAAGAAGTGAAATGACTTTCCAATGCTATTTAGTACCAGCTCCATGATTAAAATGCAAGACTTCTTTTCCCTGATCCATTGTTCTTTGTTTGACATCCATATTCTTTTGCCTTAACGGATTATGTGACCAATAGCCATGTCTGAAATTAAAATTAAGTAGAAGTTATTAACAAATAACTGGGTAGATAGGTGCTTTTCAGAAACTCCTGTGGTACTTCTACAAACATGTTTGGCCCCAGAAGTAAATCTCAAATTTCTAGCCTAAGCGGGTGAAGGATGCTATTCTATAACCTCTTCTATTTTTAAATAGTTAATATGAAGCTAACATAGAATCAGGGCTCTATTCCCCCAGTCCTCTCACCCAGGCCTTCTCCCTGACCCCTCTACCCCACAACACACACCAGCTGTCAGCCTGCTTTCTGGACTATGGTTTCAGGGACAGAACTGTCCATGGTCCTGAAAACAGTTTTGCATAGATAGGGTTTTCTCTCATGCCCTCTTTCTTTCTTTCTTTCTTTTTTTTAAAATATATTTTATTGATTTTTTACAGAGAGGAAGGAAGAGTGATAGATAGTCAGAAACATCGATGAGAGAGAAACATCGATCAGCTGCCTCCTACACACCTCCCACTGGGGATGTGCCCGCAACCAAGTTACATGCCCTTGACCGGAATCGAACCTGGGACCCTTGAGTCCGCAGGCCGACGCTCTATCCACTGAGCCAAACCGGTTTTGGCATGCCCTCTTTCTTTATCCCTTTTCCTTTAAAGCAACACCTTGGAGCCTGGAGCAGTAGGAGTAGACACTACAGCTGGACTAAATAATAACAATAATTCCTGGCCTCCAATCAGTAAGCACTTAGTTTTTATCCAGGAAATATGTGGGAACAAAAATGGTTTGTAGTATTGACCGAACAAAAGGAAAGGGGGTAGAATTGTAAGTTTATCTTCCTGTGGCATTTATTTCCTTTAGCCTGAGGCCCTGTGGGTCAGAGAGAGGATCCCAGTCATTCTGAGAAACACCCAGAATGGGATTGAGTGTTGTCGATGTTTTTGCAGAATCTTTGAAGAACCTTTGCGGTTTTAAGATGGGAGCAATGACATTCCTGAGTAGTTCCAAGTTCTGCTACTAAAGCAGTAGATCATTTCGTTTCTCTTCCTTCCATTGATTTCCTTTCCCTCTCCCCACTAATCTTCCCACTCCCTCCCTACCTTATCATCATCATTATTCAGGACTCTCAACTTGATTATTTAAAGAGCTTTAATCATTTCTCTTTTTTTTTTTCCCCTTTGGTGGTCAGGATTTTCTTTAGAATCACTGTATTTATAATTCAGGGCCCACCCATGACATTGTGGTCTCTACTCTACATTAGAGCCAGACAGATACAGAAGCTGGAGTGCCAGATGTAACACTGACATGTGCTCAATGGGACTGCATCATCAGCAAAGTATAGCATAACTGTAGGCATAAGCTCAGCTTAGGTCTGTTGTGGGTATTATCTGCATTTGGTGATCATTATAATAGTCCAAAACTAAAAAATATTTCAAATAAAATATGATTTCCCACCTGATAGAGATAAACACATTTGATTGTCCACCTGTTTCCTCTAGACTCTGCAAATATTAGGAGGCTGCCTCAGCCTTGGTAACAGATGCTTTTCTGAACAATTTGAAGCAGCCTACTTAATACTTTTTATTCTGCAAAAATAATTGCCAGTGAGGTTTCAGAATCTGCAATACCTATAATATACCCAAAGGAGAGATTGTGACTCCAAGATTGGCATGAAATAACAATTGCAGTAAGTGATGTCTTAAGAAGTTGTGAATTTATTTGCCAGCAGGTGTCCTTAATTCAGAGGAGTTTGAGATAAGAAAGAGAAAATTTAGTTGGTGTAACAAGAGATTTGTTTGCAAATAAATTATTTTCCCAAATGTTTATTCAGCAGTTAGTTAACTTTTAACATGTGATTATTTCTGATAAAAGCTGTTGATCTCTGAGGGCAAAGAAACTGATGAGCAGAGCCTCAGGGAAATGTGCAACACCATTAAGTATACAGACATATATGCACAATGTGAGTACTAGAAGCAGCAGCGAGAAAGCAGCAGAAAACATTTGTAAAATAATGGCTGAAAACTTGGTGAAAAATATTGACGGGAGATGATGGATGCTAATGAAATTTATTGTGGTAATCATTTTGTAATATATGTAAGTCAAACCACACTGTATACCTTAATCTTATACACTGGTGTATGTCCATTATATCTCAGTAAATCTGGGAAAAATAGCACAAAAGTGATATTGGAAGCAACAGAAAGTAGCTACCAAAAAGCTCAGGTGTTGAATTTTAAGAAGTAAAGTATGATGACAAAGTCTCATAGGACCTTCATAAGACCTACTCTTGACCTTCCTTGATGACGTTATGTAGCTATGTGACCAGGATGCTCCTCTTAAAAGGGGATAGAAGGAATACTCTATAATAGTAACAGTTCTAGATATTACTGAAATTAAATTAGTGTAACCCTGAAAATGGGGTGAGGAGGGCCTTGGGTGGGGGGCAGGGGTGGGATAGAAGAGGTCAATGGGAAGAAAAGGGGACTTATGAAATACTTTCAACAATAAAGATTTTAAAAAAGGCATTAATACTAAATGTTTTAGTTTCAATATACTGTTGAATCTCTACTATTAATCTAGGGTAGTGGCAAATAAATAGGAAAACAAAATAGAGAATGAAACAGAGAGATCAGATATAACCAAATTACATATGAAAATGTAATATGTGATAAAGTTAATATCTCAAATAATATTGGCAAATATTTATTTTTTAAAAATAAAAAATTAATTAAAGTAATAACAATAAATAAAAACAGTTTGCCAGAAATTAAAATAACAATTGATTTTTTTAAGTAAATGATGCTGAGTCAACAGAAAAGCCAGTTGGAAAAGATAAAAATTAGATTCATACATCATACCATATAATAAATCCAAATGGCTCAGGGAATCTATACTAATAAAAGGGTAATATGTTAATTAGACCAGATAGACCAGACGTCTTCCAGATGTCCTTCTGGACATCCTTCCAGACAAAGCCACAGTGGCTGTGAGGGCTGAGTGCCGACAGTGTGAGAGAGGCAGTGGCACGGGAGAGGTGGCAGCATGGGCTGGTCCAGTGCTGTGGCCCCTTCCACAGAGGCAGCAGGAGAGGGGGCTACGCGGTCCCAGTCTCACTGCTGCCCCTTCCTCAGAGGCAGCCACAGAGGCAGCGGCATGGGCCTGGTCCCAGTGCCTCGCCTCCGCAGAGGCTGGACAGGGTGTGACCTGCTGTGCCTCAACTTCCCACAGCCCCTCCCCCAGCTGACCTGGCTCCAGATCGCCCCCCCCCCACCCACTGGTGGGGCCAGCATTGAGAAGCAAGGGCTGAGGGCTGGCAGGCTGATGGGGGTGATGGGGGTGGCGCCTTCCCCTGATTGGCCTGGTTGCCTCCTTGGGAAGCGGGCCTAAGCTGTCAGTAGGACATCCCCTGAGGGCTCTGGGACTGTGAGAGGGGGCAGGTCACACTGAGGGACCCCCCAGTGCATGAATTTTTGTGCACCGGGCCTCTAGATCTATATAATAAAAGCCTAATATGCAAATAGACCAAATGGCAGAATGACCAGTCACTATGATGCGCACTGACCACCAGGAGGCAGATGCTCAATGCAGGAGCTGCCCACTGGTGGTCAGTGTGCTCCTAAAGGGGGAGTGCTGCTCAGCCAGAAGTTCGGCTCACAGCTGGCTAGCACAGCGGTGGTGGCGGGAGCCTCTCCCACCTCCATGGCAGTGCTAAGGAGCAGCGAGTCCAGCAGTAAGGAGCAGCAGCAAACAGGCAGGCAGACATCCCATAAGGTGTCCTGAACTGCTGAGGGACCGGGCCTTTAGTTAAATATAAAACACACACACACACACACATACACACACACAAAAAAAAAACAACACACACACACACACAAGTACCAAAAGTAACCTTGGATGAATTCCACTCCAAGTAGAATAGTACCAGTAACACTTGAACCAAACCATATTGAAATGAATAACATAACATGCACAGAAGAGAACAGGGATGAAAAGAAGAAACAACCTAAGTAATTTTGAGGAGTAATTTAGCTGTAAAGCTAAAATTAAAAAAAAAATAATTGTACATAAAAAAAATAAAGATCAAATGAGATCTGTACAGTGAAGCAAGTTTCTTCATAATGTCTGATATGAATGCAGGATACTGCTCAGTCTTGCCACGCGGCCAGATTCCAGGGTCACCGTTGTTTAAATTCCTGTTAAAATGCCCCAGCTTCTGTGCACCACATTAAGTTTGACCATTGTTGAATTATATACTATGCCTCATGTGACTGGTGAATGCAAATTAGCTTTAGTAATAAATGAATCTTACCCTGTATTGAAAATTTGAAGGTATTTTGGCAAAATAATTTTTTAGACAATAAATGTGAAGTGTTTTACAGACCAACATTTTTTTTTCCCTCCTGGGAGCTTATTCTAAGGATGCAAACCATTTTAGGACATATTTCAGTTTGGTGGTTTCTGCCTTGGTTTTTTATTTTTTGTTTTTCTGGTTTCTATTACTTCTGTCACTAGCAGAATGGGCTATTTAATAGATGTCTTCTCCATGAGTTACCCATCTTGATCTGTTTAATGAGACTTTTCCTTTTAAAGAGTGAGTCAAGGAGAGGAACAGCAGGCTCTTTGACCCCAGCTGTAAATCTTATGTTGCTCAAGTGATTTTATTGATGACATTTTTAAAAACCTCCAATTTAAAAGTCCTTCACTCTGGAGCTGTGACAATGCTCATTTAGGGTCAACTATAGCCATTGTGAGGCTCTGCTCAGCTAAACACCTGGTCATGCTTGGCTGGCTGTGGCTGTCCACAGGTGGATTAGGTTAAGCCTAAAGAGCCAAGTTATTTATTGATAGCCTAGGGCCTAGGGTAGTGTTTGGAGCTCAGAGCAGATTCCCCTCCAGAGGCCTCATGCACATTAACAAATCCCCAGTCTCCACCTCTGGAGATAGAGCATGGCCTGTTGACTGCACATAGCTCTGCCCTTTCAAGCTACTTAAAAAATATATTTATTTTTTTATGGAAAAATCAGAAAGTACACATAAACTAATGAGATAATAAGATTAATATGGTGCTTTTTCATTCAGAAGTAATCAGCTCTCATATTGGTGTATACACTGAGATATGCACACCCTTTTCTAAATGATGCAACTAGGTTATTGTTCTGGAACATTCTTTTAAAATAAAAATACATAATTGACATCTTTCTGTTAAATTAATGTTTCTGAGATATTTTTAATGACTGTGCAATGTTCTATTGTCTGAAAGTGGCACATTTGATTTATCAATCCTGTTTTATATATTTTGGTTATTTTCTTGGACTGCTTTTTGAAAATGGAAACGTTTATTTCATTCTATGAATTATTTTAGAGCTAGAGGCCTGGTGCATGAAAATTCATGCACTCAGCAGGGGGAGGTCTCTCAGCCCGGCCTGCACTCTCTTGCAGTCCAGGAGCCCTCGGAGGATGTCTGACTGATGGCTTAGGCCTGCTCTCCACAGACATCCCTGTGGGAGTGCACTGACCACCAGGGGGCAGCTCCAGCCCCACTCCTCTGCAGGAGGCAACCAGCGGGCTAATGGGGGGACAGCCGGTGAGTGGCCAGCCCCCCCCCCCAATCGCCCCTCCACCTCTTCTGGTTGTTGCCATCCCCTCTCTCTCCCATTACTGTCCCCTCCCTCTGCCCACTGGCGCCTGCCTTGGCTGGCCTGGCACCACTCACTAGCTAGCCTCGCCCCCTGCTGACCATTGTTCTGCCATTTGGTCGATTTGCATATTAGGCTTTTATTATATAGGATAGCAACATACTTTATTTTAAAAAATTGTTAAAGTATAATTGGGTAAAGGAGAATAAAATGGAAGCACAATTTTTAAGGAATTAGTCATGATGGATTACTTTTGTATCTCTTTTCACTAAAAAATGATAACACTTCCAGCATTTTTAACTCGTGTTTGGAGTCCAGGTCTTTTTTGTAGCCGATTTCTTCCTCAGTGTGAAGCACAGCTTTTATGATCTCCTTGTCCCTAGCACATTCCCTTTCTTCCTTTTCTGAGATTCCTTTTTTTATACCTTACCCCAACAAACATGTATGTCTTTCTTCTGTACCCATTCTTGAGTAGGACCTCCTGAGCTTCCTGGTGAGAATCTGTTTTTTGAAGACAAAATCTTAAAGATGTCTATTTAGTGGGGACAATCAGCACTTTTTAGCCTCAGGTGTCTTTGAAAATTTGACTTGGGAAGTCCATTTTCCCATGGTTAATTAATGGTAATGATTTCCTCCAAGGTTTGTGGAGGGCATGATGTGTTGACTTCCCTTTTATTACAAAAATGCTAAAACTAATTCTCAAGAGAAGTGTTGTGTTTTTCTTCTAGGACTTCCCTTGGAGGAATGAAAGCTTCATCTACATAGAAGCATACCAGAAGGTTAGTTTCCAAATGCAGATAAAGAGAGCTCTAGAAGAAATTTGGGAGATCATGTCTTGCCTTCAGAGAAAATAATAGAGGACCCATAACAGGTTGAGTGCTCATCTACAAATACACTTAGAACAATGGCAAAGATTAGTAGAAGTTTTATTGGTGGGGCCTTATAAGTTACCTGGTACACTCCTACATTTTTTAATCAGGGAAATAAAGCCTATGATATATCTAAATTTATTTCAAGATTATATAAATTAATTACCAATATTTATCTAAATCAGAATTAGGGGCTTTATTTTATGATTTTCAGGCTTTAAAGTTTTTTAAAAATTTTAAATAAAATCCAATTCATACCACAGTAACAAGTAGTTGCATGTCTCAATTGCCTGGAAAGCCAAGAAGCTCTAAGAATAGTGTATGGAGTGATGTGTGGACTCCAGAGCCAGTAAAAACTTCAAGTTCCAGTCCCACCAATAGATAGCTGAGTGTCCTTGGCCACCCGACATTCTCTCTGTGTCTGATCCTCTTATCCTTAAATAGGAATAACAACAATATCACAATAATAATAATAATCATGTCATAGTTATCTCATAGGGATGTTTGAATTACATGACTTAAAGCACTTGGAAGAGTACCTGCACATTGATGCTCAATGTCTATTAGAATTATTTGTGCTGCTATTTCTTTGCCAATATGATAGAGTTTAAATGGTCTGAACTCATATTACCATGAATTATTAATCCTGCTCCTCAATTTACTAGTGTGATCTAGGAAAAGTTACAAATTCTTTAAGAATCAAATTTCTTTATGAATAAATAAAGCATGATGATATATCTTTATCACAGGGTTAATATGAGGGTTAAATGATATAATCCATGTAAAGTCTTTACAAAAGTATGTGGCACACAGTAAATGCTCACTAATTATTTTCATTAATATTGTTATTGTAATTGATATTAAACTAAACTTTTCCCAACCAATATTAACTACAGATTAGCATTGAATTTTACATATAGTTGCTCACAAAATGGCAGTTGAATATCATGTATATTTGCCATTAAAAAAAGCTGAAAACAGGCCATATGTTTGCTAAATTACATTGAACTTTTCTCCAGATCCCTATGCCCAGAACTCTGCAAGAAGCAGGTGTGCAGAACTGTTTTTTCTGATGGTGGCAGTGCCTGTTGTACTTCATGTTCATGCACTTCTACGTTTACAGAAAACATTACAATGGATGAGTAGGTCCAAGGTTGTTCTAATTTTAACAAATGCTGACATTCTGTCAGATAAGTTTTGTAGCAATAGAACAACTAGAGTCTTTTTATTATTAACTACTAGTGAATTGGGCTGAAGCAATGAATTTCTTGAATTTGGCAGAGCTCTTATGCTCATGACTTTTAGAAAGCAAATGTCACGTTTCTCAGAATTATAAGGACAAGAGCTATATATTCACATGTGTTTTGTTTTGTTTTTTGTTTTCCTGTTTTTTTTTTTTTTTTTTTTTTTTTTTTTTTTTTTTCTGATTCTTATGCTGCCGTTAGGAACTACTAGAAATTGGATGTCATATTTGTCCTCTCTCCTATCTAATTTAAAATGTTCAAACATCAAAGGATGAACATGATGCTTTAAGTACTTCTGGTTACAGAAAAATGTGTCTGCTTGAAGCCCACTGTTGAGACATTTTTAGCAGCAGAATAATTAATGTTTTTGCTGAGACACTCATCCCATGTTGCTTCTGGCTGCAAATTCTGATTGGATGTTAAGAGAAGAGGATTTCATTAGCTGTTCACCTTAGATATTGTTATGTAATTCCTATAAACCAAATAAGGTACTTGTGGTTGAGTATGATTGCCTGGATTGTTTTTTTCCTCTTTTTTGACGCATCAGGCTGGTTGCTAGCAAAATAAAAATGATGGCATTTGAGTTACTTTAGCAGTAGATGTGCTTAGGTCATGAAGGTTATAAGCTTACATCATCAGATTCTCTTCTTCATTCTGCCTCTGATTCTGGAATTACTAATCACTTTACTGGAAAAGACTCTTCCCTGGATAAATCATTGCATGATGACTCCATTTCTTAGTTCCGGAAGAAATTATCCATCACAGCTTGTTTCTTGTTGGTTTCATTGAGCAAGGTCAAAATAGGGTCCAAACAAAGGCTGAGCAAGACTGAATTCTTGATCATTCTCCAGGTTACAAATTATTTTATTGAAACTGTCATTTCTATTTACTTTTCTATATTAAACCTTGGTTCATAACATTACCTCAGCAGCACATGGAGAGAACACTTTGGAAGTAAAATGAGTTATTATAAAGCCAGATTCCACAGTGTATGCTGTAGAAAGAGGTGTGGGAAATGTACTGTCTCTCTCCAGAGAAAGCTCTGTATAAAGAAGGATTTGTGGGCTATCAGTTCATATTTGTGATTATTTTATTCCCTGTCTACATCTACTTGTGCATATAATATATATTTAGGTGATACTATTACAATTCAAGAGTGATTTTAAGATTTTTTTTAATTTTAAAAAATGTTTTATTGTTGACTCTATTACAGATGTCCCTCATTCTCCCCCCACCCCCGCCTTTACCCACCTACACCCAGCCCCTTCCCTCCCCTCCACTGGCCTTCACCACACTGTTGTCTGTATTCATGGGCTATGCATGTATGCTCTATGGCTAATTTCTTTATCTCCTTTTATCCAGTGCCCCCTCCCCAACCTCTCCCCTCTGACCTCTGTCAGTCTGTTCCATGCATCCATGCCTCTGGTTCTATTTTGTTTGTCAGTTTATTTTGTTCATTAGATTCCACATATCAGTGGGAACATATGGTATTTGTCTTTCGCTGACTGGCTTATTTCGCTTAGCATAATAATTTTGTTTCTTAAGTACTTATAGTACTTCTGGTTTATGAGAGCCAAGGTTTGATTTCATTTTGTTTTTATCTAAAGGTGGTAGTAGGTAAAAAGTATGACAAGGATGATGACAGTTGATTTTTGTTATGATACTCATTTTTATCTATAAATAAAGTTAAAACAGCCTATTTACTTAGTCATGACAATAAGTTTGCTTTATATGGCTAATTCTAGAGTTCTATTTTCTTAAGTTGGCACACAAAAAAGTGAGAAGAGCCTGTCTTCTCAGACTCAAGAAGAGTTTCAACTCATTCAGCAAAATAATTTATATCAGTTTAATAAGATAAAGTTAATACTAGAAGAAATATATGGATAAAAAAGAGCAATAATAGAGAAAGCTGTAAATGAATACTGATAATAGGTGAGATTTGCATGCCTACTATAAGCCTATAATGTAACAGGTACTATGCTAAGCAATTTACCTGCATTTTATTATCAAATCACACAATAAAATTTTGGGAATGTTTAATTGTTATATGAACACAACTTGACCATATTGTGAGAATGATCAGCTGCTTCATTCCAATCAATAAACATGGTATATCTCTCCATTCATTTATGTTTTTAATATCTCTTAGCAATGTTCTGTAGTTCTCCATTTGGAAGACTTCCATATCTTTTTTAAATATTTATTTTGAAGTATTTTATGTTTTTTTGACATTACCATAAATTAATTGATATTCTAATTTCAATGTCTAATTGTTTGCTTCTAATAAAAATATAATCAAGCCGAAACCGGTTTGGCTCAGTGGATAGAGCGTTGGTCTGCGGACTGAAAGGTCCCAGGTTCGATTCCGGTCAAGGGCATGTACCTTGGTTGCGGGCATGTCCCCAGTGGGGGCGGTGCAGGAGGCAGCTGATCGATGTTTCTCTCTCATTGATGTTTCTAACTCTCTATCTCTCTCCCTTCCTCTCTGTAAAAAATCAATAAAATATATTTAAAAAAAATATAATCAAGTTTTCTGTATTAACCTTGTTCCCAGTGAGCTTCCTACATTCACTAAGTAATTTTTACATATATTACTGAGGAATTTCAAAGTAAGTAAACATACTATCTGCCAACGGAGGCAGTTTTACTTATCTTCAGACTATAATACATACATTTTGCCTTTATCATTTTTAGGGGTATTGATTTGTAGTCTTCTTATAATATCTGTGATGATAAGGGAAATAAAGCATATGATCAAGGTAATGTTGGCCTTATAATATACCAGTTGAGAACTGTCTTATTCTTTTCTGTTTTCTGAAAGAGTTTCAGTAGAATTAGCATTATTTTTACTCAAATTTTGGGTAGAATTTAACTAGTGATGCCATCTGAGCCTTTTTTTTATGGAAATGCTTTAATTGTGAGATTCCTTTAATAGGTATAAAGCTATTTTATTTGTTTTTTATTAAGTTCTGGAAGTTTGTGTCTTTCAAACTATCTATTTTATCTAGATTTTAAAATTTATTAGCATAAATTTGTGGATAATATTCTCTTATTATCCTTACCTATACCTATAAATCCTGTTTTATTCCTGATAGTGATAATTTATATTTTATCTCAATCTCTATTTTCCCTTTTTGGTCAGTTTTACTAGGAGTTTATTAATTTTGTTGATTTTTTCAACTAACCAGCTTTTGAATTTTTTGTTTTGTTTTATCAATTGGCTATTTTAAATATCATCATTTTTTGATGTTTTCATTATCTCCTTTGTTCTGGTATTTGGATTTACTCTGCTCTTCTTTTTATATGTTCTTGAAGTGAATATTTACATAATTATTTTTAGATTTTTTTCTAATATAAATAATTAAATCTAGAAAGTTGTCTCTAAGCTGCATCTCCGAATTGTGATGTATTGTGTGTGAGTCTGAATAATGACCATTAAATATATCCAGGTCCTAATCTTTATAACCTTTCATTGCTACCTGAAGTGGAAAAAGGGGACTTTGAAGATTTGATTAAGTAAAAACTTTTCAGGTTATCATGGGTTATCTGGATGGGCCTATGGCCCTTATGAGGGGGACACAGAAGTCATATTAAAAGTGAAAGAAATATGATGATGCAAAGACAGGAGTGATTCCCTTTAAGGATGAATAAAAGGGACACAAACAAAAGAATACATATGGCCAATGGAAGCTGAAAAAGGCAAGAAATTCTCCCCTCAGTAGCTCCAGAAAGAATCAGCCATGCTGATGCCTTGACTTGAGCCCAGTGAGACTGATTTCAGGCTTCTGCTCTATAGAACCATGAGACAAAAAATTCATGTTGATTCAGGACCTTGATGATTACAATGAAATTCTCTAGTTCAAAACTAGAAAGGGGCAGGCTGATGTAAAGAATATCTTCCTTTTTCTGTCTCTCCCTGTTTTCTCTTTGGCTCATTGTCAACGCAAGAAGCTTTGCCTGCTCTGATTATGGAGGCTAGATCAATAATTGAAATGAATGAGCTACTGCTAATGCAATAAAGTTAACAAGTGACTTAAATTATTCATATTGATTCTCAATTTTTGTTGTTTTACTATTTCCATATGAATGCTCATTTCAAGAGAGTTAATATGGACTCATAGCCAGTTCTGACATATAGCTTTACACACAGAGAGACACACACTCATCTGTGTGTATATGTGTGCTTTATATGTACATTTATGCGTGTATTTATATGTGTATATTTATGCATATATTTGTATGCTATAAACATCTATTATATGTATGTTAGAAATATATCTATAATAATAAGAGCATAATATGCTAATTAGACTGGACAGCTGAACAACCTTCTGGATGTCCTTCTAGACCACCTGGCAGTCACCACAGCAGGCAGGGGGCCAAGGCAGAGGCAGTTAGGGGCAATCAGGCAGGCAGGCAGAGTGGTTAGGGGCAATCAGGCAGGCAGGCAGGTAAGCAGTTAGGAACCAGTTGTCCCAGATTGCGAGAGGTATGTTCGACTGCCAGTTTAGGCAGTCAGACATCCCCCAAAGGGTCCTAGATTGTGAGAGGGTACAGGCCAGGCTTAGGGACCCCCCCATGCATAAATTTTGTGCACTGGAGGAGAATAATAATTTGACTTTTCATGTCTTGATATGCTTGTTATCAATGAAGACATATGTTTCTGCATTTTTTCAGTCAGAAAAAAAATCAGACTATATTCAATGATAACAATGGGCAAGAGGGGAATATTGCTTGTTTTTATACTGATCTGGCCATGCATGAGGATTTCTTAGTAACATGGTGCAAGAAGAGAATGGGTAGACTTGATGTTATTAGAGGAGAAAAGCTGAAGTAGAGGTCAAGTTCAGTGCCCAATGACTACCAGTTTATTAACTTGCTACAGCAAGATGGCACACAAACCATGGACATCCCAGCAAGGGGAAGGAAGGATGGTTGTGTTGCAGGGATGGGATTGTGCTGGGTGATTTGGGGGAAGTTTTAAAGAAGTTGAAGGTTGAGACCATGGTGCTAAAGGAAGCAGATGCAATTTGATGATAAGGGTATCTTTCTCTACCTCCTTACATTTTCCAAAAAGTTTTATTGATATATAATTCATATCATATATAATTCACCCATGTAAAGTGTACATTAAATGGCTTTTAGTATACTGACAGTGCAAGGGAGTATACAATGAAATGACTTCTAGTATTTCATGAGCAATGGCCAGACCATATATAAAAACAGAACTCTAACAACAATCTGCAACAACCAACCCAGTAAGCCAGCTTACTCTCTCTGTCAGACTTGTAGGAAATCAGGCCACTGTCTTTATCAAACAGTTCAGAAAGCCAAATAATAATACCTATAAAAATCAACTCCACCTGGCTGGGAATCAATTAATAACTGGCAGTGTCCCTAATTTTTGTCTCTGCTTCCAAGTCAGGAGTAACCAGAGAAAGCCAAATATGTGCCCCTACCAACCACACAAGATGCCCCACATCTAATTAGTCTACCTATGCCTTCTCCAGTCCAACAGTATACATCCAGGGCATGTGAAGCCTTCTTTTTTCCCACTATGAAGCTTTTATTTTTTTATTTTTATTTTTTATTTTTTTTTTAATTGTTTGAAGTATTACAAATAGTAGTACATATGTCTCCTTTTTTCCCATTGACCTCCCCCCGGCCTCCCCTACCCCCCAGTACATGCCTTTACCTTCCCCCCCTCCCCCGCCAGTGTCTTGTATCCATTGGTTATGCTTATAAGCATGCGTACAAGTCCTTCGGTTGATCTCTTACAGCCCCCTCCCCCAACCTCCCCTGCCTTCCCGCTGTAGTTTGACAGTCTGTTCAATGCTTCTTTGCCTCTGTATCTATTTTTTCCCCATTTATTCCCTTTAAAAAATCTTGCCTCTGCAGACTAGAAATAAACATATAATAACAAAAAATGTTTGAGTCCCAATTTCAATGTCCCACAGTTCTGAGTCCCCATTTCAATGTCAAACAGTTCCTTATGTGTACATGTCAGCAATGATATCTGGATGGTGGGCACATGGTGGCAATGCAGGTCCAACCCTCTCTGGTTTGGTCCTAGGTAACCTGCTGCGTCTCACAGCTGCTGACTGCTAGCATGGCAAGGCGTCATCAGCGTCTTCCATCTCTGGACTGTTTCTCCTCTTGTCTTCGTGGTTGGAGCAGACCTGTCAATTCTTCTCTGTTTCAGGAATCCACATGGTCTTGGAGTTGTTCTCTGAAAATATACAAACATATTCTCCACCAAAAGTTAATAAAGGAACCTTTTCTATATAATTGATTTGGGATCCTTTTTATTTTTGCCCAAACAACTTTCCTTTGTCTTATTTAGACACCATGTGTGTTTTTCATGGGTGTCTTGCTGTTAGCATTACAAATGAAAATTAATTTTGTAAAGTAAAAATTTTCTAGATGTAATTTACTTATAGGATATTTTTCCTTACATGATATTACCCTACTATCCCCCCTTTCCACTATGAAGCTTTTATATTCCTCTGACAACTTTTGAGTCTCTGCCAAAAGCAAGTGATGGTGACTGACTCATTTGCTATATCAATATCTGAATAAAAGATCCTTGTCTGTTCTCATCCAGTTGGTCTTCTTTTATTTCCACAGCAGATATGTGCATCCATCACTACAATAAATTTCAGAGCATTTTCATAGCCATAAAAAGAAACCCCATCCCCATACCTACACCTCCTCCTAAGACCTAAGCAACTATGAAAACTACTTTCTGTAGCTACAGATTTCCCCACTACGGTCTTTCTTATGAACAGAATCATATCATATGTGGTCTTTTGCCTGGTTTCTTTCACCGGCATAATATTTTCAAGGTTCATCCATGTTGTAGCATACATCAGCACTTTATTTCTCTTTTTTATGGCTGCATAATAGTTTATTTTGCAAACAAACCACATTCTATTTATGCATTTATCTTTTAGCAGACTTTTGGGTTATTTCCAGCTTTTGGTTGTATGGATAATGCTAACATAAAGATTGGGTTATCTTGATTTTTATTTAGAAACTGGAATGAATAAAGTGAGTCTAGAGTTGTCATTGATAAAGCAGCACTAGTCACTCATGTGGGCAGGGAGAGTGGAGTGTTTGGTTTCTTTGTGATGGTATAGCATCCTTGTTTTATGTTCAGATGCAATTATGGAGTGGTTCTGTTTTTGTCTTTTCCATCATTGGGCACAGCATGACCTTGTCTGTTTATTGTTGGGAATGTTTATCTTCATTATGGAAGACTAGCTCCTAAGTGCTACCTTTCATGACATGTTTTCTACTTTCCTTTTGTTCTCAGAGGTAAGTGGTATCTTAAGCATGGTATATAAGGAATAGTTAAAAGAAATATAGGAAAGCATCAGGTCAAATGTTATCTCTAAGAAAGGAACCTCAACAATTGACTAGAACAATGTCTGAAGCATAATTCATAGAAACCCATATGGTGAAACAAAGTAACTATGAAGATCTCCCCACCACCACCACCAAAGTAATTGAATAAAATGACAATTGAGGAGATAAGATATCCTGAGAATAGGAAGGAACTATATTTACCAAGTGCTTGTCATAAGATAATATGAATTCCATGAGGGAAGAAACCATTTGTAGTAGGAAAACTCTAAATTACCCCAATGATTCCCACCCACTGTATTTATTCCTTTGAGTGATCCTGTCCCTTGAGTTTGTGTGGGATCTGTGCCTTGCTTCTAACCAACAAAATATGGTAAAGGAAATGGGATGTCACATCTGTGATCCAGTTAATAAGATTGTGGCTTTTGTTTTGCTAGTCATCTCTATTGCTTTCTTGGCTTACATGTTTTGATGAGGGAAGCTACCATGTTGGCAAAGGTCATGTATCAAGATACTGAGGGTTGCCTGGCCAAAAGTCAGCTAGTCCTGGAGGCCCTCAGGCTAACAGCTTTAGGAGAAGGTAAGCCAATAATCAGTTGACTTGGAAGGAGACTCTTCCTCAGTCAGGCCCTCAGAGGACAGCTCTGAATTGTGACCTCATGAGAGAATATGTTTCAGATGTGGATACACTTTACTCCAATTATATTGGCCTTTTTGAACCACTTCACATTTCCTCCTGCATTTTATAACAGATTTTTACCTAATACCTTATAATATTTAAACAACACCTTATATATTTAAATATTTTAAAAGTCTATGTGAACACATGATAACCATACATTCTGCTGCTCTGAAAGGCAGATATAAGAGTAGTATTTATTCAATAAATATTTCCCTTTAATATGAAATGTTACAATGGAGTTGAAGGAAGTAAAGCCCAGATTTAGTACTGTTGTGGGATTCTTTCTTTAAAATGGTTGCTGTTATCTCTTTAGTCACCAGATTTATTCTCTCAAAAGATGTTTGCCAAATACATCAGTACAGAGGCTTTTAAAAAACTTACATTTGGAAACAGCCTAATAAATATTTATGAGGCTGGGCACTTGACATTGAGTTCTGTCTTTGCCCTCTCCATTCACTATTTTTCACTTTTTTTTCCCCTTCTGATGCTTTATTTGATTGAGCTAAACCAGAAAACTATAAACAATTTATTTTAACATTGGGCAAATTTCACGGTGACAACCTTCCACAGCTTTGTTTGTCTTGCTGTGACTTTGAGTGGAAGGCAGCACTTCCATTTAACAAGTAGAAATGTGACAAAGTCTTTGATGATTAAGCACTGAAAGAGAAAGTGTGATCCATATCATATGATTGGAGAGCAGGTGCCTCTGAAGTATATTACTAGCTTGTGATTTCTGCTTATTAAAATAAGCATTAATGGCTTATACTTCAATCATAAAAGTTCACTTTTGTATATGTTTAAAAATAAGAATATTTTTTTCACAAAACAATGTTAAGTTGAAACATTATTAATCTCAGAGGGTGCTGAAGAGTGTGTCCTCTGCAGGTGTGGCACTTCCCATAAGTATGGAATTCTTATTAAATTATGCTTCTTCTCTCCTCTCTCACTGGGCTGTGCATCTATACTATCCCCAAAACAACAGCTATTGAAACTGACAGGTCTGGAGGCAGATTCCCAAAGGAACCTTGTGTTTCTGCCCTGACAGTGAACACTTCCTTTGAATTAACTATTGTCCATGGCACTCCACTTTGAAGAACCAAATCCATTTGCAGCAGGTGTTAATGTCCACTAGAATATTTAATTAGCTAGGAATGGAAAGTGAAGTCAGAGTCCTCTAGTTGAATTTCAAAAGGAGACGATACAGAAAATGCAGGGATGTGATTTTCTTACAGCTCTGAGAATCATTTTTTTTCAGTTCTGTAAGTTGGAATGAAACAAATCAATCTTGAATGTTAGCCAGCAAAGTGAAGTATTTGCCTTAAAGTTTTAAAGTCAGTTGTAAATGCAGCAACATTTTCTGCCCGAAACTTTCCACAGGTAACATCCTACAAGTGTATGCGTATGGCTCCAGCATAGATTCTATACATATAATTTACCTGAAAACATGAACATTTCATTGTGACCAGTCACTTTCCTTTGCACTTTTAATCTAAGTCAAGTTAGCTAGGATCCACCTTAGCCTTGCATATCACCACACCAGCAAGTGCAGCATCAGAAAAGCCAAGACTCCCCGTGTTTGGGGACAGTGATGGGAGTGCCTCTCACACTGGGAAGAATACATGGTGAGTCTTGTTTTCCAAGGACACACTAACTTGCCAACTGATCCTTTGGGGAGGTAGAGCTTGTTTGGTTAATGCTTATAGATTCAAAGGGGCTCCTTTCTTACAGCTAAATTGGTCACTCAATGTTGAATTAACATTTTAATTTTGTTTCTGTGTCTTCAATTATTAGGCTAAGCCTGCCTTCAGGACCTCCCTCTGGCCTGCCTTCAGTTTATCCTACTGTCACTTTAATGTTGATGAAGAGGTCCTCATGTCACAGTGAGCCCATTCTCCCTGGCTTCCTCCACTTCAGGATATAGCACAGAGGGGAATTTCTAACTCATTAGAGGCAGCCAACTTAATACTGGCCCTATCAGTCTAGTCTGTTTTTACATTAGAGACACCATATTAACTTGTACCCCAGAGAGTTTACCTGTATAGTTTTGCTATTGTGTGTGCACCCAGATGAGGAGTTTCTAAGCTAGTGAGGCAGAACCAGGAAAGCAGAGAAGCTACCATGGGATGAATAGGAAATCTTGGGGCACTTTACTAAGAATCTGAAAGTAGAGTCAATTTATAACCTGCCAACAGTTATTTAAGAATATACACTCAGCTCACACAGATCAATATTTTAAAAACACAACCTGGTTGGTGTTTTCTAATAAAGGGAGGCTATATTGATGGAAAGTCCATTACTTCTAAATTTAATCACCTCAAGGCAATTAAAGCAATTTTGTGTTTTCTACTTTAGTGCTCCCCTGAAACAACAACATCTGGACAACTTTAATTACCATTTCAATTCAGTAAAATGCAGAAAATGGCAAGTTTCATGATTAACAATGGCTCTTTGCCCTACTTTTACCTGATTTCTTGACTGTAGGTTTGCTTTTTAATGTTAGTGCTAAAGGAAGTAATTACACCTTTGAGGCTGCTTGTGCTCCCAGGAAGTGTGGAGACAAGAACCCTAAAGGAAGGTCACTGTGAGAAAGCTGAAGTGATGGACATTGGTCTTTAATGTACACAGTGTTGTCTTTAGATTCTCTGACATATTCTTGACAATGTCACTTTAGCTGTCTGCCAACATCCTGCTCAGATTCTCTAAGAACTAACTGTATGAAAAGTGGTCCTTGGTATGCAACTAGATGTCAGTAGAGACTAAGTGCCTGATATTGGACATAAGCAACTAGATCACTGGAACTGTCCATCATGAATTGGTGCTGCTATCTACCAGGTCCTAAGGTTGAGTGAGCACAGCAGCCATCCATCAGATACTGGAAATGGTACATTATGGATCATGTCTAAACAGGTTCAGAAGGCACCTGCATGAACAGGCCACACAATAGGAGCTTAGCCCTCCATGTCATGGCTTCCATTCCACTGACACTTCTCCCTCAGCTCACACTTATGGTCACATGGAATGTCCCTTGTAGCCATCTCACAGAGAATTAAAAATCTCATGCTTAGTTCATGAATGAATTAGTCTTACAAATTGATGTGAACAGAAAATAGATTGCTGCCACGTTACAACCCTACTAGAGTAGCTCTGAGAGAACATGGACAAGGTATATCCTTTCAGTGGGAAGAGCTTGGAGCAATAAACCTGATCATAATGTTGATATATATAGAGAGATGGCCTGAGGTGAGACTTTACAAGAACTCTTGAGTTTTTGGTCAAGGGATTGAAATGAACAATAGTAGAAGGTTGGACAAAGGAAATCTGGGGAAGAGGTATATAAAGGAATCTATGGAAATGAGTACAAAGTGTGCAAATGTTTGTGTCTTATGTCAAATGCCTGCTGGAGAGCAAAAGCCTCAGAGGGGGTACTAAACAACCAAGTGGACAGATGACTTGTCCAAAGGATGAACCTGTCTCTGTGATTGGACACCTTCCTGCTGGCCAGTGAAGCTTATGCATGCCTCTATAATCATGATCAGGTAAGGTTGCTGAGATTTAATGTGGGTGAGTAGGAACATGAAGGAACATAGGCACCTTCTTGGTGCTTTCATTTCCAGTAAAACCCACAAATGGACAATTGCTTCATCTCATCCTATAGAACTGGGTTACTATGTTTCTTCAACTATTACCAGTTTTCCTGATGAGCATTCCAGCCTTCTTCAAGGACATGGTTAGATGGCTGGTAAAAAAGGAAAATGTTAAATATGAATTATCATTTAGGGAGCAATTGTAGTAGCAGGACTAGAACTCATGTCAATAACTATTTTGTTGTAAATCATGCCAAACTTTTTTGTTATTATAAATTGTAAGTGCCCACCATATTGAAGAATCAGGAGCATGGGACACAAGTGGGTCTGAACAGTGTAAGAGGTATACAGTAGTGAGTATTATTGGCACCTCGCTAATATCCTTTCAGCATTTTGATTTCAGAGAGAGGAAAGAGAGAAGAGAGGGATAGGAACATCAATGATGAGAGTGAATCATTGATTGGCTGCCTCCTGCACAATTCCTGCTGGGGATGGAGCCTGCAACCTGGGCATGTGCCCTGACTGGGAATCAAAAAGTGACCTACTGGTTCATGCGTCAACACTCAACCATTGAGCGACACCGGCCAGGTTCCTTCCAGCATTTTCATTCCCATTAAAGATTTATTTCTAAAGCACAAAATTTCCTGACTTAAATATTCTTCAGTGAATAATATTTGACCTACACACCAGACAGGCTGGAATTATAGGAAGTCAATAGTCCCTGGTGTTATCCTTCAGGCAATGACAAAAAGGAGCATGAGTAGAAATGGCCTGGGGTCTGGCTTCAGAAAAGGCCCTCTCTTGGCATATTCTATACTATATCCCAGAGGTTTTCCATGGGACTTACTAGTAGCTCCAAATGTTGCCAGAGATAACCTGCTCAATAATGATTCTGGTATCCAACCCTTCCCCGTTTGTTTTCTTTCACATTGCCCTATTAGTGCATTTGAGATAATCTCTCAAAAAGTGACTTGCACTCAATCCTTGTCTCAAGGTGTGTTTCTAAGGGAACCCAACCTGAGACTATCACTATTTGCCTCTGCCTGACTAAGCTTTTGACTGGCATATCCAATATTCCCTATACTAAATATTGATAGGAATTGGTGAAGGTCTAGCCACAATTTATGAATTTCACTTTAGTCTTTGAGTTTCTGTGTTGCTAAGCTCTTATATATTCAATCCAGGTTTCACACCCTCCTACCTCTCCAAGCTCATCTCAGGCTGTAGAACTGGGTTCCTATTTTTCTCCAGCTCTGAGCAGTGGCCATAGTGAACATCCAGCCTTCTCTAAGACTGGAGTCATTCTGTCTTAGTTTGTGCTGCCATAACATAGACTGAGTGGCTTATAAACAACAGAAACTTATTTATCACAGTTCTGCAGACTGAAGGTTCAAGATCAGGGTGCCAGGATGGCAGAGTTCTGGTGAGAATCTTCTTTGGGTTACAGGCTGCTAATTTCTTGTTGTATCCTCACATAGAAGAAAGAGAACAAGCTAACTTTCTGGCTCTTCTTAAAAAGGCATTAAGTCCACTTGCCAGGGCTCCACTCTCATGACTTAATTACCTCCCAAATGCCCCACCTCCAAATATTATCACATTGGGAACTAGATTTCAACATATGAATTTGGAGATGACACAAACATTCAAGTCATAACACCTCTGAAACATCATTCACTGAAGGCTCTGATGGCCTGTGTTACTACTGTCAATTGTCTTCCTATTGTCGGATTCCAGTCTTGGGACTCTGATACCTCTGGGTGTATATTGCAGATGACATTCTTCCACCTGACTATTTGTGCAGTTCTATGCCCCAAAACCTGACCTTTGTCTTCTATCCAGTGCTCGCTTTCTCAGAAATTGTTGTGAAGGTCATTGGGTTCCCCACAGAGGGACACTGTATTTCTCCTACCCAATAGCCTGCTCTGGGGCCAGATCTCCCACTCAATCTCATCCTAGTACTTAGTGGTCAATGTAGACACTCTCTGCTACCTGTCTGTGTTTGACAAAGGGAAACTATAACTCTCCCACCACTTTAAAGACCAGCATTAGAGTAACCTGAATGATTTCTTCCTCATGAAGTCTTATAATTTCTTTTCATGGAAGTAATTTTGTCCTCTTTTGAATAATTTACCAAACTTTGTATTTTTTTGAGTTTTTTTTCCTTTATGCCTTGATCTGTAGTTATTCTTGTATAAATCGTATTTCTTTTATGTTTATAAAATTTTACATTTATTCCTATGAACCATGTTGTGTTATTTTTTGTGCTTACTATGAGTTAAGGGTTAATGTTCTCCCCACCCCCAAAGATATTCAGTATTTCCTCACAAAAAACTGCTAAAAAGATTTTCACATTAAACTTTCTTGGCTTCTTCGTAGAAATTATTTAACCTTAATAACTCATTAGTTACTTGAAGACAGAAATTGTATCTAAATTATGCTTGTTTTTATTCCAGCATCCATCCCAATGTCTTAAATGTAGAGTGTGATCAAGAATCCTATTAATAAAAGAGTAATATGCAAATTGACCATCACTCCAACACACAAGATGGCCGCCACATGTGGTCAAAGATGGCTGCCCCCATGTGGACACAAGATGGCCACCACAAGATGACCTGCAGGGGAGGGCAGTTGAGAGGGACCAGGCCTGCAAGAGGAGGGCAATTAGGGGTGACTGGGCCAGCATAGAAGGGTAGTTGGGGGAGACCAGGCCTACAGAAGAGGGCAGTTGGGGGGGACCAGGCCTGCAGGGGAGGGCAGTTGGGGCAACCAGTCCTGAGGGGAGGGTAGTTGTGGGGGGACCAGGCCTGCAGGGGAGAGCAGTTAGGGGCAACCAGGCCTGCAGGGGAGGGCAGTTGGGGGCAACCAGGCCAGCAGGGGAGGGCAGTTAGAGGCGACCAGGCTGGCAAGGGAGGGCAGTTAGGAGTTACCAGGCCAGCAGGGGAGGGCAGTTAAGGGCAATCGGGCCAGGAGGAGAGCAGTTAGGCATTGATCAGGCTGGCAGGGGAATGATTAGGGGGTGATCAGGGTGGCATGCAGAAGCGGTTAGGGGCAATCAGGCAGGCAGGCAGGCGAGCAGTTGGGAGCCAGCAGTCCTGGATTGTGAGAGGGATGTCTGACTGCCCGTTTGGGCCCGATCCCACCGTGATGGGGCCTAAATGGACAGTTGGACATTTCTTGAGGGGTACCAAATTGGAGAGGGTGCAGGCTGGGCTGAGGGACACCTGCCTCATGCACGAATTTCATGCACCAGGCCTCTAGTGTACTATAAGTGCAGGAAACATCTGTCAAAATTATATACACCTGTCATTTCTCTTGACATTATAATTATAAAAACTCATCTGCTCAGTCTTTACCTTTGGATCAGTGCTGGGTATTAGTCTATAATCTGTCTATGGATGTCTTGACCACAACCAGTACTATCATGTCTCATCCAGAAATGTCTCTACTTGACTGAAAGCATCCTCAGTCCTTCACAGCAACAACTTGGCATGAGTGGCTAGAGTTGTCTACCTTTTGGAAAGCTGCTGTGTCATGGACTCCACCTCATTAGCCCTCTGGTTCTCAATCCTGGGCTACATGAGATTTATAATATTTGAGAATATGATTCACTGCATCCATACATTTCCATGCTGAAGCAAATTCCCTTTTTCTTATACTTCTGATTAAATCTTTCTAAAACACCATCATTCATTTCTTCAAAATGAATAATGTAAACTTTGAAGGACCATTGTTGGTATCCTTCTAATCAAAACACAATGGCTGCACATAAGCTCACTGCTCTCTGAATCCTTCTGAGTCATTACTTACTAGTACTATGTGTGCCCAAATACCTGACATTATTTCTCTCTCTGTAAATTTGATCCATTTTTATCTAGAAAGCTGCTATAAGTAACAATGGAGCAAAATGATGGGGAGAATACATAAATCTTACTTTATTTGCTACTCTCACATTGTGACCTGCGTAATGAGAGACTTCAAAAATCATTTGATAAGTCGTATTGAATTAGACATGTGAAGTTACCAGCTCAGCTAGTTATAAGCCTGACAGGGTGGCCAATGCAACTCACAACCATGTTTTGTAGTTCCCAGAGTAGATGTTTTTAAGTCTTTCTTTCATTAGGTATTTTTCTAAACACTATTAAAATGGGATTTTCAAATTCTATTTTTATTGTTTGCTGCTAATATGATATAGTTTCTATTTATTAACCTTGTATTCTGTTCCTGTTAAATTTAGGTGTTTTGTTTTGTTAGGTGTTTTGTTGATTTCTAAAGACTTTCAATGTAAACAAAAATGTCATTTACAAATAAATACAATATTATATGTTAGTTCCTAATCTTTATAAATGTTTTTGAACTTATTGTACTGCCTTGGAGTTCAGTACAATGCTAAATAAAAGTTAGTACAGTGAACATTCCTAGCATATTTGCAATCATAGGGAGCAAATGCTCAATATTTCAACATTACATATGATAGGACTAAAGGATTTTTTGTAGATACACCTTAGCAGATTGAGTTTTCTTCTAGTCCTAGTGACCTGAAGGGAGGAAAATTTAGCCAGCACTTTCTTTGTATGTATGTAAATTACCATGTTTTCTCCTTTATCCCTGTTAAAAAGTTCAATTTATTGATTAATATTCTAATATCAAATAGCCTTGCATTCTAAGTATAAACCCCACCTGGTCATAATATTTTATTATTTTTCTATATTTCTGGATTTATTTTGCTTCAGTTTTGTTAACAATTTTTATGATATATTCATGAGAAGTATTAGTCTCTAGTTTTGTACATTAAATTAAAATTAAATGTACCCTGGTGGTCAGCGCACATCATAGTGAGCGGTTGAACTAATGTTTTTTTGCATAACATTGTTTTCACTTTTTCCCAATTTTTTTAATGTCTCTAGGAACTGAATTAACTTTTGTTCATTTCTAATATTGGCAATTTTTGTTTTCTCTTTGTCTTTTTTTTTTTTTCATTAATCTAGCGAGGTGTTGTCAATTTTAACACTCTTCAAAGAATCAGATTTCAACTTTGTTAATTTTCTCTGTTGTACGATTTTCTTTGTACCTGACCTTAGCTTATTCTAAAGGTACCTGAGGCTATGTGTTGTTGTTTTTTTAATCATTTTTTTCTTCTTTCTTATTTAGATTGGCTACTTTTTATTGACATATCTTCAAGTCCATTGATTTTTCATCTGTCATCTCCGTTCTTTTATTAAACACATTCAATGAAATTTTTTCAGGTATTGTAATCTTATTTTCTGAAACTTTCTTTGGCTCTTTAAAAACTTATTTTCAGCCAGGCCGGCATGGCTCAGTGGTTGAGTGTTGACCTATGAACCAGGAGGTCACTATTTGATTCCAGGTCAGGGTACATGCCTGGGTTGTGGGCTTTATCCCCAGTGGGAGGCATGCAGGAAGCAGCCAATCAATGATTCTCTCTCATCATTGATGTTTCTCTCTCTCCCTCTCCCTTCTTTTCTGAAATCAATAAAAAAAATATTTTGACAGTTTCTTTTTATCTTCCTACATACATACTATATAATACATGTGTTATATAAAACATGTGCTATAGTATATATATATATATATATATATATATATATATATATATATATATGTATGTATATATATGTATATTGCTGTGTATAGTTTTTACCTCATTGATCATAGCTATGATAGCTGCTTTAGAGTCTTTGTTTGCTAATTACATTATCTGATTGATCTAAAGTTGGTATTAATTAATTGGCTTTGCTTATAAAGTTGTTTTACAGTTTTCCATTATAAAATTACTAGAGGCCCAGTGCCCGACATTCATGCACGGGTGTGGTCCCTAGGGTTGGCCGGCAATCAAAGAGTGAGCATCTGGTGTGGAAAGGCAGGTCCCAGCTGACCTCTGGGCCCTGGGAACACCTGGGGCCCTGCTCATACCTGCCTTGGCCTAGCATCATCCGCTCACATGCTCCACCATCTTGACACGGTCCCGCTCTCATCGAGGCCCCCTGGTGGTCAGTGCACATCATAGTGAGCAGTTGAACTCCTGGTCTCCTGGTGGAACGACCGCCTGAGGGAACAATTTGCATATTAGGCTTTTATTATATAGGATACTTGTATGTCAAATAGTTACAGATTGCATTCTTAATTTTTGTGGAAATTCTGGATTTTTCTCATTGCTCTGAGAATATTGATGTTTTGTTTTAGGAGAGAATTAACTTCAAACTGCATTTATTCACAGCTGTGGTGGGCTGCAGATCAGTTCTTCATGCCTTCACTCTAAATCATTTTTTCCTACACATGCATGGTTTAGGAATTATGGAGATTTGGGTTGAGTTTAAAACATATTTGGGACTTACTTTTCCTCTGAAGTTGCCACATAAATCTGGTGGAGGAGGCTGCCCTGATTCCTCTACCAGAAAGACAGTGGGTTTATATTGGAAATTTAGACACTATACTGCCACCATGGTGACTGTGCCCTATGGGCAAAGTTGCAAAAATTGGGGAATTTGTGCCATGACAATTGCTTGCTCCAAATTTAAACTACCCTCCAAAATTTACCTTTGTCTCAGGTAGTTACTTTTCTCTATTTTGTTTTGAAGTAAGCTGCTATTTGCAAAAAATAAAAAAATAAAAAAAAAATAAAAAAATAACAACAGTGGGACAGGCATACGCTCTTCCATAAGGTGGGGTTTCAACTGTACTCATTGCTCTTTCTTAGTCTTCTTTTAACCGTAGCTTCTAATGTCCTTTATGACTCTGTGTGCCTCCCCTTGCCCGGGACCTGCATCTCTGTCCACTGCTGCCTGCCAACCACCTTGCTGCAGGGATTCAGAATGACTTGGATTTTCTAGAGAGGACACACTCAGTCTAAAGTATTAAGACATGAAACATTAAATTTTTTTGAACATTTTATAGTTGAAATTGGGAAAGCATAAATATCACAGATTGTTAATAGACTTAACACTTCCTGTGACATGTCTTCCCTTCCACGTCCCTCTTGGTGCTGCCGTTAGGCCCTCTCATCCCAACTGTCCTTATCCCCACGCTCTCTTCCTTCAAGCTTCTGAATGTTACTCTTGCTATTTCTTTTAATTTTTAATAGAAAATGTCGAAATTGTACAAGAATAAAGATAATACTATAATGAACTCTGTATATGCATCTCCCAATGTCAATAGTCATCATTAATGACCAGTCTGGTATAATCTATAACCCCATTTATTTCCTGCTCACACCAGCTTATTTTAAGCTAACCCAAGGTGTCATATTCCTTATTTTCATCAAATATCCATTAGCATTAAAAGGCCCTGAATGTCTCAAATATTTCAAGTTTATCTTAATTAAGATGTGAAATAAGGTCTATAGTTTACAATTATTTAATTTATTGTAATATTTTTTCCTATTTGAGAAAGTTTGTAATTTCATTCTAATGTTTACCTTTATGTTAATAACTCTATTGACACTATTGTTCTCTTCTTTTGCATCTGTAACTTATAAGTTCCATCAATGTTAATATTAGCCAGTAACCTCATCTTTTTTTTCCCCCCCACCATTTCTCTACTTTCCCCAAATTCTTTTAAGCACCTTTTTGGCACTCTCTGCCTTCCCTGACAATGCCCTGTCCTTAGACGTTATTAATCATCTAGCTCCAATCCTACTGAAGTTCACAACATCTATATATTGCTCCTTCCTGGTTGTGTATTTTAATTTCCAAGCTAATACCCAGTTAGCCTACAAAAAGACAAAGTTACTACTGAAAACAGAGTTTAAAGATGGTATGTTAGGACAGTACTTCTCAAACTGGAGCCTGGCCACCTGATGCAGGCTATTTGAAATCAAAGGATAAATCTATTTCCCATTCATGATGTGTTAAGGTTACTTTGTGATGAATGATGATTTAAATGACATATAAATATTTTATACTAGAGGCCCGGTGCACAAATTTGTGCACTTCGGGGGGGGGGGGGGAGGTGTTCCTCAGCCTAGCCTGCACCCTCTTGCAGTCTGGGAGTCCTGGGGGGATGTCTGACTGACGGCTTAGTGAGCCTAAGCCATCAGTTGGACATCTTTAGCATTGCCACAGAGGCACTAGAGGCTCCCACCACTGCCACTGTGCTCTCCAGCCATGAGCCCCGCTTCTGGCTGAGCAGCACTCCCCCTGTGGGAGCACACTGTCAGCCAGGTGGCAGCTCCTGTGTTGAGTGTCTACCCCCTGATGGTCAGCATGCATCATAGTGACCGGTCATTACAGCATTTCATCATTTGCATATTAGCCTTTTATTATGTAGGATACGCTGTAGATGAGGCCCCCTAGAACCATAAGAAATACAAAATATTCACTGTTAACTCATTCTCGAATTGCCCCCACTTAAAATCAAATTGCACCCCCCTGTAGGGCGTGTGCTGCACCTTGGGAACCACTGGGCTTGACACTTTTCCTGTCTGAGCTTCATTTCTGAATACATATGCATATACCATGGGAATTGTATTCTCTTCTCCGCCTACCTCACTGGATTGTCATGAGGAGGTTCTGAGCTAATAAACCTAGAAATGTTTCATCAAGTAAGTGATGTCTAAACGGGAAGGGATTGTTATTTTTAAGCTCATGGGTACCCTCGCAGGTAGCAGGTGCTGATTAGGGGAGGAGGGCATGATTGTTTCCTGGGACTGTAAGCTATGGAAGCTTTGCAGAGGGTTCCACAGGCCTCGGAGGGGCGGGCTCTGGCCAGCAGCCCTGTAGCGGGGATAGTCCCCTGGAGGCGCTGGGGTGGGGGTGGGGGGCAGGGCATTAGGGGGGTGTTAGGAGGGTGGCGAGGCGGAAGTGGGAGTAACTGTCAAACTTTCCCGGCTTGGCACCATTCTTTAAATTGTATGTGGCTGTTTCGCAGCTGTGCCTGTTCAGGGCGGGACTCCAATTTCCTGGAGTGGGGTAGGGGCCAGGCCAGGGCAGGGCCAGGTGAGCTAGGAGGGCAGGTTTAGCCGTGCCCCCAGTGAGGTTCAGTGCACTTCAGCTGTGGAGACAATGCTGCTGCTGTCGGAGGGGAAGAGTTTGACCCTGAGGGGCCGCTCAGGCCTGCCTCCACCCGGGTCTGAAGTTGTAGGGAGGAGAGGCATGCCCGGGCCAGCATAGAGGGCCTGGCAGCATCAGGCCACAGGCCTCGGGTATGTCAGGGAAACTAATGCGTGGTCACTGTCATGCTATGGTTGTGGGTGCCCCTGGTGGGTGTGGCAGGGGAAGAGATCAGGAGTCGGAGTTGGGGGCTGCAGCTACCCCCGAGGCTGGGTCTTCTCCCCACCTGGTCAACCTCCCCATCCCCCCAGGAGTGCAGGGGCTGGGGTATGGTTTCTGTGCAGGGGGATTGGAAGAGCTCCCTGTGGCTGCTTCCTCTTCCTTCTTTGCAGACTGGGCTCCTGTCAGGCACTCTCCTCAGACCCCCCCCCCCCCACCGAACTTTGCTCCGGCTGCCTGCCCCCTGCTGTATGCGCATCCTCCTGCTGGTCTGTCAATATGCAAATTGGTTGTTACTGGGATACCATAATGGACAATTAGCATATTACCTCTTTACATGGCTATGTTATAGAGTATCACCTTCAATTCATATTCAATGTTAAGATTAATAATAGAGCTGAAACCGGTTTGGCTCAGTGGATAGAGCGTCAGCCTGCGGACTGAAAGGTCCCAGGTTCGATTCCGGTCAAGGGCATGTACCTTGGTTGTGGGCATGTCCCCAGTAGGGGGTGTGCAGGAGGCAGCTGATCGATGTTTCTCTCTCATCAATGTTTCTAACTCTCTATCCCTCTCCCTTCCTCTCTGTAAAAAATCAATAAAATATATTTAAAAAAAAAGATTAATAGTAGAAATAAATAGGAATTTACGCTGGTAGTAAACATGGTTGTATTCTTTTCTGCCATTAGAGGTGTTTTTATTGAGAAGTTTGCCTTATTTTTATTTAGTTTTGTTCCAGCTTCATTGAGATAAAATTAACATATAACACTGTGTAAGTTTAAGGTGTAAAATGTGACAATAAAACACACATATATATATTGCAAAATTATTACCATGATAAGGTTATTTAACACACTCATCACCTCACATAGTTACAATTTTTTTTTATAGTGAGAAGATTTGAGATCTAGCCTCATAGCAACTTTCAAGTGTATTACACAGAATTGCTACCTATAGTTAGCATGCTGTTAGATCCCTAGAACTTATTCATCTTATAACTGGAAGTTTGTACCCTTTGACAAATATCTATTCCCCTCACCTTCCTACCTTCCTGACTCTGGCAACCATTGTTCTACTTTCTATTCCTTTGAATTTAACTAAAAAAAGAAAGGACCTATGTATAAGTGAGGTGATACTGTATTTTTATTTCTCTGACTTATTTTATTTTAAAAAGTTTGTCTTAAACTCAAGGAGTGTGGCTCTGAACATGAGCATTTCTTCCTCATGGATGGGCTAGTATGAAGAACTGCAGGCACACAGGTGTCTGTGGTAGTCTTCAAAGCACAGGGATATATATTCTGCTTCTTTTGCATGTTATTAAACTCAAAAGAACTGTTGGTCAACCACACCCAACACAGCTGATAACCACGTATTTATGTGACAGTAAATGAAAACCTTTAAATTTCTAACAATATTTAAATGAAAATTGCAAGCAATCTGATGATACATCCCCTTTTGGCCAATTTGTAACTTTATGTACACATCAAAACTACTTTCATTCATTAAAAATTAATGATATTATGGCTATATAGAAGGCATGTTATTATTGGCTTTTTGACATTTAAGAACCCTAATTTAAATTCAGGAAGTATTTTACTTCCTTTGAAGCCTCATCATCTGTCAGTAGCTTTCTATGTTCTGTTTTCTAGTGATGCATGACCACATATCATTTCTTTGTATTTCTATATGCCTCTTCTGATTTCTCTGTCTTGAATTCCCACATATTCTTAATGTGGATAATTTCAAGTCTGGATAAAAAATCACTTTCTGTGTGGGTTTCTTTAATTTCTCCCCAAAGGAATGAATTCTGCCCTCTCTGTGCTTCCTTTACAAGTTGTTCATTTTGTTGCAAAACCTTCCTAAGTCTTTGTTTTATCACTTGTGAAATGCAAATAATAATGCTGCATATTTAAGATTGTTTATTCCAGCTCTTGACACATAATATGTATTTGTTATGTGCTAGTTGTTGTTGTTATTATTATTACATTGGAAAATAGTTAATGATATGTTCCTTCAGTAACTCACCGGATTAAAAATTCTTTGGGAGCAAACACCATTTCTTATTCAATTTATCATAATCACCCATCACCCAGTCTTGCACATATTTGGATAGTAAGTATTCAGTGGCTTTTTGCTAAATAAAATATTTAACAAACTACTTAATTACCAATTATCACTCTCCTATTCAACTTATTTCATCATAGTAATTACAATAATTTTCTTAGCAACTATTGGTAATATCACAGAATATTATTTGGTATTAATATACATATTTTAATCATGAATACAATTCTCACATTTTAGGATTTTTATCAGACTAGAACAATTATTACATTAATTTTATTTTTAAATTCATAAAAGACTTAATAAGGAAAAACAAACACTCACAGGTGATTATAACTTCAACTAAAAAATGATCAGTGAGACCCAGCTCACTCAGTGGTTTGCAGAGAGAATTAGAAGTTCATACTACTGTTAAAATGGCTAGGGAAGAAAATGTCTTTTTAAAAAAATTCTCACCTGAGGCTATGTTTTCATTAATTTAGAAAGGAAGGAGAGAGAGAGAAATAGAGAGAGAAAAAGAAAATTATTGATGTGATAAAGAATTATAGATGTGAAAGAGAAACATCAAATCTGTGACCTAGGTATGTGCTTTGACTGAGAATTGAACCCAAAACCCTTTGGTGTATGCCCAACCAACTGAACCATCCAGCCAGTTGTAATTAACTAGTTCTATCTAATGAAGAGGGAATATGCAAATTGACCATCACACCATCACAAATATGGCGGCACCCAGAGTGGAGGCGGGGTTTCCATAACACAAGATGGCTGCACCCACAGCAGAGGCCGAGTTACCATAATGAGCCTTAACGAGCAATCAGCAGGGACCTGAGGCTGTGTGGTGCTGGGCCAGGCAGGGGAACTGATGCTGAACCCCCCCACCCAGTGGGGCTTGACAGGGGACCCCAGGCCGTGCCCCTCGCCCCGGCATCAGGCTGGGGTATATCTGGCTGCACCCCCACCCTGGCAGGGCTTGACAGGGGACCTCAAGTTGCACCCTCCCACCCGACAGGGCTTGATGGGGGATCTCAGGCTGCATCCCCCACCTGGCAGGGCTTGACAGGGACCTCAGGCCATGCCCTGTGCCTGACGGGGCTTGATGGGGGACCTGAGGCTTTGCCCCCCATCAGGCAGGGCTTGATGGGGGCCCTGAGGCTGCGCACCTCACCTGGCACTGGGCCAGGGGACCTGAAGTTGCACTCCCTGCCCAGTGTTGCTTGACAGGGGTGGGGCCGGTCTGGTCTGGATCTCGCCCAATGGGGGTGGAGCTGGCTGGGTCTGGGTCTCATGTGATTTTGAGGCACCACAGGTGGGCGGGGACTTGACTCTGGGTCGTGTAGTGTGCCCCAGACTCTGACAGGAGGAAGGTTTTCATATACATTTTACTAATTTTCCTTCATCTCTGACACTTCTATTATAAAGAAAAGGCAAATAGCAATATTAAAATATTTCCTCCAATTAATCCCCTTTTAATGTGCATGAATTTTGTGCACCAGGCCACTAGTTATTAATAAGAAGAAAGGAGCAAATGGAAGGCCAGACATTATAGTCATGTCATTTGGGCAGCTTCACCAGGAAGCTGCAATTTCACACTCCCTAGGGAACCACAGGCCGATTCCTTGCAAAACGCTGGGGGAAGGGGTCCAGCAAAGGGGAAATAGACCCATGTGCAGTGAAGTTGGGATGATTATGGAAGGTGTTTGTCAGCCACCCCTGGGAACAGAGATCATTGGCCAGAATGGGCATGGCTACTGCAAGCCCATGAAAATTTGGTGATACATAATCCCCTAAACAAAAATAATTCTCTCTCTTGACTCTTGGCTCATGGGGTTGTCTCAGTCCTGCTTCCTTTCATTTGTCCATGTTTCCTCCATCGCCATATTGCCCTGCAGACCCACATGTGATTGACTGATGGACTGCAACTGGGAACACAAGCTAAGTTAGATGGATGCTGGACTGGAGTATGCAGACATGGAATGGAAACTCAGAACACTGACTCTGATTGTAGCCCTGTTGAAACCACACTTCTTCCTCAGTGGGACAAGGGGAAATGGGTTCTTGGAAACTTAGGGATATAATTCCACAGAAATAAAAATCACTCATTCATCAGTTTATGTTGTTCATTATATTCCACAAATGAGTGAGATCATAAAAACAGATCCAGAGACAGAAAAGCATTGATCAGATTGTCAAACCTCAGAGGGAAGACAGGGGAAGGTGGAGGGAAGGGGGAGAGATTAGCCAAAAGACTTGTATGCATGCATATAAACCTAACCAATGGACACAGATACTAGGGGGGTGAGGGCATGAGCGGGGGATGGGGGGTGGGGGGGACTATAGGGAGATAAAGACACATATGTAATACCTTAATCAATAAAGAAAAAAATAAAACAAACAAACAGATAAAAAAACACACATGCCAGATTCTGAAGACTTAACAAAATGAGAAAACATGTAAAATTACTTTAATAATTTTTGCATTAATTATATATTAAAATGTTAATATAATCACTTCTCAGCTTTTTGGCTAAGATCAAGTGTAATATCTGTTCTTATCAGTTTAAAATGTTACTATTTTGGATATATTGGAATAAATAAAATATATTTAAAATAAAAAAAATTACTCATTCTCCTGTGTGAGTCTCAGAAAATTCTTTTTTTCTGGATATCACAAGAATTCCACTCCCATGAGCAATAGGTGGGGACCAGTAACTCTTACCACCAATAACACGTGTGTGTGTGTGTGTGTGTGTGTGTGTGTGTAATACAGGGATTGGCAAATATGGCTCATGGACCAAATACAGGCTGCTGACTATTTTTGTACAACCCACAATCAAGAATGCATGTTAGAGAAATATATTTTCAGTCAATATGATAATAGGAAACACTAACTTTGAACAGAAATTAAATTAACTATTTCTCCACTCCTCCCCCCTATTATTCTTTCCATTAATAGACTTGTTTTACAAAAAAATCACTCAATTATATTTATTATATATATGTTTATGGGAATTTTCTCTCTTGTTCTATAATAACTAGAGGCCCGGTGCATGAAATTCATGCATGGGGGGTCCCCTCAACACAGCCTGCACCCTCTCCAATCCAGGACCCCTTGGGGGATGTCCTACTGCCAGTTTAGGTCCAATCCCAGGGATCGGGCCTAAATGGGCAGTCAGACATCCCTCTCATAATCCTGGACCTCTGGCTCCTAATTGCTCACCTGCCTGCCTGCCTGGTCACCCCTAACTGCACCCCTTGCTGCCCTAACCACTCTCACTGCCTCTGCGTGTCAGCCTAATCGCCCCTAACTGCCTCCCCTGCCAGCCTGGTCATCCCACGCAGCCTGCTTGTTAAGTCGTTTGGTTGTCCCTCACCAACCCCCCTGCCAGCCTGGTCACAGGCAGCCATCTTGTGAGGGTGTGAGGGTCAATTTGCATATTACCTATTATATAGGATGCCTATATATGCCACCTTGATTTTGTCCTTTAGCTTCTAAAGTCTAAAATATTTACTTCTAGCCCTTTATTGAACAGTTTTCCAATCCTTAGTGTAGTATACCTTTTAAGATGGAACATTTTCTGTAAAAAAAAAAAGTCACTACTCTTCTTTGAAGTGTTTACAGTTCATGCTTTCCACATCAAAATATGTTTAGTAGAAACCTTATTTCCTCACATTTGGTTCTAGCTCTGACCAAGATTTGGCCCATGTGGCACCAATATGACCAAATATCTCACTTGCATTTCAGGGAAACGAACAGTTTGGTACCACACTGATAAATAGATGCAACCTATTACTTTTGAAGATCTAATTGGTTCATATATCTCAAGATAATATTATTAAGTAATGGGTGAAAATGACTAATAATTTCATCTATCAGAGTAAGAATAATTTCAACAAGTACACTGGTGGTTTTGAGGCCCCTGTAACATTGGTATCTTTATCTTTTCTGAAAGACATGTTTTCTTTGGATCCATGATAACTTGTTCTCCTATTTTCCTCCTACCTTTCTGGCACACATTCTCAGCCTTTTTTCTTGAACTATCTGCTTTCAAATGTTGGTGTCACTCAGCTTCAGTCATTATAATCCTTTCTCAGTTCACATTTGCTTTAGTTTCAGTCACTCCCAAAAGTTTCAACTAGTATTGATAACTCCCAGATGAATATCTCCTCTCTAAATTTTTCCCTCTTAGATCCAAACTATCTACAGCTTTCCCAAAGTTCCAGTAACTTAGTAAATTCCATCACCAAGAAGACTCACAGGCCCTTCAACCTCCCACATCCACACGTAACATCTGTTTTTTTATCTCTCAAACCTATATCCTTCTCTTGGTTCCTGTCTCAGTGAAAGGTGCCACTATTCACCCAATTGTGCAAACTACAGACTTGGGGATTATCCCCTTGGCTGAAGAAGACTCATAGCCTTCAGCTTCTCTTCCTATCAACTGTTATCAGTTCCACTTTATTTTCATCAAAGTATACACTATGATTATCTCATGTCCTAGAGTCAAGTTTTAAGGTTATTCAATATTTCCTTCTACTAGCAACTAAACAATTTTCAAAATAATGTAAAACAAATCTGATCATGTTGTTTTCATTGATTTCATGAGGTGTGGTGACCAACTGTCCTGTTGTGTCCAAAACTGAGGGATTCTCAACATGTAGGCCACAAGTTTTAGAATCAGGACAGTCTTGGGAAAATTGTCCCCAGCTACTAGGGACACAGGGGTTTCCTGGGTGCAGTATTCTTGGTGATGAAACTGGGAAAATCTAAGCAAACTGGATCAAGTTGGTTACCTTAGTTCAGGGACAAATTGGTTAAAGTCCCTGAATACCCTGCTCCTTTTTTATTTATTCTGAAAGTTCCAGCCACATTGGTATTCTTTCTCCTTTCTCCCTAAGGCCTTTATATGTGCTCTCCATATTGTTCTTTCTCCTCTAACTTGAGTATCTCTTACCAACCACCAGATTTTAGCTAAATATCATTTCCTCAGAGAAATTTCCTTGATTCCCCAGACCAGGGCAGGTCTAGTTGTGGTATTATTTCCAATTTTTTACACTGATCAGAATAGTAATTGTGTTACATAATGTCTATGTCTCTTGCTGGGATGTAAAATCCATGGTGGCAGGGACTGTGTGATTCTTCAGCATCACTGAGCACAAGTTCTAGCCACAGAGCAAGTGTGCAGTGAGTTTGTTGAGCAAATGAACTTTAATGTCTTTGTCTATCATCCCATAATTATAATATTTATTTTAAAGGTAAAAATATTTCCACAGCAAAATATTCAGGTGTCTCTATTTTCTGTAACTTAAGTATTTAATCAAATCATGTTGTAAGTTCCTGGAATAATTGCTCTATTCCTTTTGTTTGCATTAAAATTCTCTTCAAATAAATCAAACTGACTAGATGATACAGTCCTCTCTCCCAAGGATTACATTCTAGGGAAAACTATGGACACAAAATGTCATCCATATGAGCTGGTCCCCCTTAGCCAGACTTTATTTTTATCCTGTGTGGATTTTGAAGCAAGACTGTCTGATAAACAGATACAAGTTCCTGCCATATTTACAAGTGATTATTTTTCTAAAGATAGCAAGGAGGCATGAGGAAGAAGAGTCATACTGAAAACCACCATAGCAGAAACTAAGCAAATGATTCCAAGAGATGGCTTTGTTTTTCTTATGTTTCCCTCTCTTGATGCTATTCCAGCACCCCTCCCACCCTTCACTGTGGCCTCTAAAATGCCCTTCTTTGTTTCAGACAATTCAGTTTTTTCCCATAGTGAGCATAAAACCCACAACAAAGCAAAAACCCATGTCGATCTCCTATTCCTCAAGCACACCCTCAAAAGGTCTCATTTTATTTCCTTCTCACATTACTCCTTTCTGGGAACCTAACCTTTTACATTGATAGTGCATAAGCCCATAAGGAGACTTAAGGCAACAATCATATAATTAGAAAATACAACAGGTGTCTATGAAGGAAACAAAGGTCAAGAATTTGGGTTGTTATTTTCATCAGAATTGAGAAAAAACCAAAGGGAAAGTGTGATAGAGATTTCATCAATAAGGTGCTAGTAGCAATTTCTCTGCTGCGAATGATTTTCCTCACATGAGCACAATGTGTTTTGCCACATGCTGTTCAACTTAACTCTGTTCCCCTGTGCAATGGGCCAGATGTGAAGAGGTGGTTCCATGGGATGACTCTAGACTTTCTGTCATTGTCTTTCTTTGCAGTTGTGTTTCAGAAGCCTCAGCGGGAGAGAACTGGCTTGCAGGCCTCAGGGCCCAGCTGAGCTAATGGGGTAAAGAGAGGTGGAGGAAGCACTGCAGATGTGAAAACATTGACAGAGCACAACTCAGTTACAGCATCTTTCAGGAAAGTCCCATGTACAGGGAAGCACACAGTGAGTGGTCCACTGATACCACACCACCACAGGTACTACTCCCTTGGTTGTCACTGCTGCCTTCTGTGCTAACATTAAGCAGCCTTGGGAGAATCCTAGAATCTGACAATGTCAAAGCTGACAGGAAACAGAAATAATCTGGTCCTCCCTCACTCTTCAAATGAGGAAACTCAGCTGTAGAGGTGTTCAGGTGACTTACTGAAGGTCCCTGGTTACTTTCAGATAATGAAAATGAACAATTTCCCTAGTTTCTAGTGAATTGAGATCCAATCTCAAATGCTACTCAACTAGGAATTCCCTCTAACATGTACAAATTTATAATCTGGAAATGCAACACTTCAATGGTGTCCCATTTTTAAAACAAAAATCAGGGCTAAATGAATATTTAAATGAAGAGTTGATTAAAAATACACTCAGTGGACATATTGTAGTCATCATTCTGCTGTTAATGACTTGGAACCTTTAAGTGAATTTTAATCATTTGTTTATTTCTCAAGATTTTTATGCCCATCTTAAATAAACAGCAGGATTTAATCAGTAGAGTCAGATGGGCAATTTCTCTCTTGAGAACTAGCACAGTATTGAAGCTCATTCATTGGTTCTCATAGATACAAAATGCAGTCTGTGTCAATGGTCCTCAAATTCCTAGATATTTCTCTAGGTAGTTGTTGGTATCCTTACATGTGATCATAACTCAGCCTGTTGAAGTCAAATTTGAAAGTGTAAGAGAGCATATCGGCCCCATGAGCCCATGCACCCCAGACCTTTGCTCTTGACACAGCTGCTCGGCTGCATTTTTTCCACATGGGGCGGCCACATAGGAGCACCAGGACCAGAGCAGTGCATCGAATCAACATGGAAGTGTACATTTCCGTAAAGCAACGTCTTTTCTTTCTTTAAAATCTCAAAGCCCTTTAACAGCTTTGATTCTTACTGCTGTTTGATTTAACATTCTTTTGGGTGCAAGGCAGGCCCACAATATATATGGACTATTGGATTGGAGACC
>NC_137771.1:101291426-101378301 GCF_963455305.1 Plecotus auritus
CTGTGTGAACATAGACAAGTTACTTACCTTCTGGAAGGCCCCATTTTTTTATACTTAAAATGTCAAATAAGGTTGTTGAGAGAATTAAGTGAGAAATCTAAAAAATGGTGTGTACAGATAGAAAAATTACAAATGTTAACCATAGTAGCTGTTATTGCAATTGCTAATACTGTTATTCCTGGTTTATGTTCAGCAGAAGAAGGGACACAGGCTAAAATCCCTGAAAATTCACTGGACTTTAAACATGAAGATGATGGAAAGTTCAAAGTGCATGCATCTTAACAGAGATGGACAGAAATCAGTTTCTTCTCCCTCGGCCCAGTAAGTGCTACCACAAAGAGTGTAATCAATTACAGGGGAGTGGATGTCAGCTTGGCTGCACACTCTTTGGCTATGGCCCTCAAGTGCTCATAACCTGGACAAGCCAGGTCATAAAGAAAGGAGTGCTGAGTCTTAACACACTCCTTACCTGTGTGTGTAACTTAACCTTTCTAATGTGCAATAAAATGGGAATAGGATAAGATTATACAGCTTAAATGGACAAAAATACTGAGAATGACACAGTCTGCCCCACCAGGTCAGATCTGCACACTGTTGCCTTCACCACAGTGGAGAATGACCTCTTCCAATTGCATTAACTAGGCTCAATGCACACAAAAGCGAGTGACCAGATGACACACATACCAGTCACTCACTGGGGAAAACTCAAGGAGAGGGGATCAGTAGGACCAGCATGGCTCCCTCATTTCCCACTGATTCTAGAACAGTGCACAGAAGTCTGGTGAGACTGGACATTGTTATGACAGCTTTGGGCCCTGGCATTCTGAGCTGCAGATTGGGAAACACAGGTCTCCTTGTCAGTGAGTAGGGGCCAATGAATTGCAGTACAATGTGCCAAACACTTTAGTTTTAGCTTTTTCCTTTCATCTGAGTGTGCAGGAGGAGTAACAGCTTTGGGCGCCCGAGACTTGGGATCATCTTGGATTTATGATCATAAGAACTGGGCTGTAGCCAGTTTCCATGGAGCTTTAAAGAAAGCAAGCCCATTTTTCTTAAGATTAGCCTGCAGGGTCAATTTTGAACAAGTTAACCCTTACTTCTTATTTATCAATGAGGAGAGGCACCATCAAGAGACCGGAGAGTGAAGAGGCAGAAAGGACAGGGCATTGGTTCCCCATCCAGACTCTGGCCAAGCCATGGCTCACGTTTCTCTCCATAGCCTATCTGACAGCAACAGCCTGTCCCCTAACAGCTCCTTTCCTTCATCCCTATGATATGTTTCCCCATATATATTGTGAGCACACACTTTGGTGAGTAGCCCTGTCATTGACCTTTGTTGAGTTTGCTCATTTGAGTGGACCTTCCGTTCCCTGCCTGGTACAACATAGAAAAAATGTTAATTGATTTAAGATATAAATGTTGCTTGTTGTAGTCATTTGGATCATATGTGCTTCTCTAAAACATCACACTTTCTCAACATTTTAAAATGTGTCTTTTTATCTAAAGAAGAGAATATAAGAAGGAATTTGAACTTGTTAGAAAGATAACAAGTTCTGCTTTCTTCTGTTTTAATGTCTTAAGAGTGATTAAAACCTAAGTGTTATTGCAATGCCATAGCTTGCTGTGTAACCAAGGCTAATGTGGAAATAGAAAAGTGCCATTATTAGAGAAAAATCTCAAGTGGTTTCATTCCAAAACTGACTGGTTTAAATGTGTCATGATGCTTTGTTTTGTACAATGCTCTAAGCAAGCACAGATAAAAATACCCAAGGAGGAAGCTTACTGTCTAATCTCTAGTACCAGGGTTTTTCCATGGGGAATTGATTTATTTTTCACAAGTCTATAAATTCAATTTATCTCCATGACTTCCTGTATTGATACAAATGCTATGGATTCAGGGAAAGCCTAAGCAGACATGTCGGGTGAACATTTCCCATTTTTCTTTCTCAATTAGATGAGCTAAAATTGCATTACAGACTACTCTGCTCCCAAAGCCCATAAATATATCTAATTCCCAGTGTCTGGAGAAATGTAAGACTGTGCAGGCAGCTGCCCTCCTGACCCTGGCATGATTCGCTCACATCGTTCAGTACAGCCTCCGTTTTCCCTGTGGCATTGTTAGCTAAGACGGCAAGAGACAGCTCTGGATGTCCATTTATTTTATATGAAATAAGAAATGGTTGATTTTCTTATGCCTACACATATTTTAGTAGTTTGGAGTGTGAATCTGAATGATAAAACTTCAACTTGGTTCAACAAACTCATGGTAACTGAGTTTTAAATTTGATTTTGTAGGAATCATTCATTCGTCACTCACTCATTCTTTAATTCACAGGTATATCCTGTGAAGACACAGAAAAGTGTAATCTGTTCCTAAACATCCGAGAAAGTGCCAAATATTGTGCTTTGTGCTGTGCTGGTGATACAAAAGTGACACAAAAAGAAACAAGAGCTGTGTCTTCATTCAGAGGGGTTGAGCATCCAGTGGGAGAGTAAACAGTTAATTAAAGAATACAATGCCACCAATCAAAATTTTGGCTTTATTCCAGTAAACAAATAAAATTATGCTTAGTGAATTTGCTATTTAAAACTCTGTTAATTTTCCTCTGTCCAAAGTAGTAATTCCTATAATTCCTGGCCTTGTTAGTAAGCACCCTGGGCAGAGGGCAAGCTTTACTCAATGTTTATGGGGTGACATCTTCAGACTGTCATAGACTCCATCTGGCATAATAAGACCTTGTCCACAGTGGAAATACTAACAAGATCCTGATTGTTACATCAGGTACTCATCATAGTTCATTGAAGGGACCAGTCCAGAGAGTTTTTAAAAGAGACAGGAAAGCATGATACCTGGAAGCACAGATCCTAGACTCAGCTATCCCAAGTGTGAAAGCTGCCTTTATCACATGATCACCATGTAGTCTTTGCAAGTTACTTAACTTTTCTGGGATTTGGCTTCTTTGGAGGGAAAATGTAAATAATAACAGGACCTATGTCACAGCATATGAAGCTCATAATATGGCTATGGGAAACGATGACTGAATATGAGCTGTGTTCTTAGTGTCACATCCCTGTCTGTGGCCACAGGACCTATAGACTGACCTGTGTAACAAAGCGTCCAAGAAACCTATAAAGGGGTGGAAATCAGACAGTGCTGCTAAGTCTTTGTTTTATTACACTGATATATCTCTACAAAGTATTATGTACACTAAGTCTTATCTCTATAATAAAGAGCCAGGTGTAACCACCGATCACAACCAAACTCATGGTAACTGAGTTTTAAATTTGATTTTGTAGGAATCATTCATTCGTCACTCACTCATTCTTTAATTCACAGGTATATCCTGTGAAGACACAGAAAAGTGTAATCTGTTCCTAAACATCCGAGAAAGTGCCAAATATTGTGCTTTGTGCTGTGCTGGTGATACAAAAGTGACACAAAAAGAAACAAGAGCTGTGTCTTCATTCAGAGGGGTTGAGCATCCAGTGGGAGAGTAAACAGTTAATTAAAGAATACAATGCCACCAATCAAAATTTTGGCTTTATTCCAGTAAACAAATAAAATTATGCTTAGTGAATTTGCTATTTAAAACTCTGTTAATTTTCCTCTGTCCAAAGTAGTAATTCCTATAATTCCTGGCCTTGTTAGTAAGCACCCTGGGCAGAGGGCAAGCTTTACTCAATGTTTATGGGGTGACATCTTCAGACTGTCATAGACTCCATCTGGCATAATAAGACCTTGTCCACAGTGGAAATACTAACAAGATCCTTATTGTTACATCAGGTACTCATCATAGTTCATTGAAGGGACCAGTCCAGAGAGTTTTTAAAAGAGACAGGAAAGCATGATACCTGGAAGCACAGATCCTAGACTCAGCTATCCCAAGTGTGAAAGCTGCCTTTATCACATGATCACCATGTAGTCTTTGCAAGTTACTTAACTTTTCTGGGATTTGGCTTCTTTGGAGGGAAAATGTAAATAATAACAGGACCTATGTCACAGCATATGAAGCTCATAATATGGCTATGGGAAACAATGACTGAATATGAGCTGCGTTCTTAGTGTCACATCCCTGTCTGTGGCCACAGGACCTATAGACTGACCTGTGTAACAAAGCGTCCAAGAAACCTATAAAGGGGTGGAAATCAGACAGTGCTGCTAAGTCTTTGTTTTATTACACTGATATATCTCTACAAAGTATTATGTACACTAAGTCTTATCTCTATAATAAAGAGCCAGGTGTAACCACCGATCACAACCAAAGGCTGACCATCCAGAAGTCAGTGCTGGGTTGCCATGGTCACCCAGCACTGACTACTGTGGCTGCAGGCCCGGTGACCCAGCAGTGACTGCTGAGTGGGCTTTGAATTAGGCCCGGAAAGAGACCTGAAGAGAGAAGCAGGGGCTGATCTGTAGCATCTGAGGCAACTTTTGACCAGCACATGCCTCTTTCTTTCCCTCAGAGCCTGGCCAGCAGCCCCATGTCCATTTCTCTCCAGACCTCCACCGGGGCTGCTGATCAGCCCTGCCTTTCTGATCAGACCCTGTTGATAGGCCCAGAGATGCTGACTGGCATAGAAACTGGCCAATCAAAACCAAATCTGGGTCAACTGTGAGGAGCCAATGGCTGCCTAGGAGGCGGAGCTTTTGACATTGACTGGCATAGAAACTGACCAATTAGAACCAAATTGGCCAGCAGAGGAGGGCAGTTGGGGGTGAGATCAGGCTGGCAGGGGAGGGCAGTTGGGGGCAACCAGGCTGGCAAGGGGAGGGTAGTTGGGGGCAAGATCAGACCAGCAAGGGAGGGCCATTGGGGGCAAGATCAGGTCGGCAGGGGAGGGCTGTTGGGGGCAAGATCAGGCCGGCAGGAGAGGGCAGTTGGGGGTGAGATCAGGCTGGCAAGGAAGGGCAGTTAGGGGCAATCAGGCAGGCAGGCAGGTGAGCAGTTAGGAGCCAGCGGTCCCAGATTGCGAGAGGGATGTCCGACTGCCGGTTTAGGCCCAATCAGGATCGGGCCTAAACCAGCAGTCAGACATCCTCCAAGGGTTCCCCGATTGGAGACAGTGCAGGCTGAGCTGAGGGAACCGCCCCCTCCGTGCATGAATTTTGTGCACCGGGCCACTAGTCTATATATATAAAAGCCCAAGTGACCGTTATGACCAAACGACTGGAACTACCAGTCGACCAGTCACTGTGATGCTCACTGACCACCAGGGGGCAGATGCTGAATGCAGGAGCTGCCCCCTGGCGGTCAGTGCGCTCCCACAGCCAAACTCCCATGGCTGACCAACCTTCTGCGGTCCCTCCCCCTGGCCAGTCCCTCCCCGTGGCTAAGGATCCAGGCACCAGAGAATCAGGGTCTGGGAAGCCTGTAGGAGGAGAGTGACCCCAATGCTGATCAAGACAGAGTAGTAGTTCAGAGGGAGCAGAAGGGGCAAGGCAGCAGCCTACCTGCAAAGATGTAAAGTAAGCACCACCGCCATCTTACCTCTGCCACTGCACTGCTCACCCTTCTGACCCCATCAGCCACTTCTAGCTTGCCCCATGCCTTTCCGGGCTCCCAACCACTGATTGGCTAGCACTCCTACAGCTGTGTGCCACCATTGGCTGAAGTCAGCTACCTACCATGCTTGGAGGCGGAGCCCCGAGAAATTGTGCAGCTGAGGTAGAAGAGACAACCTGTCTGTCTGTCAGCAATTCCTCCCTGGGGAGAGTGAGGCAGCTCGCTGGAGCTCAAGCAGCAAAGTAAAGCTGGATTTCCACCACAGAGCGTAGCTGGTGTTCAGGCTGTTTTGGGGTACTCTGTGATCTTTGCTTGCTGCTACCTCAGCACATCTACACAACTAGATCGGGGCCAGGGGCCAACCTCCCATGGTCCCTCCCCCTGGCTGGCTGGCCGGCCAACCTCCCATGGTCCTTCCCCTGTTCCTGCACCTGGCCGGCAGGCCCTAATCGGCCTGGTCCCAATCAGGACTGGGTGAGACGGTCCTGATCAGCCCTAATTGCTGGCCAGGCCTAGGAACCCCACCCATGCATAAATTTCATGCACCAGACCTTTAGTTGAAAATAAGGTAAAGCCCTGGCCAGGTAGCTCAGTTGGTTTGAGCATCATGCCGATATGCCAAGGTTGTGGGTTCAATCTTGGTAAGGGCACATACAGGAGTCAACCAATGAATGCATAAATAAGTGGAACAACATCAATGTTGTTTTCTTTCTCTCTCCCTCTCTCAAAATCAACCAATAAACATTTTAAAAGAATATATTTATCTTTACATAACAAAAAAGAATGACTCCCCAGATCCCACTCAAAGGAAGGCTCTGTGAATCCTAAAATGACTTGTGAGTTATTTCCATGGTGAAGAGGAGCTTGGCTGCAGGTGTAGGCTGCAGAAGATGAAAAAATGATTTGCAGCAGAGGTGTTGTAGAAAAAAAGGGTTTTATTCCTTTTATAATTTCAGGCACAGTTATATTTTATTTCCTTTAATTTGGACATAAACCTTGCAAAGTAGATATTAAGATATACACATTTACAAATAAGGAAACCAAAACTCAAAAACCTTAACCTGCCCACAGTCATACTTCAAGGTTTATCTGGCTCCAAGTCTGTATCTCTTCCATATCACTCTTAAAACATATGACACTTGGGAACTTTTCATCTCATAGTGGCTACAGTGGGCCTCTCATCTGAAGATTCTCCCTAACACTGTGCCATCCCAAATTTTCACATTCTGGTCCTGGGGCTAAACCCAGGCTGAGCAACTGCTTCTAGAGAAAACACTCTCTCAGTTTTGTGCTCTCTAGATCAGTGGTCGGCAAACCGCGGCTCGCGAGCCACATGCAGCTCTTTGGCCCTTTGAGTATGGCTCATCCACAAAATACCACATGCGGGCGCGCAGGTACAGTGCGATTGAAACTTCTTGGCCCACGCGCAGAAGTCGGTTTTCGGCTCTCAAAAGAAATTTCAATCGTTGTACTGTTGATATTTGGCTCTGTTGACTAATGAGTTTGCCGATCACTGCTCTGGATAATACCTGGCCTGTTACCTAATAATTGCATTGTAGTTAAGATTTTACTGGCTGCCTTTCACAAACACAAAAGACACACAATGACAGAGAAATTACTCAGTGAATACAAAGAGATTGAGAGGTAATTAAGTTGCCCAAAAATAAGTAATATACATAAGTGGTGAGAGGAATATTTATAAAATTTAATAATTTTTCTTAGAAAGAAAAATACAATTTTTAAAAAATATATTTTTTAGCCAAAACCGGTTTGGCTCAGTGGATAGAGCGTCGGCCTGCGGACTCAAGGGTCCCAGGTTCGATTCCGGTCAAGGGCATGTACCTTGGTTGCGGGCACATCCCCAGTGGGGGGCGTGCAAGAGGCAGCTGATCGATGTTTCTCTCTCATCGATGTTTCTAGCTCTCTATCCCTCTCCCTTCCTCTCTTCCTCTCTGTAAAAAATCAATAAAATATATAAATATATATATATATATTTTTTTTATTGATTTCAGAGAGGAAGGGAGAGAGATAGAAACATCAGTGATGAGAGAGTATCATTCATTGGCTGCCTCCTGCATGCCAATGGGGATCGAGTCAGCAACCCAGGCGTGTGCCCTGATCAGGAATCAAACCCTGACTTTCTGGTATATTGATTGACATTCAACCACTGAGCCATACTGGCAGGTCAAGAAAGAAAATAATTTTTAAAAATTCAGTTTCTAAATATGTTGGTTTTTATTTTATTTGGAGAAAATTTTAAATGGTTTATTCTAGAAATGTTTGTTGATTCAGGAATAACAGAAATGGCTGGGATGGTATCCTATATAATAAAACCCTAATGTGCAAATTGATGGAATGGAGGAATGACCGGTCACTGTGATGCACACTGACCACCAGGAAGTAGATGCTCAATGCAGGAGCTGCCCCGTGCTGATCAGTGTGCTCTCACGGGGGGGGTGGGGGGGGACTGGGGGAGTGGGGTGGGTACCACTGAGCCAGAAGCCAGGCTCATGGCTAGCAAGTGCAGCAGCGGTGGCGGGAGCCTCTCCCACCTCCACTGTAGGCGGGCTGTAAGGAGTGAGGGGTCCCGGACTGCAAGAGCCCCAGACTGTGAGAGCCCCAGACTGTGAGAGGGTTCCCAGACTGCAAGAGGGCACAGACCAGTGCATGAATGTTGTGCACCGGGCCTCTCATTTCAAATAAAGATGGTGCCTATTCTTTATTTGGTGTCTCAAACAAAACAGAACAAAACAAGCAAAAATGATTAATGGCTAAAAATGGCTTACTGGTTCATATTCCTTGATAACATTTTCAGGTTAGCAGAGAATTTCAGTAACTCCAACCAAAGTAATTAATAATGAGGAAATTTAGATCGCCAAGCAAAGATTGCAAGGGTGATATAGTTGGACAAAGACAGGCTTGGACAAAAGACACTTTGAAATGCCAGCACTAGGGGCAGAGTGAGAAGGAAAGCAAATGAAGTCCAAAAAGAACAGGGCTTGGGGAGATGAACTGAGCCACAGGTGCTCTCTGTAAAATGCACTGTATGCTCAGTTCTAGTTTAGATCATGAATGATGCAGTGGTGATGGAGAAAGGATGTAGTGTAGGGTAAGAAACCCTACCATGTTGCATGATGGAGATACTAGGACTTCCTTTTAGCAAAAAATAGTTCAAGAGCATCAGGTAGAATCTATTTCCAGTTTCTAAGGTATTGGGGCTGAAGCTGAGCCTGACGATGATACTTCTTGTGATGGTCAAATGAAGCTAACGAGTGGAGGTAGGATTGGGCTTGCAGGTTGGTCATGACAACCCATGGTGGAATTGATCTACAAACCTAGGTAGCCTTATTCCTGGATATAGAAACTGCTCACTAAATTGGGCTGCTCCTCAGCTACCAAGTGTGTATTCCATGTGCCTAAATGAGTAGAAGATGATGAATTCCCTTATCTTGCTGAACTCCTTAAAATTTGTATGCAACTACACCAAGAGAATATTTAAATTTCTTCTAAAGTGGTACATTCAATTCTAAATTGTTCATTTATTTGGACTTATTTTGGTGGTGACAGAGGCTTAAAAATGTTTTTTGAATGATAAGTCAGCCCATCTGAGTGGGACATCCTAATGTATTGGATGGGCAATACTGTGTCCAGCCAGAGGTAATATCTCTACTAATTCTACTGAGTAGCATCAGTGCAGGTATGGGAATAGCTACAAACAGCTCCTCTGAATTCCCTCCCACCTCTTGCCTCCCTGTGTCAAGATTTACCTCCCAATGTCACTATATACCCATCTGTATAAGTCAGCTCTGGCTAGACTATAACAAAATACCATAGCCTGGGTAGCTTAAATGACAGAAACTTACTTCTCACAGTTTTGGAGGCTGGAAGACCAAGATCAAGCTGTCAGCATGGTAGGTTTCATTTTGAGGCCTCTTTTCTTAATCACCTTCCAAAGATTCCGGTTCCAAATACCATCATATTCAGGTCATGTAGATATTGGGTGGACACAAACATCAAGGCCATAGCACCATAGGAATTATGACCAGTGCCAAAAAAAAGTCACATTTTTCAATTATGTGGTGCAAAGGGTCAGCCTGAGGCAGTGTAAAGTCAGAGTTATAGGAACTTTAAGGAATGTGATATATATGCAGTAAAGGTGCTATATCAATCCAAGAACCGCATCAATTGAATGGAAGCACATCAATGTGCATAGGATGGCTGCAAAATCAGCTATTAAATAGGTGAAACATTTTTCACTTATCTTAATTTCATTATTGATCTCTTTAGTGTTTTTTATATATTCCTGGATACAATTACCACCTACTTACAAATCATGGGGTCAGAATATGTATATTTTATTACTTTCTTTCCTGTATTTCTAATTCTGAATTTATTCTGTCTTCTAACTTTTAAGTTATCCTCATGCTATACATTTGAATATCAAGTAACAAAATAGAAATGAGATAGTGGATGATAAAACACTTTGTTGTCTCTCATTAAACACATAAGTGTTTTGTAGTAATTGGTAGGGTTATAATTTAAAATGTGAGTCTGACCCAGAAGCTCCAACTGGCTTCAGTTTGGTTATGAAGCCTTCTATGATTTGTGACATATTCTCACAGAATAAGGATTTATTGGACCTTCTCCAAAATGCTATTTAACCTTGAATTTAAATATGTTACTGGTAAATGCAAGTTCTTAAATATTAGTCCTTAAGCACTAGACAAGCTGTTGTCCATTGGGCAAACTATACTCTAAACTGGTTATTTCAGGGAGATTTCTAATAGCCTATGTGAATTTAATATGTACAAAGGTCACACTTTCTTTTCTATAAAACACTATAGCTTGGTATTTGGAAAACATAAGTAGGTATTTATATATTTGATTATTTGATGTAGACATTTTGTTTCTAATATTGTGACTCAAGATGAAATGTGGTTTTCAAATGGAAGATAGGACAGGCGAGGGAATCTATTGTTTATTGAAAACTTGTTATTGCCCATTATTGTGCTGGGCTCCTTTACATATGCTATCACATGTAATTTTTTTCATTAACTCTGTGAGACAAGAACAATTTTTCCAGTTTTGGGGGATTAAAAATTAAGGTTCAGAGAAAGTAGGCCGAATTAAATCCAAGTGTTTTTTTAATCCAAAGCTGAAGAGCTTTCCATTGCACAATGGTCCTCAAAACTGGTGACATATTAGGAATACCTAAGTAGTTTTTTAAAATAAATGACCAGTTCCCAGGTTTTGGATTTGAGAAGAGCCACAAGCAAAAGAAAAAAAAAAAGATGACCACAATTTTACACCATATACAAAGATTAACTCAAAATGCATTAAAGACTTGAATGTCAGACCTGAAACCACAAAACTAGAAGAAAACAAGGAGTAATCTCCTTGACATAGGTGTGGCAATGTGTGTTTATATTTTTAATCTCAATTCAAAAGCAAAAGTAACAAAAGCAAAAATAAACAAGTGGGACAACAAACGAAGAAATAAATAAAATAAGCTCATAAACACAGAGAAGAGATTAATAGTTACCAGTGGTAGGGTAGGGGTGGGAGAAATGGTGAAGGGGGTCATCTGATAAAAAAATAAACACACTAAGTTTCAAAGTATATCAATATTACTGTAGGGTCAATGCCTAAATATAATCCTTTCTGTTGAAAAGGGACATTTACTTAAAAAGTGTACCTAAGATTCATCTTGCTTATTTCTGGATTTATTTCTGATTTCATATTCCTTAAAACCAAGTATAATGATTCATAGCTTACTGAAACTTTTACATACAATAATCTCACTCTTTAAAATGACTGAGGGAAATTGGTAGAATAGGTTTATTATCCTCATGTTCTAGATAAGTTAACTGAGTTTTAGGAAGGAAATGTAGCTCGAGGGAGAAAAATTAAACACAATTTTCTATCCTTCCTGCCCCCCTCGGCTGTCCTTGGGCTTAAATAAACCACATGGATGTGGATTTGCTTTTTAAAACTAAAAGCCCCATATATATGCAAAGGAGGAGCAGAGATATTGCCACTATTTGAGCTGGATTTTGCAGAGTAAGTAGGACTTGAATTTCTGGAAATAGAATTTTAAAAAATGATACCTTAAAAATGACCAGTGTCTTGACTCCACACTCAGCAATTTTGAATTGCTGGATTGGAGTGGCACCCGGGCACACTGACATTTGAATTTGCATGGATGTGTCCACTGCCCTCCAGCCTGCTTTTTTGGGGAGAATAGCACTATTTAACATTAGAAGCTGGTGGGAACTTCAAAAGCAATGTCATTTTTAGAAATTTAAAAATGGGCATGAGGCAAAGAATAACATTCTATCGTTGGCTCCTTGTAATCCATAACTTAATCAACTCCAGGTAATCCAAAATTACCCTATGACATGCTACATAGCAAGTGATAGAGGACAAAGGTGGAACTACTCCATCTTTAAACAAGTGTAGAAGCAGGTCACATGGGAGACACTACTCAGAATCTGCATTATGAAATGAAAGTTCAATGCTTATGTTTTGAAAAAACTAACTGGAACATACATATGGATTATAAAAATATTTCATGAAATCATTCTATATAATAAAAGGCCAGTGACCATAACGGCATAAAGACCAGAACGAACGATCAATCAGTCGCTATGAGGTGCATTGACCACCTCTCGGTCCCTCCCTCCAGCCCGCAGGCTCCAATCACTGGATGGCCAATGGGGAACCACAGGGAACCGGGGTGGGTGGTGGCAGGGTGGGACTGGGAACAAGCAAGCGGGTGGAATGGCCGACCTCTTGGTCCCTTCCCCTGGTCTGTAGGCTCTGACAGATGTCCAGATGGCGAATAGGAACTGGGGTGGGTGTTGGCGGCAGAGTTGGACTGGGGACTGGTGAACAGGCAGAAGATGGCCCTGATCACAGGCTAGGCCTACGGACCCTACCCATGCATGGTTTTGTGTGCTGGGCCTCTAGTTCTGAAATAAATGTAGTAAATGGGCATTATAAATTATAAGACACACTGAAGATAAATATAAGATGATAATCCATTTTATAAATCACAAACTATTAATAAAAATAACTCATTTTTTTCCACAGCAGTCTCTTAGTTGTCTTAATTGTCCTTTTACTAACTTGTTTTTCAAGAAAACAGGCAGGTCCTTAGGAAATGAATCTGTGAAGGATCAAACCAGAAAGTGCAAAATTGTTCCTGTTGACATCTTCTCAAGTTAATACTTTTTGCCAGTTAGTTAAATCTTCCAGATCCAACTTAAAATAAGGGTATTACATGGCTGATGTTAAAAGGGCATCTTTTAATGTTAATAATTTTGTTATATTTCAGACATGAAAAGAAAAATATTCTATTAACTAATTATTAAAGCAGCTAAACCACCCAAGAACACCAGATCTTTGAAGAAAAAAAAAATATATTAAAGCAAAAGTTTGGAAAATAAGGCAACATAATGTTAATTTATTTGAATTAATCAACTTTTTAATTTTAATCATGTCAGCAAAGTCCTCAATTTCATTATCTTTGTAAGGAGATACCTAAAAAGCAGCAAAAAGATCCCATAAACTGACTAAGTATTAAGTGTGAGCAATGGTATCAAAGGGGGAATCGAATCAAGGTAAAGGTAAAAATAGAATTGGAAGAACAATATTATTAATGGGGTCTGTGTTTCCTCTGATTTAGCAGTAGGGCAAACAGTTTTTCTCTCCCAGTGCTAATTATTTTCCTTGCATCTTCCTCCCCACATTGGTGATTTAATCCAGAGAATAAAGAATTGAAGCTGAAACTATAGATTCCAGGTGGAATATGCTGACATCATAGTGAAACATGGGGTAGGGGGAGTGGATCTCCTCCTTGCAGGTTCTTACCTCATGAAGTTTGAAGAATAAAATTTGCGAACTAAAAGGAATTGTTAGTAAAAGGGTGGAAATTTATTGGAAGCAAATACAAACTCCCACGGAGGGAGGGGTTTCCAAGGGGGTAACCCACTAAGCTCCTTTTATCTAAGGTCTATAAAGGCTCTAGTTCTTTGTCTCTTCATGCTCCCTTCTAATTGAACCCCTTCCCCATTTTATGACCCTGTGCTTTTCTATTGGCCACTTCTTTTGCAGAATATCAGCTTAAAAGTCCAAATCCCACATGGTGCCCCCCTGTTTCTCGCCCCTTTATCTTGCAACATTCCTCTATCTCCTGTGAAAATACGTTTCCCTCTTTCCAGCATCTGTCAACATTTCTCCATCCTTTGTGAAAGAATGTTTCCTTCTTCCCCATACTCTGACTTTTCTTTATCCTCTGTGAATGTATGTCTTCCTCTCCCCTTATCCTGTGGCACTTTTCTATTCTCTGTGAATATATGTTTTCTGGCAGCTCCAAGCCCTCACCTATTCATTCCTCCCCCATGGACCCTCTTTATTCCTATAACTGCCTAAACCTGCCTACTTTGTCCCTAGAATTCCTTTCAATAGCATGATTAACATAAGGGAAATTTTATTTCAAAATTAGATTTATAAAATAGCTTAGGTTATCATAGATAATCCCAGATATCTGCTAATACATTCCTTGAAGTTTTCTAAAATATCATTCTTTTCCTTGTCTCCTTCAGAGAAGCTGTCCATATGGTGGTCACATCATGCCATCGACTCAACCCTTTTATCACCGCAGGCAAACTCATGGGGAATTTACTCCAATGATGATTGAAATATGTTAAAGAAAAAAAGAAATAAAATAAACAAACAAAAAAGCTTCGTGTCTGGCATTTCTGAGAGAGGCTGTGTTTTAGGAAGTCTTGCAATCAGAGGGTGTGGCTGTGTGTTTACCCTGCCAGCTGGCAGTCCCTGCATGGAGCACAGCTAAGGGAGGTGGTCTGAAGTACAGAGGAGCCAGCTGTGCGATGAGCTTCAGCACACTGCATGCTGCCAGGGAGCCACATTTCAGGACTGTCAACCATCAGTGGAGTTTATGGCCCTAATCATCACCCCTGATTTAGTCTGAAATGAGCAGAAAAGGAATCATCATAAAAGTTTTCAAAAATCTAGTCACTGAAAATTATACTAGCAAGTCTTCTTAGGAGGCAGGGGGCAAATGGATCAGAAATCAAAATGACATGTGTGCTTTTTGATAGCACAAGCATGACCAAGAAGGTAAATAAATTGAATGTGTAACTGTGCAGAAACTTCATTTCTTTAATATGATCCTTTCTCCTTTTTTCCCTTTTGATTCAAATTGGCCTCATCCAGCACCTGACTCACCCACCTTCCTTTTCAGTGCCCCTCCACTCCCTTAAGCATTAAGTCCTCAGGACAATGAAGTTCTGGTACGACCAAATCATCTAAGGAACAAAGCCTCAGGTCTGGGTCTATTGACTAGAGACAGATTTCCAATGAAACTATAGATAACATCTAGTCCTCGGTTGTGTTTCAGCTCCAGCCCTAGAAAAGCAGATGACCCCATTGACCATGCCCTTGTGAAACCAGACAGAGCAAGTCCATGGCTGACATCAGGCTGGATGCAATAATCAACTACCCCGAACCTAGCACTGACTAATCAATAGAGACTAGGGCCCTAACCACAAAGCTGACTTTCTTAGTACTCTATTATAATTCATCCTCTAGAAGCCATCAGGGAGCCAGGCCTTACAGAAAGAAGTCACCTGTGTGTGACCTGGTTTGGTACTATTTCCTTAAAAATCTTGACTTTCTTAGCTGCAAACTCCTGTTTGAATTTGAATGGGCTTTGATGACAAATACACTCCTTTACTTTGATAACAAAAGCCTTGTTCATGGGCAGAAGAAACAACTCTCGGGTAGTAAATATTTTTCTTTCTGCAGTAGTATTGAGCAAATACACTTTTTTAAGGGAGAGATAATTCTGTGGGTAACTATGTAGTGAAAAAAAATTGAAAACATTTTCTTTTTAAAAAATTCTTTACTTTTAAAGTATTACATGAGTCTCCTCCCCCCCCCCCCTCATTGACCTCTCCCTGGCCAACCCCACCCCCAGCACATGCCCTCACCCCCCTACTGTCTGTGTCCATTGGTTATGCTCATATGCATGTATAGAAGTTCTTTGGTTGATCTCTTACTCCTCACCCCCTGCCTTCCCTCATAGGTTGGACAGTCTGTTCAATGCTTCTATGTCTCTGGTTCTATTTTTGTTCATCAGTTTATGTTGTTCATTATATTCCGCAAATGAGTGAGATCATGTGATATTTATCTTTCTCTGACTGGCTTATTTCGCTTAGTTCCATCCATGCTGTTGCAAATGATAAAAGTTTCTTCTTTTTTGTAACAGTGTAGTATTCCATTGTGTGAATGTACTACAGTTTTCTAATCCACTCATCTGCTGATGGGCACTTAGGCTGTTTCCAAATCTTAGCCATTGTAAATTGTGCTGCTTTGAACATAGGGGTGCATATATCATTTCTTATTGGTGTTTCTGGTTTTGGGGATATATTCCTAGAAGTGGGATCACTGGGTCAAATGGCAGTTCCATTTTTAATTTTTTGAGGAAACGCCATACTGTTTTCCACAGTGGCTGCACCAGTCTGCATTCTCATCAGCAGTACAAGGGGGTTCCTTTTTCTCCACATCCTCTCCAGCACTTGTCCTTTGTTGATTTGTTGATGATAGCCATTCTTACAGGTGTGAGATGGTACCTCATTCTTGTTTTGATTTGCACTTCTCAATGATTAGTGACTTTGAGCATGTTTTCAAGTGTCTCTTGCCCTTCTGTATGTCCCCTTTTGAAAAGTGTCTATTTAGGTCCTTTGCCCATTTTTTTGTTGTTGTTGTTGGATTGTTTATCTTCTTGTTATTTTGTTGATGGTTTCCTTTGCTGTGCAGAAGCTTTTTATTTTGATGTAGTCCCATTTGTTTATTTTCTCCTTAGTTTCCATTGTACTAGGAGCTGTATCGGTAAAAATATTGCTATGACATATGTCTGCTATTTTGCTGCCTATGGCTTTTTCTAATATTTTTATGGTTTCCTGTCTTATGTTTAAGTCCTTTATCCATTTTGAGGTTTTTTTTGTGTATGGTGTAAGTTGGTGGTTTACTTTCTTTCTTTTTTCTTTTTTTTTTGCATATATCTGTCCAATTTTCCTAAGACCATTTATTGAAGATACTGTCTTTACTCCATTGTATGCTCTTGCCTCCTTTGTCAATTATTAACTGAGCATAATGGCTTAGGTTGATTTCTGGGTTCTCTGTTCTGTTCCATTGGTCAATCTTTGTTCTTGTGCCAGTACCAGGCAGTTTGAAAACTTTTTCTTAAGGAGAGAATACAATGGCCTGAATGTAGAGATTCTATGGGGCTGGGCATAATTACTTCTAACCTAGGAAAGAAGAGTAAGTGGAGTCAGAGAGTTCTGGGTTGGAGTTTTGGGTCTGATCCCAACCAAGTGGCTTAACCTTGACAGGTCTAATTCCTCTCCTTTACATAACAAAGTATAACAATAGTTTCTAACTTATCAGATGGTTTTAAATCTATAATAATAAAAGCATAATATGCTAATTAGACAGGATGACCTTCCTGACAAAGCTGGGGTTGCGAAGGAAGTCTGGGTCCCGGGTGCCAGAGGGAAGCCGGTGACGGCAGCCAGGGAAAGAATTTTGTGCATTGGGCCTCTAGTAACACAGAAAATAGTTTATCATAATGCCAGATGCATAGAAAGCATGCACAATGTTAAAACATATCACTGTTGCAGAAAGGATTGCCAGGCAGCTAAAGGGAGAACAGAATGACTTTTGCTAGTGAGTTTGGATTTGGAGCTTCTAAAGTAACTGCTCTTCTCAGAACTTGCCTCTCTCTAGACTCAGAGCCAGGCGTTAGAATCTGCTGTCTTGTATCCTCTGTCCAGACCTTCCTCATTTATACATTATTGACTAGAATACATCATTGGTGGGGAAGGAACACATTTCCAATTTATTGCCAACTGACACCTTTTTTTAAAAATAAAATACAATACAAAAAATTATTAGAAATAACAAACAAATCAAAAGATAAAATATATAGACTTGCTTATCACATGCTTAGATGTCATGGTAATGTAAATTGCTCTAAGAACTTCTTAATGCTTACTTTCAATTATATGCTTATCTTGCTATGATAACAGTGAGTGACTGGCACCAGTGTCAATCCTTGTTTGAGCAGTACTGGTGTAACTTTTCCATAGCTTCGTATTCATCCTTTGGGTCTTCATTTAGATATCCCTTGCCTTGAGAAGTCTTCATCCATCCTCCCAGGATGGCACTGCTTCTTTTGCACACTGTGCTGCTCTAAAATTTATTGGGATTATGTCTCATTCACCTTCCTATTTTCCTTGCTAACAAAACCTGATGCATAGTAGATGCGGAATAAATACAGAAAGGATGTATTTCTTTCAAGGAAGGGGAGAATTTAGGTGCACATTGTTCAAGTCTATCATTACCTGATAGGATCAGATAATGTGACTTTGAAAAAATTGCCCCTTTGAAAAAAGTGCTTTCTTGGTAAGAAAAATGAAATTAATAAACAATAGTATATTTAGAACCTGGGCAAATCTTATTCAAACTTACTTACTAAGTGGACTTTATTCACCAGCTTCAGAAAGAATATTGAAGATTTACTTTGTATCTCTTGCTTAGAGGTGGATTTATAAATCTAGGAAGCTTTTCCTAGCTTTAAAGTATATTGCTTTTAGAAGACTTGTTTTTGACAAGCCATAATTCTGATGGCTTACTGAGAGTGTAAATTGATGTGTGCAACAGTTTCTCCAAAACCAGCAAGGGATACGGAAATACCAGTAAGTGCCTCACCAATGGAATACATAAGACTTTAAACTGGTCTTCTTTTTATTTTTTCTTTAAGGATAAAGGAAAAATGTGAAAATATGGTTTTTAGTTTTTATACTTCAGTACAGAGAGAAGAAAGTTCTGATACCCATTTAATAGAATAGGTCATTATTTGGATGATCAGAGGAAGAACAAACACTGTTCATTGGAAAGATGACCAAATTGCTCTTCTCCTCATGCGTGGGATCAGGTATTCCTTAGCAATTCAGACCAAGTCAATGTTTAAGAAATGCCCATCTGTGAGGCACAGAGCACACTATTATTTGGCTTTGCTCTGAGGAGAGAAGTGGCTTTCCTCCTCTTCTCTTGAGATTTCCTCCAGCCCCCACCCACATTCCTCAGCAGGGACATGGATCCATGCCTGACAGTCATGAGCCTCTTGCCATTCCCCCAACTTTCTGTTTTCAACAGGGGAATATGGGCTGAGGCTGTCTTTATGACATAAAACATCTTGGGACAGACCAGGAAGTCTTCTATTCCCAGTGGGAAATTAGTCCACAGTCTAAGTTCATGGACCCAGTGAGGTGGATACCTGTGGATCAGAAACCCTCAGGCTGTGGAATTCAAGCCAGGCATCTGGGCCTCAAATGTGCACAATGAATGATCTATAACTTGAACACACAGCTTTTCTTGCCTATAAGTGGTGTTATTTCTTTCTAAGTGTGTGTACATTGTTATGCTTAATAAAGTGGACATTTTAAACAGAGGTGTTGAAGACATCTCATGATGTTTGCTATTGTTTTTTCTCCAACAACAGATGATTAAGGTACTATGCTACTATAATGTGTGAATATGTAAAAAACGTTGAGATTAAGAAGGGCTCCTGAGTCTATATAGGAGTAGAAACTGAGACATGCTCAGCCCTGGCTCCTCTGCATCTGCACAAGCCTATGCAGGGCAAGGAGTTTCCAGAGGCTCCAAGGAGGACCTGGCTGCCTCCATACAACAGAGAAAGCAGGTTGAGAAGAGAAGCTGGCAGGGGTCTTCAGGGCAAAGAAATCTCAGGATATAGTCACTGCAACCCTGCTTCTATATTACTAGATTGTGAGTTAAGAGGTATATAAAGGTCCTTAAGTCCTCAAACATCTTCTACAGCTGATCTTTAATACTCTATATTCCTATAATATGAAAAGCTTGCTCTTCACTATGAAGAATCCTGGTTAAAATAAAGTCATATTGACTTAATAAATGCCATTTTGAAGTATCAGATCTCCTGTTTTCTCTTCTTGAAGAAACATCTTGGTTAAGAGAGAAGTTGACAAAGCATGAAGGGCAGGGACTCTGGAAAGGAGTACAGTGTCATGGAGGGGTGCTTTTCAGTGTCCCAATGCCGAGATAGGATGTAAGTCCTGACTGCTCTGTGTCAACACAAAGTAGAAGTGGGAGGCAGGAGCTTGTCTGCAAGATGCCCCTGCCTCGCAGAATTGAACAGAGATAGTTGGTGGACTGAGATAAAGGTAGATATTCAACCAGGCAGGAGAGGCCCAAATGTCAAAATAGTCATGTTTGAGTCAATGATTGCCCCTTGAACTATGAGGCAGCCCTCACAGTTAACACAAAAGTAGAGACATGAATATATGTAGAATTAGGGAGTCCTGTGGGCTTCATCTCATCATCCAAGAAGTCTGTCTTTGGAGATTTAAGGCTCCTATCACCAAGCAGCCTTTTAAGGACTGGTATCCAAGCACCAGGGAGATGGGGGGATAGACATAAGACTTCAAAAATCACAGAAATGAGAGCCAAGGAATATCACAGACCCAAGTGGTTGCTGGTGAAACAAGCAGAAAATACTCCTCAATTAATGATATGGGGACCCAGTGGTCAGTACTTCAATATCAAAGTCTGGGAGGAAGATCAGAACTAAGCTTTGGAGGGGTACTGATAGAAATGACAGTTTCAGTACAGCTAAGTGCTGCTCAGCCTACATCTGAGTATGTTCATAGTGCCAGTAGTGCCACTCCACCTTAGGAAAATTAACCTAGAAGGGCTTTAGGCAAGGACTTTGGTAGTGATGCCTTCAAGAGAAGAAATTCCTCTGATCACCACCAACCCATGGGGAAATGATCAGGTTTGGTCTATGTACTTTTGCCTCCTTAGCTTAGAAAAATGGAATCATGCTCATGTCTCATTTTAAGTTACATGAGTGGTGAATGAATTTGGGGAGCAACATCAAAACTGCTATGGTTCAAAAACCAAGATGGTGGCATAGGTAAACACCTAAACTGCTGCCTCGCACAACAATTTCAAAACTACAACTAAAAGACAAAATGGACATCATCCAGAACCACAGGAAGGCTGGCTGAGTGGAAATTCTACAACTAGAGGGAAAGAGAAAAGCACAATAAGACTCAGAGGAGCTGCAGGAGGCAAAGGTACTGAGGCGCGCGCGGAGAGGACTGGCAACTGAGTGCGCGGCTGGCTTTCTCAAGCGGGAGGGAGACAAAAGCTCCTGACTGCACTGAACTCCAGTTCTGGGTGAGACTCTGGAGACCCAGACTCATTCGGAAAGAAACTGGACTGTCTGGCAGTGGGCGGAACTCGAGGGCAGCTTTCTCTCAGAGGTGCTTGCAGCAATTACCACAGGACACTGAGACACAGGGGCCTATTAGGGAAGGGCTGACGGGAAACCAATGCTGTCTGCTTCGCCCTGAGACTCCACCCCATCCAAGCTGAGCACAGAGGCTTTTGCAAGTCTTGTCTCATAAGGGTGTCTCCAGCACCGAAGTTCTCCCAGCATAGACACAACTGATCCTCACAGTCAATTGGCCTGGAGGTCAATTCCTCAGAGTGATACCAACAACAATCAAGGCTTAACTACAACGAGACTGTGCACACAACCCACAAAGGGGTACACCAAGAGTGTCCACCTCAGGTAACTGGGGAGGCTGAGCCACTGGGCCCTATAGGACACCTAGCACACAAAGCCACTCTATCAACTCAGGGAAGCAGTCAAAATGCAGAGACAAAGAAACAGATGACAAATGAAAGAAATGGAGGAAAGCAAACAACTGGATACAAAGTTCAAAACCACAGTTATAAGGTTTTTCAAGAATTTTCTAGAAAAGGCTTATAAATTTAGCGAGACCCTTGAGGATATGACAAAGGACAAACTAGAAATTAAGCATACACTGACTGAAATAAAAAATATTATACAGAGATCTAACAGCAGACTAGAGGATCCCAAGAATCAAGTTAAAGATTTGAAATATGAAGAAGCAAAAAACACTCAACCAGAAAAGCAAAAAGAAAAAAGAATCCAAAAATATGAAGATAGTGTAAGGATCCTCTGGGACAACTTCAAGCATACCAACATCTGAATTATGGGGGTGCCAGAAGAAGAGAGAGAGCAAGATACTAAAAACCTATTTGAAGAAATAATGACCGAAAACTTCCCCCACCTGGTGAAAGAAATAGACTTTTAAGTCCAGGAAGCACAGAGAACCCCAAAGAAAAGGAATCCAAAGAGGATCACACCAAGACACATCATAATTAAAATGCCAAGAGCAAAAGACAAAGAGAGAATATTAAAAGCAATTAGAGAAAAACAGTTAGTTACCTGCAAGGGAGCACCCAATACGACTGTCAGCTGATTTCTCAACAAAACTATGCAAGACAGACGGGAGTGGTAAGAAATATTCAAAGTGATGAATAGCAAGAACCTACAACCAAGATTACTCTACCCAGCAAAGCTATCATTCAGAATTGAAGGGCAGATAAAGAGCTTCACAGATAAGAAAAAACTAAAGGACTTCATCACCACCAAACCAGTATTATATGAAATGCTGAAAGGCATTCTTTAAGAAGAGGAAGAAGAAGAAAAAGGTAAAGATAAAAATTATGAACAACAAATACATATCTCTCAACAAGTGAATCTAAAAAACAAGTGAATAAAAAAATCTGATGAACAGAATAAACTGGTGAATATAATCGAATCAGTGGCATAGAAAGGGAGTGGACTGACAATTCTCAGGGCAAAAGGGGTGTGGGGGGTGTGGGAAGAGACTGGACAAAAACCGTACACCTATGGATGAGGATAGTGGGGGGTGGGGCGGGTAAGGGCAGAGGGTGGAGTGGGAACCAGGTGGAGGGGAGCTATGGGGGAAAAAAGAGGAACAATTGTAATAATCTGAACAATAAAGGTTTATTAAATTAAAAAATAAATAAAATAAATGAAAAAGTAAAAACAAAGTTAAAAACTGCTATGGTTATTTCCTTGGTATATAATGGCTCTCAGAGACCTCGTGGGAAAGAGGGTATGGTTAGATCACAGTGGAATCAGGAATCCCTGGGTCTCCTCATCAAAATTTTATCACCAGACTTCTCCTGATTACAATCTCAAGTTTAAAAATTATGGTGGATGAGGAAGGCAGGATAGCTTGCAGCACTCCCTGACATCAGAGAAAAAGGTCTGAGAAGGACAGACTGTTGTATATACCTGTTCAGTGTTTGGCATAGCAACAAGGGAAGATCTTCAGGCTTTTCTATCCATCCTGATGGAATGAAACATACAAGAAGGAGCAAGAGCAGTAGAAAAGGCCTCACCAATTGCATGTTTTCAGTTTAGACCCCAGAATATTGGGATTGAAAACTGACCCTTACAAGTCACTTTTCTTCCTCCCTAGTAAGAGGTAGGGGAGGGAGACAAATAAGCAGAATTGGAGCCACATGGGAGCAGAAAACTTTCCAATCCTGTCCAACTGTTCTATCCCAAGAACTAAACTCAAATTGTGACATATGGGAAGCCCATAATGAGTATTTGCTGCACTTTTGATTGAATGATGTGTTTCTCCTAAAGGCTGACAGGAACCTCTGAAGACAGAGTTATTTGAATTTTGCCTAAATGGCTTTCATTCACCCTTACTTGACTCCTTCTATTACCAGCATGAGTCAGGTTATTCATTTGTATTAGACCCAATAAAACAACATAGCTGAAGATCATTATCTCTGAAGAGATTCTAAAAGAAGCCAATGGGAAAAACTCTCCTTTCTATGTAAACTTATCTGTTGCTACCCTTCCTCAGGAAGCTAGCCAAGCATCAAAACCCATGTCAAGCCCTGGCCAGTGTGGCTCAGTTGGTTGAGTGGTGCCCCATGCACCAAGAGGTCCACCAGTTCAATTCCTGGTCAGGACACATACCTTGGTTGTGGGCTCTATCCAAGTAGGGGGTGTAAAGGCAGCCAATCAATATTACCCTATCACATCAATGTGGTTTTTTTTTCTCTCTCTCTCCCTCTCCCTTTCCCTGCTTTTAAAATCAATAATAAAAATCAATAACCAAAACAAAACCATGTCACACTTATACTCTCCATACAAAGTGTGTTTGTATAATAATGGCTGAAGTACATATAAAAAGCATTTTTATTGTATAATATGAAAAATAGATTTTACATTTATTATTTTTGAGGAATAAATGAGATCCATGTTATCTACCTAATAAGGACTAGGGTGAATGGATTAATCTCTGGTACCAGTCATGAGTACTCTGTTACTGTTTGATTTATAGGAGATTGCTTCCTCTTCTCTTTCTTTTTACTTCTTTTACTATTTTTCCCACTCATTTTCATGCTCTCCCTCTTTTCATTTTAATTTTTCTTTATTTCTTTCTATTCTAGTTTTCCTTTCTTTTTATATATAAGTATGTTCTAGAATTCTCCAAGTTTTGCTTCCCATGTCCATAAACATCCTTGCAGAACTCAGTCATACAAGAAGACTCTCAGTTTTATGAGCCTGTTCAAGAGATCCTCTTTCTATGACAAGACAGGGATTTTCTCCCTGAGGTTATGCATATATAGAGTTATTGGTTCATCATCTGATTCTTACCACTAGAATGAGAAGCTACATGAGAGCAGTTTTGTGACTATGTATGGTCACTGAAAGAATATGGTCAAACAATTCCATTCTGAATTAGATGTAGGTAGACATAGTATCTTTTACACTGTGATATAAACAGATGTGGTCTATCTGCATTTGTGCTATCTGAAAGTGGTGATCCCCAACAACTTTACAAAGACTCCATTGAATCTCCTAAAAGCAAAAGTCTCACATTCCTTTCCTCTCCATCCCCAGGGATTTGCTCAGATTACTCCCAATCCACGATTTGTGTTGTGCCAGGCCATGAATATTTATCTCTGTGATGAATAGTTAATGCAAATGGCAAGCCATCCTGAGGGAGGCTGGCATCCATACCCACTGAGAAGGCCAGCAGCAGTGTGTGAAACACTGATGTCATTAACACAAATGAAAATTAACATTTTTCATCAAGGTCTAATAGTATCCCACCAGGTAGGCCAACTGCTGTGCCACCTGTTTATAGAAACACATTGCTAATCAGTCATAAGATCTTGTAAATATCTGTGTTTCTCCATATTTGCTTTTAAGCCTTCTGAGAGCATTAGATTAGAAATAATTAGTAAATCTAATGGGTACAAAAATACTGACTATTTTAGTGAAATGGAAAATACCCTGCTGGGTGAGAAATAGCATGTCTTTATGCAGCCCATTTCTTTAGCACTACTGTTGGCTCCATGTCTTGAAAGGTTAATCACAACTTCATTGTAATCCAAAACACTGAGGTTGCCTTTCTTTTGCATTTAAAAAAAAAGTTAAAATGCTTAATATTGATTTTTTTCAGTGATGAAGCTCTATGAGGAAGGTAATAATCCAATTTCTGAATTTAAATTTTATCTTTTCTGCTATTGGAGCAACAAAAGAAAGTTGCCACATCAGAAATGTTTTCTATCATGTGAATAGTTTTCAAACAAATAAACCGAAAAATATAGCCATGCAATAATGAAAGTGTCCTCCTTTTCCTGATGATAGCTTTATACATTCTCACTCTCTAATTCATTGCTACAGTTAGCTCTGTTTTATTATTATGCCTGAGGCCTGATTTTCAATGGGAGGCTTGGCATAATGGATGCCAGTAGAATTCTAACTCCCTGTGACTTAGATGCTAACTTTATTCTTGATAATAAAGCAAGAGAACCTGACACAGGTCATGAGAAATACATTTTATTTATGGGCCTATGTTTATATGTTGAATGTTAGAAGGGTTTAGGTTTTCAGCCATAACTAAGTTCACAGGACTGGTAACATAATTTCAAATCTTCCCATGGGTCATCACATAAAAAATATAACCATGAAAAGATAATATCTTAGTAAGCAAATACAAGACAAAATTAAATGTCATACAAATAATGATTTCTTCTCATTCATCATATTATGAGAGTTATAATGACTCCTTGTTGTGTTTATCAAGAGAAGATACCAAATTTAAAAAAAATGCTGAAGCTCAGGGGGGAGTGAAAGACAAAGAGGAAAGGAATGGGAGTGTGCTCCACTCAGTTTCAGAGTTCCCCTTTGAACAAAAGGAGGTCTGAAAGTCTTGACACTCATTTCTGGTTGGGTTTGGACAATGTGGACCAACAGCAGAAGATTAGAAGGGGTCGGGGAAAAGAATGAGTGACCAACATGCCAACAGCAGTAACTACATCAATTCCCTTCTGACACCTTCCTCAAAGGAACCAGCCAGGTACATGCGGTTGCTGGGCACAATAGACTCCAATCCACTGCCTTTTGTGGATGGACACACATTTCAGTTATGGATTTTACTTCCTTTCCTGTGGCTTTTCTATTAGAACCATTCACTAATCCTGTATTTAAAGACATCCTTGTTCAATGACTTACTAGTCTCTGACCAGGTAATGCATTTACAGCAAAGGCAATATAACCATGGTTCACAAACATGGGATTCACTGGTTCTACCAAGATCCTTGCCATGATTTGAATGTCAGCTGATCTTCTTCCCCATTCATATATGGAGACTTTAATCTCCAATGTGACAGTATTAGCAGATGGAGCCTTTGGAAGGTAATTAGGTCATTAGGGTGGATCCCTAAAGATGGGAATAGTGTCTCTATAAGAACAGATGGGAAAGACCATATATTCTGTCTTTCCAGTCTCTGCCATATGAGGACAGTGCGAAGAAAGTCGTGTGCAAGCCAGGAAGAAGGTTCTCATTAGGAACAGAATTGGCCAGCACATTGTTCTTAGATTCTAGCTTCCAGATCTGTGGGAAATCTATTTCTGCTGTTTAAACCACTGGGTCCATGCTATTTGTTATAGTAGCCCTAGGTGACTATCAGGACCTATGTCCCAGAAGCATCTGGCCTGATAGAATACTGAATGGCCTACTGAAGGTTCAATTATAGCACTAGCTGGAACACATCTTAAGAGGTAAGTTTACACTCTTACATGGTTAATATATGGTGTAATTTTCACCATCAACAACATGCTTAGATCTGGGAGCCAAGAAGAAGAGATGGGGATTGTCTGCCTTACTACTCTACCTATTAATCTATGTGAAGTATTTTTTATTCCCATTCCCACAACCTTGGGCAGAGAATCTAATACCTATGGGGCAAATGCTTCTACCCAAGAATATTATTATTCTTTCATTGAGTTGGAAGCTGAGACTTTGATCTGACTATTTTAGTTTCCTCAAGCTTTTGAACCAAAGAAAGGTGTTATTGTGGTGGCTAGGAGGTTTGATTCCAATTACCAAAGGAAATTTAGTTTTTTATCCTATATATAAAAGCCTAATATGCTAAGTGCCTGGTTGTCCAGTTGGCTGTGCAACCAATCAAAGGGTAATATGCTAATGATATGCCAAGGCCGCTCAACCACTTGCTATGATGTGCACTGACCACCAGGGGGTAGATGGTCCGACCCGTAGGTTAGCTTGCTGCTGGGGTTTGGCCTATTGGGACTGAGCAATATAGGCTGGACACACCCTGGAGCCCTTCCATAGTCCCTCCCCGGCTGGCCAACCTCCTGCATCCCTCCTAACCCTGATCGTGCAATAGTGGGGTCCCTTGGCCTAACCTGCACCCTTTTGTAATCCAGGACCCCTTGGGGATGTCGGAGAGCCAGTTTCAGCCCGATGGTGGAACAACCGGTCACTATGATGTGCATTGACCACTAGGGGGCAAATGATCAACACAGGAGCTGCCCCCTGGTGGTCAGTGTGCTCCCACAGGGAGAGCGCTGCTCAGCCAGAAGCCAACTCACGCTGGCGAGCACAGTGTTGGTGGCGGGAGCCTCTCCCACCTCCACAGCAGCACTAAGGATGTCTGACTGATGGCTTAGGCCCACTCCCAGAGGGGAGGGCTCCCAGACTGCGAAAGGGTGCAGGTCAGGCTGAGGGACCTCCCTGAGTGCACGAATTTTGTGTACCAGACCTCTAGTTCACACTAATAAAATAGTAAGATGCAAATTGACCATACCTTCAGGATGCCCACCAGCCAATCAGGAGTAAGTATGCAAATTAACCCAACAAAGATGGTGGGTTAATTTGCATATACAGGCGCCGAGCGGCTGGGGGCGGAGTGGGGTGGGATGCTTGTGTCATCACCATGGTGACAACGCAGGCGTTCTGCACCACCCCAGCCACTCTGGGCCTCTGGGCAGTGTGGAAAGGCGGAAAGGCGGCTTTGGGCCTGAGTGAAAAGGTGGCTCTGGCCAGAGCTAAGGCAGGGGAAGGAAGGCCCATTCTTGCATGAATCTTTGTGCATTGGGCCTCTAGTTATATAATAAAAAACTATGCCAGAATCAGAGATTTGTTGTGGAGCTTTTTATTACTCTCTTGTCTAAAAGTACTGGTCTGTCAAATCCTGCAGCAACTAAACATCAGATCAGCAAGAACTCAAATGTCAAGGGAATAAAAGTAATGCCATGCAGCTACAGTGGAGAAAAAGATGGAGGGAACAAAGGGTAGGTGTTGGAATATGGAGCTATAAATGATCAACTTAGGTTTCATAAACAGCTACAGAATTGGATATATGAGCTACACTTCCTGTTAATTAACTAATTTCCCCCTCTCACCTTCTGCTAGTAGTTGTGACTTTTAGATTTCAATTTCAAGTGTGAAAGAATTGATATTACCTTAAAACACCACTTTAGTTTTTGTTATCTTCAGGGTATTTTTCCATTTCCTGTGGTTTCCTTACATTTTTGTATATACTTGTATATGCTCTCCTAAAATTACCCAGTTTGGGTGTATAGCATCTTTCCTGCTTGGACTTTAATTAATATACCCCTTCAATAAATAATTCAAGATTATTTTTTATCAAAATCATATTCAATATTTATAGTATAACTAGAGGCCCAGTGCACAGATTTATGACCTGTTGGGGTCCCTCGGCCTGGCCTGCTGGGATCATGCTGAAACCAGCTCTCCTAAATACCTTGAGGGGCTCCAGATTGCGAGAGGGTGGATCTCTGGTGACACAGCCTAGAATCGGTCTCCCTCCTCTCTGGTTCCTGGTACATCACCTGAGAACCACAGCTGCCAAGTCACCACAGTTTGGCAGCTCCTGCATTGAACAACTTCCCTCTAGTGGTCAGTGTGTATCAAAACTACCAGTCAGAGCATCTGCCCCATGGTGGTCATTGCATGTTATAGCTACTGGTTGGATGGTCAAATGGTCAGATGGTCGCTTAGATTTTTATATAAATAAATGCTTTTTTACTATGCACAATATTTCATGTGTATTGTTTCATATATAACACACAATGATTTTGAGAAAGGTATTAATGTCACCACTTCATAGATAAACCAAATGTGAGTAGAACTCTCAGAATGCCCAGACTCACAAACCTGAAGAGGCAGAGCTGGAATTGAAATTTTTTACTGGACCTTTTCTGTTGTGCAAGGACTGTTTAGTAGAAAATAATGCAAATGCTTTTTTTAAAAATTACATACAATAAAGTTATCTTCCTTTTTGTGTATAGTTATATAACTTTTAACACTTAAGTAAACATTTAACTTCCATTATAATGAGAATAAAGAAAATTTCTGCCATCTCCTCAGATTTCCCCATGTTATTTCTTTGTAGTCAATCTGTCCCACATTGCTCCATCATCACTTCTTGAAAAGAGTATCTTTCTCTATTGAATTACCTTCACAAATTTGTTTGAAAACAGTTGATCATATTACTGTGGATCTATTTCTGGACTTTATTTTGTGTCTACACTTTTGCTGATACCACACTGTCTTGCTTGCTGAAGCTACATATCTGATGATATCAGTCCTCCAATTTTATTCTCTAAGATTTGTTTTGACTATTCTATGTCCTTTGCTTTTCCATATAACTTTAGAATCAGCTTATCTATATCTAAAAATGGACTCAGATTTTGATTGAGATAAAGTCTCTGTATTTTGGGAAAACTGACATATAATTTATATTAATTTTTAAATCCATAAATACAGCATGTGTCTCTATTTAGGTCTTGTTTAATTTCTTTGATCAGTATTTGATTGTTTTTCAGCATATAGGTTTGATATATATGCTGTTCTATTTACACCTAAGTATCATCTGAGGGGCTATTATAAATAGTACATCAATTTTAGTTTAAGAAGTAAGTGAGACAGTCCAAAATGGCAGCAGGTTAAGTGGAAGCTACACTAACATTCTCCCAGGACCCAACTGGAATTACAACTAAAATATAGAAAAACCATCCTGAATAATCAACTGAAGACTGGCTGAAGAGAAATCTTATAATTTTAGTTTAAAACTGGTCAATTTATAATTGTTCAATTATGTAGAACATGATCAAGCATTGTGTTGACTATTTGTGTCCTGTTGTAACCATGTTAAATTCCCTTATTTGCCCTGGCCAGTGTGGCTCAATAGGTTGAGTGTCATCCCATATACCAAAAGGTCACTGGTTTGATTCCTGGCCAGGGCAAATACCCTGGTTGCAGGTTTATTCCCAATTTGGAGGCAATCAATTGATGTTTGTCTCTCATATTAATGCCTCTCTCTCTCTCTCTCTCTCTCTCTCTCTCTCTCTCTCTTCCCTCTCAAGTCAATTTTAAAACATATTTAAAATAACTAAAAAAAAATAAATGCACTTATTAGTTCTAGGAAAAATTTTTATCGATTCCTTGAGAATTTCTACATGAACAATTATGCTATTGGTGAATAATAAGAACAGTTGTATTTCTTCTTTTGCATTCTGTATGCCCTTCATTTTTTTTCTTACCTTATTGCATTTGCCAGAAATGGTAGTGTTGAATAAAAGTGGCAAAATGGATAGTCTTGCATCATTATTTCTGAACTTAGTGGGAAAGTGTTAAGTATCTTACAAACTAGGATTTTTGTACATTCTCTTTGTCAGGTTAAAACAATTTCTTTTTATTCTTAGTCTGCTGAGGAGTTTTGTTTTTTTTTAATATATATTTTTATTGATTTCAGAGAGGAAGGGAGAGGGAGAGAGAGATAGAAACATCAATAATGAGAGAGAATCATTGATTGGCTGCCTCCTGAACAGCTCCTACTGGGGATCAAGCCCACAACCCGGGCATGTGCCCTTGACCAGAATTGAACCTGGGACCCTTCAGTCCACAGGCCGACGCTCCATTCACTGAGCCAAACCAGTGAGGGCAGTGCTGGGGAGTTTTTATAATGAAATCATATTGAATTTTTTTTTTCTGCAATGATCATGTGTGTTTTTTTTTTCCTTTTAGTCTGTTAATATGGTGGTTACATTAATTTACTTTCTTAGTGATTTGACCTTTTTATCATTATGAAATGTCTCGTTTATGCTAGCAATTTTTCTCATTCTGAAGCCTACTTTTTCTGATATTAACATTGCCATTCCAGCTTTTTATTTTAACTTAATGTTTTTATTGCTTTTCTCTTTTCTTCTTCAACATATTTATATCATAACTAGTGGCCTGGTGCATGAAATTCATGCATGGGGGGTTGTCCCTCAGCCTGGCCTGCACCCTCTCCAATCTGGGACATCCCTCTCCCAATCTGGGACATTCCTCTCCCAATCTGGGACTGCTGGCTCCTAACTGCTCACCTGCCTGCCTGCCTGATTGCTCCTAACCACTCTGCCTGGCGGCCTGCTTGCCCCCAACTGCCCCCCCGTCATCCTGCTCACCCTCAACTGCCCCCCTGACAGTCTGATCACCTCCAACTACCCCCCCTGCAAGCCTGCTTGCCCCCACCTGCCCTCCCGCTGGCCTGCTTGCCCCCAACTGACCTCCACTAATAGCCTGCTCACCCCCAACTGCCCCCCCTCACTGGCCTGATCACCCACAACTGCCCTCCCCTCTTGGCCCGTAACCTCCTCTACCTCGGCCCTGCCACCATGGCTTTGTCCAGAAGAACATCCGGAAGGTCTCCTGGTAGGTCTCCCAGTATAATTAGCATATTACCCTATTATTAGTATAGATAGAGGATCGGTGCATGAGTGGGGGCCAGCTGGTTTGCCCTGAAGAGTGCCCCCGATCAAGGTGGGGGTTCCCTTGGGGGTTGGGGTGGCCTAGGTGAGGGGCCTGTGGTGGTTTGCAGGCCAGCCATGCCCCCATTGGGGTGGGGGTCCCCACTGGGGATGGTGCTGGCCTGAGCGAGGGGTTGGGGCAGTTTGCAGGCCAGCCACACCCCCATGGGGTGAGGGTCTCCTCTTGGGGAGCGTGGCCGGCCTGGGTGAGGGGCTGAAGGCTGTTTTCAGGCTAGCCATACCCCCTTCAGGGTGGGAGTCCCTGCTGGGATGCCTGGCCAGCCTGGGCGAGAGGCTGAGGGCCGTTTGCAGGCCCCTCCCTTGGCGACCGGCCCAGGTGACCCAAGCCTCCCACTCTCTCTGGCCTGATCCTTGGCCACTGCCCACAGACTCCTCCTTTGGTGGCTGGCCCAGGCGGGCAGGAAGCTTGGCTTCCTCCATCACTGGGGGCAACCCAACCACTGCCATCTTTGTCCCGCTAATTTGCATATTCCTTTCAGATTGGCTGTGGGCATCACAAAGTGATGGTCAATTACCATATTTCTCTCTTATTAGTATAGATACTTAAAGTGGATTTATGGTAGGGTTTGTAGCATATGATTGGATTTTTTTGTTGTTTAAATTCAATTTGAATAATATGCTTAGAATTTTTTCATTTAATGTGATGAATAGTATGATTAGATTATGTTCTATAATTTTATTACTTATTATGTTTTATCCCTTTGTTTTTCATTATTTTCCCTTCATGATATATTTTATATTTGAATATTATTTAATATTCTATTTGAATTTTTTATTGGAGATATATATATATATATATATATATATATATATATATATATATATATTCCTTTTTAGAATATGTTTAGTACTTGATCTAGGGATTACAACATGGAACCTAACTTCTCACAATATACTTAGAATTAGTATTATTTCTTTGAATGCTATGCAGAAAACTTGCAACTATAGGACTTTATGGCTCCTTTTATCTTCTCCCTTTATGTTATAATTACTGCATGGATTGTATCCAAAATCATAAAAATCCTATCATACAAGGATATATTTTTTGCTTTTAGCTATCACATTTAGCAGAAAAATCATCTTTTAAAAATTATATTTACTCAGATATTTGACATTTCTTTTGTTCTTCATTCCTAAAGTATAGGTTCCTTAGATATCATTTCCCTTTTGCCTAAAAAGCTTCCTTTACCATATATTTCAGTATATGTGACTGGTAACAATTTCTCTTAATTTTATTTAAGAGTACCTTTATTTTGCATAAGTTATTGAAGAATATTTTCACAGGATATACAATTCTTTACAGACAATTTATTGTGTTTGTCCCAGACTGTTCATAATGATGCTATTAAATAGGAATGCCTGAAATACTCATCTGGACTCATATTAATCATAGGGATCCCTTACAGACATTTTTCCTATCAGGGCCAATGTTGTGGCTGGACCAGCCCTTGTTCTTATAATAAGTGAAGAATGCAACTCAGCAAAAAAATCAGTAAACTTTGAGGAACAAGGTTTATTACTCATAGGTCCTAGAGGGTAGCCTGCTCAAGAGTCCCACAGTGAGGTCATTGATCACTGAGGGTAGATGAGGGGGGGGGGGGGGAGAGTGAGCGGGAGGGGGGGAGAGAGAGAGAGACCTGGTGTTCTTAGTTTATTAATGTCTGAGGGTGGGAGGTCTAGGGTTTCACCAGTTCACTGTTTATTGACTAATTTATAGCAATAGGGTGTGAATCAGGGTGTGGAAAGGAAGAAGTGGGATCAATCAATGGTCAGTTATCTAGGTTATCCAGGGTTTTCTAAAAGAGGGAACTTAATGGGTGGGAGTGGACTAATTCCTTACCTGCCTGTTTTGCTAACAGTTGTATCATACAGCTGTCAATATGGGCATAGTATTCTTGGATTCAGTCCCTTGCTTTTCATTACTTTGTATATGTCACATCAATCAAAAGTTTAATATTAGGCACTTACTCTACACAGTTTTTGGTTTTATTTTCAGTGCACTAAAATGATTGTTTCACTGTTTCTGGTCTCCTTGGTTTCTTGTGAAAAAAAATCTATATTCATTAATTTCATTATCACACTATATGCAATGATGTAGCTATTTTCAGATTTTTTATTCATCTTTAGTTTTTCAGAAATTTTACTATAATGTTGGGGCATGGGTTTTTTTAAGGCTCATTTTGTTTTATATTTACTAAACTTTTTGAATCTGTAAGTTTATGCCTTTTGACAAATTTAGAAAACTTCAGATATAATATTTTCCTGACTCCAATCTCATTTTCTTCTCTCCCTGGTACTGCAACAACAGGAGTGTTAAAACTTTGATAGTACTTTGTAGGCTTCTGTTCATAATTTTTAAAATTTTTTCTGTTGTTCAGACTGGATAATTTTTATGGAACACTTTTTATTATTAATTTTTTTATTTTTTAAAAATATATTTTATTAATTTTTTATTGATTTTTTACAGAGAGGAAGGGAGAGGGATAGAGAGTTAGAAACATCGATGAGAGAGAAACATTGATCAGCTGCCTCCTGCGCACGCCCTCCTGGGGATGTCCCCGCAACCAAGGCACATGCCCTTGACAGGATTCGAACCTGGGACCCTTGAGTCTGCAGGCCGACGCTCTATCCACTGAACCAAACCAGTTAGGGCTATGGAACGCTTTTTAAATCCACTCTTTACTATTACCATTCTACCAAATTAATCCTGTGAAATTTTATTTTATTTTTTAAATTATATATCCTATCTAATAAAAGAGTAATATGTGAATTGACCATACCTCCACTATGCCCACCAGCCACACCCACCAGCCAATCAGGAGCGAGTATGCAAATTAACCCAACCAAGATGGTTGCAGCCACGGAGTGAGCAGGAGGCTTGGGTTTCCCTGGCAATGGAGGAAGCCAAGCTTTCCACCTGCGCTTGCTGGCCCTGGACTCCGCTCAAGGCTACAAAGTTTCAATCATAGAAGATAAATAAATCCCAACAAAAATGGTGGCAGCCACAGAGCTGGAGAGAGCAGGAGGCTTGGGTTGCCCCCAGCGATGGAGGAAGCCAAGCTTCCTGGCCTGCCCTGCCTCCGCTCAAAGCTACAAAGTTTCAATTATAGAAGATAAATAAACCCCAGATACCAGGGCCTCCACTTGGGTCACAGGGGGGCGTGGCAGGCCTGAAAACCACCACAGGCCCCTCGTCCAGGCCACCCCACTCCCCAATGCGACCCCCACCCTGATCCGGGACACCCTTCAGGGAAAACCAGCTGGTCCCCACCCGTGCACCAGGCCTCTATCCTATCTAATAAAAGAGTAATATGCAAATTGACTGTCACACCAACACACAGGATGGCTGCCCCATGTGGTCAAAGATGGTTGCCCCCATATGGACACAAGATGGCCACCACAAGATGGCCAGCAGGGGAGGACAGTTGACAGGAACCAGGTCTGCAAGAGTGGGCAGTTGGGGGCGATCAAGCCTGCAGGGGAGAGCAGTTAGGGGAGACCAGGCAGGCAGAGGAAGGAAGTTGGGGGCGACCGGGCCTGCAGGGAAGGGCAGTTGGGGGGGACACGGGCATGCAGGGGAGAGAAGTTGGGGGGGCCCAGGCCTGCAGGGGAGGGCAGTTGGGGGCAACCAGGCTTGCAGGGGAGGGCAGTTAGGGGTGACCAGGACTGCAGGGGAGGGCAGTTAGGGGCAATCAGGCTGGCAGGGGAGTGGTTAGAGGGTGATCAAGCTAGCAGGCAGAAGCAGTTAGGGGCAATCAGGAAGGAAGTCAGGCAAGCAGTTGGGAGCCCACAGTCCTGGATTGTGAGAGGGATGTCTGACTACCCATTTAGGATTGGTAGGATCGGGCCTAAACGGGCAGTTGGACATCCCTCGAGGGGTCCCAGATTGGAGAGGGTGCAGGCTGGGCTAAGGGACACACCCCCCACCCCAAGCATGAATTTCGTGCACCGGGCCTCTAGTGTGTGTGTGTGTGTGTGTACACACACACACACACACACACACACACACACACACAGTAGACTAGAGGCCAGGTGCACAAAATTCATGCATGGGGGTGTGTGTCCCTCAGCCCAGCCTGCACCCTCTCCAATCTGGGACCCCTCGAGTGATGTCCGACTGCCCATTTAGGCCCGATCCCACCAGGATCGGGCCTAAACGGGCAGTCAGACATCACTCTCACAATCCAGGATTGTTGGCACCCAACTGCTCGCCTGCCTGCCTTACTGATTGCCCCTAACTGCTTCTGCCTGCCAGCCTGATCACCCCCTAACCACTCCCCTGCCAGCCTGATTGATGCCTAACTGTTCCCTGCAAGCCTGTTCTCCCCTAACCGCCCTCCCCTGTAGGCCTGGTCTCCCCCAACTGCTTTCCCCTGCAGGCCTGGGGCCCCCTCAACTGCCCTCTCCTGCAGGCCTGGTCGCCCACATCTGCCCTCCTTTGCCGACCTGGTCCCTCCCAACTGCCCTCCCTTGCTGGCCATCTTGTGGTGGCCATCTTGTGTCCACATGGGGGCAGGATCTTTGACCACATGGGGGCAGCCATCTTGTGTGTTGGAGTGATGGTCAATCTGCATATTACTCTTTTATTAGATAGGATAGAGGCCTGGTGCGTGGGTGGGGGCCAGCTGGTTTTCCCTGAAGGGTGTCCCGGATCAGGGTGGGGGTTCCTTTGGGCCTGGGGTGGCCTGGGCAAGGGGCCTGTGGTGGTTTGCAGGCCAGCCACGCCCCCTGGTGACCCAAGCGGAGGCCCTGGTATCTGGGGTTTATTTATCTTCTACAATTGAAACTTTGTAGCCTGGAGCAGAGCTAAGCCTTCTGCTTGCTCTATGGCGGTAGCCATTTTTTTTTGGATTTATGTATCTTCTATAACTGAAACTTTGTAGCCTTAAGCAGAGGCCTGGGCTGGCCAGGGTGTGTGGAAAGCTTGGCTTCCTCCATTGCCAGTGGCAGCCATTTCTATTGGGATTTATGTATCTTCTATAATTGAAACTTTGTAGCCTTAAGCAGAGGCTTTTGCCGACCAGGGTGTGTGGAAAGCTTGGCTTCCTCCATCGTCGGGGGCAACCCTAGACTCCTGCTCTTTCCAGCTCCGTGGCTGCTGCCATTTCTGTTTGTGTTTATGTATCTTCTATCATTGAAACTTTGTAGCCTTGAGTGGAGGCCTAGTCCGGCAAGGGCAGGCAGAAAGCTTGGCTTCCTCCATAGTGGGTGAAACCCAAGCCTCCCTCCAGGTCTCTGTGGCCGTAGCCATCTTGGTTGGGTTTAATTGCATATTCGCTCCTGATGGGCTGGTGGGCGTGGCTTGTGGGCGTGGCTTGTGGGTGTAGCAGAATGATGGTTAATTTGCATATTACTCTTTTATTAGATAGGAATATATATATATATATATATATATATAGTTTTTTTTTTTTTTTAAAGTATTACATATGTCTCTTTTTTCCCCACTTGTCCCCCACCCTCAGCCACTCACACCCTTGAGGGCAAGTCCCCACCACCCCAGTGTCTGTGTTCATTGGTTATGTTCATATGCATGCATACAAGTCCTTTGATTGATCCCGAACCTCCCCTTCCTCTGCCTTCCCTATGAGATTGGATGGTCTGTTCAGCGATACCTTATCTCTGTATCTATTTTTGCTCATCAGCTTATGTTGATAATTATATCCCATATATGAGTGATATCATGTGAAACTTATCTTTCTCTGACTGGCATATAATGCTTAGCATAATGGTTTCCAGCTCCATCCATGCCATGCTCTTGGAAATGGTAAAAGTTCCTTCTTTTTTATAACAGTGTAGTATTCCAGTGTGTAGATGTGCCACATTTTTTTAATCCACTCATCTGCTGTTGGGCACTTAGGCTGTTTCCAAATTTTACCTATTGTAAATAGTGCTGATTTGAACATAGGGTTCTTAAACTGGACAAGAAGCCCGGAACAAAAGCATGGATGGAGTGTTTGTGTGAACTAATATAAATTCAAAGTAAAGGAGCGGAGGGGAGAGCAAGAGAACCCTCTGCTCTTTCGGCTCCGCGGGCCGGATAGAACAGCCGAAAGGGCTGGATCATATATTCTTTCTGACTGGTGTTTCTGGTTTCTTGGGATATATTTCTAGAAGTGGGATTATTGGGTCAAATGGGAGTTCCATTTTTAACTTTTTGAAGAAACTCCATAGTGTTTCCACAGTGGTTGCACCAGTCTGCATTCCCACCAACAGTGCACGAGGGTTCCTTTTTCTCCACATCATAGCCAGCACTTGTTGTTTGTTGATTTGTTGATGATAGCCATTCTTACAGGTGTGAGATGGTACCTCATTGTCATTTTGATTTGCATCTCTCAGATAATTAGTGACTTTGAGCATGTTTTCATATGTCTCTTTGCCTTCTGTATGTCTTCTTTTGAAAAGTGTGTATTTAAGTCCTTTGCTCTATTTTTATTGGATTATCTTCCTTTTGTTAAGTTGTATGAGTTCCCTGTAAATTTTGGATATTAAACCCTTATCTAAAACTAGAGGCCCGGTGCACGAAATTCGTGCATGGGGGTGTGTGTCCCTCAGCCCAGCCTTCACCCTCTCCAATCTGGGACCCCTCAAGGGATGTCTGACTGCCCGTTTAGGCCTGATGCCGGTGGGCTTGGGCCTAAACAGGCAGTCGGACATCCCTCTCACAATCCAGGACTGCTGGCTCCAAACTGCTTGCCTGCCTGCCTTCTGATGGCCCCTAACCCAGCCGTGGGCAAACTACGGCCCATGGGCCGGATCCAGCCCTTTCGGCTGTTCTATCCGGCCCGCGGTGCCGAAAGAGCAGAGGGTTCTCTTGCTCTCCCCTCCGCTCCTTTACTTTGAATTTATATTAGTTCACACAAACACTCCATCCATGCTTTTGTTCCAGGCTTCTGGTCCAGTTTAAGAACCCATTTTGGCCCTCGAGTCAAAAAGTTTGCCCACCCCTGCCCTAACTGCTTCTGCCTGCCAGACTGATCACCCCCTAACCACTCCCCTGCCAGACTGATAGATGCCTAACTGCTCCCCTGCCAGCCTGTTTGCCCCAAACTGCATTTCCCTGAAGGCCTGGTCACACCTAACTGCCCTCCCCTACAGGCCTGGTCACCCCTAACTGCCCTCCCCTGCAGGCCTGGGTCCCTCAACTGCTCTCCCCTGCAGGCCTGGTCCCCCCCCCCCCCCCCCAACTGCCCTCCCCTGCAGGCCTGGTACCTCAACGGCCCTCCCCTACAGGCCTGGTCACCCCTAACTGCCCTCCCCTACAGGCCTGGTCACCCCTAACTGCCCTCCCCTACAGGCCTGGTCCCCCCCAACTGCTCTCCCCTGCAGGCCTGAGTCCCTCCCAACTGCCTTTCCCTGCAGGCCTGGTCGCCCCCAACTTCCCTCCTCTGCTGGCTTGGTCACCCCTAACTGCCCTCCCCTGCAGGCCTGGTCACCCCTAACTGCCCTCCCCTGCAGGCCTGGTCCCCCCCAACTACCCTCCCTTGCAGGCCTGGTCCCTCCCAACTGCCCTCCCTTGCTGGCCATCTTGTGGCTGCCACCTTGTGTCCACATGGGGACAGGATCTTTGACCACATGGGGCCAGCCATCCTGTGTGTTGGAGTGATGGTCAATCTGCATATTACTCTTTTATTAGATAGGATAGAGGCCTGGTGCGTGGGTGGGGGCCAGCTGGTTTGCCCTGAAGGGTGTCCTGGATCAGGGTGGGGGTTCCCTTGGGGAGTGAGGTGGCCTGGGTGAGGGGTCTGTGGTGGTTTGCAGGCCGGCCACACCCCCTGGCGACCCAAGTAGAGGCCCTGGTATCTGGGGTTTATTTATCTTCTACAATTGAAACTTTGTAGCCTGGAGTGGAGCCAAGCCTTCTGCTTGCTCCGTGGTGGCAGCCATTTCTATTGGGATTTATGTATCTTCTATAATTGAAACTTTGTAGTCTTAAGCAGAGGCTTTTGCCGACCAGGGTGTGTGGAAAGCTTGGCTTCCTCCATCGTCGGGGGCAACCCTAGACTCCTGCTCTTTCCAGCTCCGTGGCTGCCCTCATTTCTGTTTGGGTTTATGTATCTTCTATCATTGAAACTTTGTAGCCTTGAGTGGAGGCCTAGGCCGGCAAGGGCAGGTGGAAAGCTTGGCTTCTTCCATTACCGGGGAAACCCAAGCCTCCCTCCTGCTCTCTGTGGCCGCAGCCATCTTGTTTGGGTTTATTTGCATATTCTCTCCTGATTGGCTGGTGGGCGTTGCTTGTGGGCGTGGCTTGTGGGTGTAGCGGAGTGATGGTTAATTTGCGTATTACTCTGTTATTAGATAGGATAGCATTGGCAAATATGTCCTCCCATGCAGTGGGCTTTCTTGTTGTTTTGTTCATGGTTCCTTTTGCTGTGCAAAAGCTTTTTATTTTGATGGAGTCCCGTTTCTTTATTTTCTCTTTAGTTTCTATTACCCTAGGCAGTATGGGTAAAGATATTGCTACGACATATGTCTGATATTTTGCTGCTTATGGAGTCTTCTAAGATTATTATGGTTTACCATCTTACCTTTAAGTCTTTTAACCATTTACAATTTGTTTTTGTGTATTGTGTAAGTTGCTGATCTAGTTTCATTTTTTTGTATATATCTGACTAAATTTCCCAGCACCATTTATTGAAGAAACTGTCTTGACTCATTTGTATGCTTTTGCCTCTTTTGGCAAATATTAATTGGGTTGGGTTGATTTCTGGATTCTCTGTTCTGTTCCATTGATCTATATGTCTGTTCTTGTGCCAGTAACCGGCAGTTTTGAGAACCATGGCTTTGTAATATAGCTTGAAAATTGGTAGTGTGATCCCTCCAAATTTCTTCTTCTTTCTCAGGATTCCTATGGCTATTTGGGGGGTCTTCTTTTATTCCAGATAAATATTTGTTAAATTTGCTCCAGGTCTGTGAAATATGTCGTTGGTATTTTAATGGGGATTGCATTGAATTTATAAATTACATTGGGTAGTATGGACATTTTAATAATGTTGATTCTTCCAATCCATGAATATGATATGTTCTTCCATTTGTTTATGTCTTCCTCTATCTCTTTTTTCAGCGTCCTGTAGTTTTCAGAATACAGGTCTTTTACCTCTTAAATTAAGTTTATTCCCAGGTATATTAATTTTTTTTTTTTTTTGGTGTAATGGTAAATGGAATTTTTTTTTTTTTTTTTTTTTTTTTTTTTTTAGTTTCTCTTTCTGTGAATTCACTATTAGTATATAAAAAAGGCGTAGACTTCTGGGTGTTAATTTTGTATGCTCCTGCATTGCCAAATTCATTTATTAAGTTTTGTAGTTTTTTGATGGAATCTTTGGGGTTTTCTATGTACAGTATCATGTCATCTGTGAATAATGACAACTTTACTTCTTTTCCAATTTGGATGCCTTTTATTTCTTCTTCTTGTCTGATCACTATGGCTAGCACTTCCAGTGCTATGTTGAACAGGAGTGGTGAAAGTGGGCATCCCTGTCTTGTTCCTAAGGGGAAATGGTTTTAGTTTTTGTCCATTGAGTATGATGTTGACTTTGCTGAGAATTTTTATCAAGAAAGGGTGTTGGATTTTGTGAAATCCTTTTTCTGCATTGATTGATATGATTATGTGATTTTTGTCTCTCAATTTGTTTATGTGATGTATCACATTTATTGATTTGCGGATATTGTACTGTCCTTGCATCCCTGGAATAAATCCCTCTTGTTCATGATGTATGGTCTTTCTAATGTAATGCTGGATTTGATTTTCTAGAATTTTGTTGATGATTTTAGCATCTATGTTCATCAGGGATATTGGCCTATAGTTCTCTTTCTTTGTGTTGTCTTTATCTGGTTTTGGAATTTGGGTAATGCTGGCTTCATAGAAAGTACTTGGAAGTGTGCCTTCCTCTTGAATTGTTTGGAATAGTCTGAGGAGGATAGGGTTTAGTTCTTCTTTGAATGCTTGGCAGAACTCCCTGTAAAGCTATTCTGACCAGTCCTTTTGTTTACTGGAAGATTTTTGATTACTCCTTCAATTTCTTAGTTTGTTATCAACCTATTCAGGTTTTTTTTTTATTATTATTCCTGATTGAGTTTTGGAAATTTTTCTAAGAATATGTCAATTTCATCTAGGTTGTTCAGTTTGTTGGAAGAGAGTTGTTCATAGTATTTTTTCATAATCGTTTGTATTTCTGTGGGGTCGGTTGTTACTTCACCTCTTTCATTTCTGATTTTGTTTATTTGGGTCCTCTCTCTTTCCTTCTTGGTGAGCCTGGCTAGAGGTTCATCAATCTTGTTTACCCTTTCAAAGAACCAGCTCTTGGTTTTATTGATCCTTTGTATTTCTTTTTCTCTATGTCATTTATTTCCTCTCTCATCTTTATTATTTCCTTCCTTCTGCTTACTCTGGGCTTTTCTTGTTGCTCTTTTTCTAATTCTTTGAATTGTAGGGTTAGATGATTTATTACCATTTCTTCTTATTTTTTTGAGGTAGGCCTGTAGAGCTATGAACTTCCCTCTCAAGACAACTTTCACTCTGTCCCATAGATTTTGGATTGTTGTGTTTTCTTGTTGTTTGTTACCAGGATGCTTTTTATTTCTTCTTTGATCTCTTTGGTAACCCAATCATCGTTTAATAGCATGCTATTTAGCCTCTGAGGTTTTAATTTTTTTTCATTGTTTTTATTGTAGTTGATTTCTAATTTTACTGCATTGTGATCTTAGAAGATGCTTGATATGATTTCTATCTTCTTAAATTTGAAGAGACTTTGCCTGTGTCCCAATATGTGGTCTATCTTTGAAAATGTCCCATGTGCACCTGAGAAGAATGTATATTCTGTAGCTTTGGGGTGAAATGTTCTGAAGATGTTGATTAAGTCCATCCGATCTAGTGATTCATTTAGGATTGATATTTCTTTGCTGATTTTTTTGTTTGTTTGTTTGGAGGATTTATCCAGTTGTGATAATGGGGTGTTAAAGTTCCCTACTATGACTGTATTGCTGTCAATCTCTCCCTTGATATATTCAGGAGTTTTTTTAGGTATCTGGGTGCTTCAGTATTGGGTGCATGTATGTTTACCAGAGTTATATCCTCTTGTTGAATTGTTCCCTTTAGTATTATGATGTTGCCTTCTTTATCTCTTATTATGGCCTCCACTTTGAGGTCTAATTTGTCAGATATAAGTATTGCTACCCCACCTTTTTGTCATTTCTATTCACCTGAAAAAGTTTTTCCATCCCTTTATTATTAGTCTGTGTGAGTCCTTAGTTCTGAGGTGGGTTTCTTACAGACAGCAGATATATGGGTCATGTTTTCTCATCCATTCAGCTACTCTATGTCTTTTGATTGGAACCTTTAATCCATTCACGTTTATAGTTATTATTGATAAGTACTTGATTTTCACCATTTTTATTCTTTATGTCTTTGTTCCTTCTTCCCTTCATATTTGTTCTTTTCACAGCAGTCCCTTTAGAATTTCTTGCATTGCTGGCTTGGTGATAATAAACTCCCTTAGCATCCCCCCCCCTTTTTTTTTTTTAATCTGTGAAGCCCCTTATTTCACCTTCAATTTTGAATAATAGCCTTGCTGGGCATAGTATTCTTGGATTCAGTCCATTGCTTTGCATTACTTTGTATATTGCAAACCATTCCTTTCTGACCTGATGTGTTTCTGTTGAGAAATTAGTTGATATTCTAATGGGAGTTCTCTTGTAGGTAACTTTCTGTCTTTCTCTGGAAGACTTTAATATTCTTCCTTTGTTGTTGGTGTTTACAAATTTAATTATGATGTGTCTTGGTGTTGGTCTTTTTGGGTTCATCTTGTTTGGGACTCTGCAAGCTTCTTGAACTTGTGTCATTTTTTTCTTCCAAATATCAGGAAAATTTTTTGTCATTATTTCTTCAAACAGGTTTTATATTCCTTGCTCAGTATCCTCTCCTTCTTGTATCCTCTCCTTCTTATGCCAATGTTGTTTTGTTTTATGTTTTCCTAAAGCTCTCTTAGGGTGTTTTCCTGTTTTTTATTTTTTTTCCAGTTGCTGCTCTGCTTGTGTTATTTAAAAAAATATATATTTTATTGATTTTTTTACAGAGAGGAAGGGAGAGGGATAGAGAGTTAGAAACATCGATGAGAGAGAAATATCAAGCAGCTTCCTCCTGCAAACCCCCTACTGGGGATGTGCCCAGAACCAAGGTACATGCCCTTGACCGGAATCGAACTGGGGAGCCTTCAGTCCATAGCTTCACACTCTATCCACTGAGCCAAACTGGTTAGGGCTCTGCTTGTGTTTTTTTACTATCTTGTCTTCTAGCTCACTGATCCAGTCCTCAGCTTCTTCTAGTCTACTATTGATGCTTTCTATTGTGCTCTTTTTTGCAACTATGTCATTCTTCATTTCTTTTTGGTTCTTCTTCATTTCCTCTTGATTCTTACACATGTTGTTGAATTTGTCTTGTATCCTTTTCAGCGTTTTTATGACCATTGCTCTGAATTCTTTCTCTGACAAATTGCTTGCATCCATTTCATTAACTTCCTTGTCTGGTTATTTCTCCCTTTTTTTCATATGTGGGTTATTTCTTTGTCTTCCCATTTTCACTCCTCTCAGGGTGCCTGGTGATGTAGCTCACTCTCTATATGTTTACAAAAAGGCACAAAATACAACTCATCAAGACATGACATAGAGCGAATAAAACATGAATATATTCATGACACCGATAACTGCAAATAAAAGTGATCAACAGAGAAAAGAGAATTAGGGGAGAGAAAAGAGTGTATAAATCATACTGAGAAAAGGAAAAATGGTAAGAGAGGAAAGAAAAATAAACAAAAAGAAGGGGAAAAATATATGTATATGGGGAGAAAACTCCACAAAACCAACAACTAACCAAAAAATTCGAACAACAAACATCCAGAAATAAAGGAGGGGAGGTGAATCTGAAGAGGCAGAGCTTATTTCCATAAGGCAAGGTAAAGGAATTGAATGAATGGGGGATGGCCATGATTTATTATAGAGGAGGTAGAAAGAAAAGGAGTATATAAGAAGAAAAGTAAAAAATAAAATATTCAATAAAAATAAGAAAAATAACAATAATTAAACAAAATAATAATTAAAAATATATTAAATCTCTCTATATAAAAGCCTAAGTGAACGTCACAACCGAAACAACCGAATGGACAACCAAACAAGCTGTGTGGGGTGACCAGGCTGGCAGGGGAGTTAGTGAGGGCTGACCAAATGACTGAGCAACAGGCTGCGTGGGCCAACCAGGCTGGCAGGGGGTTAGTGAGGGCCAACCAAACTACTGAACAGAGGGCTGCATGGGGTGACCAGGCCGGCAGGGGGAAGTGAGGGATGACCAAATGACTGAGCAGCAGGCTGTGTAGTGTGACCAGGCTGGCAGCGGGGTTAGTGAGGAATGACCAAACAACTGAACAACAGGCTGTATGGGGCGATCAGGCCAGTCGGGGGGGCAGTGAGGGGCGACCAGGCTGGCAGAGAGGGACAGTGAGGGGCAACCAGGCTGGCAAGGAGGCATTTTGGGGTGACCAGGCCAGCATGGGGAGCAGTTGGGGTTGACCAGGCCATTGTGTGGGGGGCAGTTAAGAGTGATCAGGCAGGCAGGCAGGTGAGCAGTTAGGAGCCAGTGGTCCCAGATTGGGCCTAAACCGGCAGTTGGACATCCCTCAAGGGGTCCTATTTTAGAGAGGTTGCAGCCTGGGCTGAGGGCCCCCTCATGCATGAATTTCATTCACTGTGCCTCATGTGTGTGTGTATATATATATTTATATATATAAATATAAATATAAATATAAATATAAATATAAATATAAATAAATATAAATATAAATATAAATATAAATATAAATATAAATATAAATATAAATATAAATATAAATATAAATATAAATATAAATATAAATATAAATATAAATAATATAAATATAAATATAAATATAAATATAAATATATATATATATATATATATATATATATATATATATATATACACACACACACACACACACAAAAGCCAAGCAACCAGAACACCGGAAGGACCAGAATGAATGGAATGATTGAATGACCGGTTGCTATGATGTGCTCTGTGCCGTCCAATAGGCCCAATTTGGGGCGACCCCTCCCCCCAGCCAGCCCCTGCCCCTGATCTTCCCCCCACCACCCTGACTGGGCCAGGGCCGTCCAGCCAACTGCCCATGGCCCATCCCCCCTGCCAGCTTAGTCAGAGCTGTCTCCATTGGGGAGGCCAGCCAGAGCCCACCAGTTGCACGAGTTCATTCAACAGGCTTCTAGTAAAAAATAAAAAAAAAATCCCTTTCTTTAATCTATCTATCTATATATTCATCTATTTTTGGAAAAGGAGAATAAAGTAGAGTGCAAATAGGCCTGAGTTTGATGAGTGAAACTAATTAAGCTATTAGTAGAACAAAAGCACAAGCAAGGAGAGTCTAAACAAAAGCATAAAATAAAAAAGTAAAACAAACAAACAAACAACAATAAATAAAATTGGCTAATGAAGAATGAGAAAATAGAAGGGTGAATAGACTTGGAGCAGGGGAGAGGAAGTTAGATAAACGAGTTAGGCAATGGAGACTACTATAATAGTAATACACCAATAAAGCAGATAAAGAAGATAAATTTTTAACTAGAAGTAAAAAGAAAGGAGAGAGAAAATCTAAAGCAGGAACAGGAGAAGAGAAACAGAATGAAAAAAGGGGGCAATGAGGAAGAAAGGGTTGGCATAATTAAAAAAATGAGATAGAGTAAAATAATGACAAAAATAAAAATAGAATGTAGAACACTAATCCAAATAAACAACAACAACAAACAATGAAAGGTTAAAATAATAATAATAGTAAATAAAAATAATAAATAAAATAAAGAAAAGAGAAAAAAATTTAGTTTCTTAAGTAAAAGATAAAAAATAAAAAAGTGAAGTAGTGAAGTTTGTTCACTTCAGCTGAGTTTTAATGTCCCATGGGGGCTGATTTAAGTCCCCTCTCTACTGTTCTGTCTGCCTCATCTCAGTTTTCTGCTAGGTAGTCAGCACCATGTTGAAGATCCCAGTAATCCACCACTCCTCTGTGTCAGACACCACAACCTTGGTTTCAGCCAGGCAAGATCAATCTGCCTGCTTTGTTTTCTGCCTGCTATTAGTCGTATTTACATAAGTGTCTATTTATGACATGGTCTCTAGGTGGTGGTGTTTCTGTATTAGTTTCCAGGACCAAATGGCCCCTCAACTCAGTCCCCAAGGGCTCCCTGGAGGTATTCAGAATCCTTGTTTCCCTGCTGACCTCAAGGCTGGGTACGGCTGTGCTGCTAGGAGGAGCCTGGTCTTCAGGAGAAAAAATGTCTGTTCAGGGCTGGAGGGATTGGACTGTCCCAGAGCTGGCTTTTTGATTGTCTCTATTTTACTTGCAAGATTCCACAAAACCACCTTCCCCTGCACCACAGCCTCAGTGAGTGTTTGTAATTGAAAGATCCTATGCACTGGGTTTAGCGAGTAAAAGCACAGAAAATATAAAGATGGAGCAACTGCACTGCTCTGCATCTCTCTCCCTCCGGCACTACATGGCCAGTGCAGAACTGTAGGCTGCCTTTCTGGGCACAGCCTCCCATGGCTGTGGGATTATATCTAGAGTCCCCTGCTGCCAGCGGCCCCCTTCCACAGTTGAGCACTACATGTGTCCCCAAGGGACACAGAGTTGGTGCAGTGCAATCTCCCTCTGACACTCTAGTCCTGGCTGAGTGCATTTCTCCCTCCAGCCAAGATCCCTGATCCCACTGCTCTCCATGTGACCTCTGATCTTTCCGTTCGAGGACTGTCTCAACAGCTGTGTTTAATTTTCCAATTCCAGGTGGATATTATTTGATTTAGCTGTTTCTTCTATCTGCCCCATGAGAAGCCACCAGACCCATCCACCTATTCGGCCAGCATTTTGTCTTCCCCCAGACAAACTTTTTAGGAGCCTGCAGCTGGAGAGGCTGGAGTCTCAGCATTTGTGGGTTCACAGCCAAGATAGCAGATTTCTGGCCAGTGAGGCTGCAGGGTCCTGGGTGGTGTCTGAGGGCTCCTTGGGTGGAGGTGAGGCTGGGCTCCCAGTCACAGCTGCTCTCCCCTTCAAGATGGTGAGGCCTCTGGGGCAGAGCTGGCCACCCCAGGAGAGATTTCAGTGGTAGTAGAGGCTGCCAGCTAGGGGAGCCTGGTCCACCATCCCCCAACAGTCCTGTGGAATATAACTTTCCCTCACTCATACACACACATGCCCCACACATCCATGCACTCTCCTTTCACTCTCTCACTCACTCACACTCTCTTTCTCACTGTCATCCTGCCAGTTGTCATCTTGTATCTCCTCCATCTTGTGAAATTTTATTTCAGATATTGTATTTTCATTTCTAAAATGCTTACTTATTTTTTATAGCTTCCATTTCTTTGCTAAGAATGTCTGTCTTTCCATTAATTTCAAGACTGTTCACACTTCATGAAACACAGCTATCAAAGGTACTTTAAATATTTGTCTGATAATTTCAAAATTTGTGTCAACTAAGGGTTGCCTTTTGTTGATCATATTTTCCTTTGCTACTTTCCAAGATTCTCCTGGTTAGTTCTGTCATGTAATTTTGTCCTGAGCATTTTAATATCCTATTTAATAAAAAGGTAATATGCAAATTAACCATCACTCCATCACAAAGATGGTTGTGCCCAGTTCTCTCAGCCCCGCCGGAGTCCCCCAGTCCTGGGGGGGGGCTGCCGCTGAGAGCGGGCAGCGTGAGCAGCCTGGTGGAATGCTTGCTTCATTGCCATGGCAATGAGGCAAGCTTTCCATGCCCCGCCACTGATGGGCCTCTGGGCCACGGAGAGTCTCTGGGCAGTGGGCGTGGAGCAGCCAGGCCCTGCAGAGAGATACTAGCACACGGATTCATGAACAGGGCTACTAGTTATTTTATGAGATTTAAGTTTTATCTAAAAACTTTGGAAAATGTTGATTTTTTGTTTTTACTTTAGTTGCAAACTGTAATTTCTGACTGATATTCCCAAGTTTTGCCTCATTCCAATGTCAGTTCTACTTTCAAAATCTTTGAAGAACTCTTTGCATTTGCCCTATGTGTGTGCTCCCCATAGGAAAACTGGGGCCTGGGTAGTGAACTATGCCACAGTTCTATCCTCAAAGCCTTTGGTATTTTATTTCTGATCAGTTTCATACATGCACATCTGTAGGTAAATCTAAGGCTTGAAACACAACTTTATGGGGTCACTCTCTTGAGCTCCCTTTTCTCTGCCATCCCTGTGACACTCTTCACCTCTCTAGGGCTTCTCATCCTGGTCCTCTGGCCACAAAGTTGGGGTTTCCACCTCTGCGTTGTCACTCACCTCCTGCAACTGGTTCTGCCTCTGGGGTGAGGTGTAAATTCTGGATGCTAGTGCCAGGACATCCACTGTGTGAGTACAGCTTTGGGACTAAGTGTGTTTCCAGAGGATGAGTGGAAGAGAAAAATCAGGGGTTCACCACCATTCTTTTATCTTTTTTATTTTTTTAAATTGATTTCAGAGAGGAAGGAAGAGAGAGAGAGAGAGAGAGAGATAGAAACATCAATGCTGAGAGAGAATCATTGATTGGATGCCTCCTGCATGCACCAAACTGGAGATGGAACCTGCAAACCAGTCATGTGTCCTTCAGGGAATCGAACTGTGACCTCCTGTTCATAAGTTGACACTCAGCCACTGAACCATGCCAGGCAGGAAACCATCATTCTTTCTGTTCCTCTGAGGCAAGCCCAACAAGTGCTCTGATTAGAGATACAGTTTCTCTTGGTCACACCTGCTGGGAAGTTCTGGAATTAAGATTAAACTAAGTCTAAGACTAGATATGTGGGAGAAAACAAAATAAAACAATGGCCATATTGGTTGTATTATTTTTTTATTTCTTTATACTTTTTTCAGAATTCTTAAATAGTTACACAGATAGGGTGTTGTGTCCTTTCTTCACCTTAACTGGAACCAGAACTGTTCACATGGCTGAATTCATTTCCTCACAGTAGCTGCATTCTCTGAGCATAGCCATGCACTCTAATTCAGCTTTGTGCCCCTGAAAACCTAGCACTCTGTTTAGCATGTCATTGCTGTGGATTAGTATTTGGAAGCTTGAATTACTCCAATTCTTGACAAACAGCTCTTCCTATAAACTGTGTCTTATAAACTACAACCTCTGTCTGTAAATAATTACATAGATGCAAATTTTAGTGTTCTATGATTTTTTTGGAGAGTGTCTCTTCTTACATTTCAGGAAACTAGATTCTTGGGGTTCCAGAAGAATGAAGCAGTATCTCTGTGCTTGGGCCTGGGTTGCATACCATGAATAGCCTGCAGCCATTTTACATTTATGACATGATTTCTTCTAAAGAAATATTTGGGGTCCCTATCACTTATTTGAAGAAAAAGATGATGGAATCTCATATCCTACTTTTCCCCATCCACATGGTCTTGTGCTGGCACAAACGCATATGGGGTAGGTCTCTGTGCAACTTAAAGATATAGAATGAGACTGGATATTATTATTTTAAAAAAGTATCTTAAGATTTGGGGAAAAGAGAAAACAATGAAACTTTAATGAGGGCTATGTATAGTTATAAGTACACTTACTGCAATGGTTTACAATTCCTCTATATCCTTCTGAGCAGAGAGAGAAAAAATTATAAAGATAATCACTTTAATTACTTGGCTGGAAGAAAAGTTGTCACTGATAGACATTATCTACAAATTTGAAAAACTCAGCATATGATTTTTCTGTAAATATAACTACAGAAACATTCATGAGACATTTACAGACCAGTATATGATATACTAGTAAAAAGGTAAACACAAACAAAAACAAATAAAGTCGCATTAACAATAAATCCTATCTAATAAAAGAGTAATATGCAAGCCAAAACCGGTTTGGCTCAGTGGATAGAGCGTCAGCCTGTGGACTGAAGGGTCCCAGGTTCGATTCCGGTCAAGGGCATGTAACTTGGTTGCGGGCACATCCCCAGTAGGAGGTGTGCAAGAGGCAGCTGATCGATGTTTCTCTCTCATCGATGTTTCTAACTCTCTATCCCTCTTCCTTCCTCTCTGTAAAAAAATCAATAAAATATATTTTAAAAAAAAGTTAAAAAAAAGAGTAATATGCAAATTAACCCTCACTCCGCTACACCCACAAGCCACACTCACCAGCCACGCCAACCAGCCAATCAGAGCGAATATGCAAATAAACCCAACCAAGATGGCTATGGCCACAGAGAGCAGGAGGGAGGCTTGGGTTTCCCTGGCAATGAAGGAAGCCAAGCTTTCCGCCTGCCCTTGTGGGCCTAGGCCTCCACTCAAGGCTACAAAGTTTCAATGACAGAAGATACATAAAACCAAACAGAAATGGCGGCAGCCATGGAGCTGGAAAGAGCAGGAGGCTAGGGTTTCCCATGGCGATGGAGGAAGCCAAGCTTTCCACACACCCTGGCCCGCCCAGGCCTCCTCTTAAGGCTACAAAGTTTCAATTATAGAAGATACATACATCCCAACAGAAATGGCTGCCTCCACGGAGCAAGCAGAAGGCTTGGCTCTGCTACAGGCTACAAAGTTTCAATTGTAGAAGATAAATAAACCCCAGATACCAGGGCCTCTGCTTGGGTCCCAGGGGGCATGGCCGGCCTGCAAACCACCACAGGCCCCTCACCCAGGCTGCCTCACGCCCCAAGGGAACCCCCACCCTGATCTGGGACACCCCCCAGAGCAAACCAGCTGGCCCCCACCCATGCACCAGGCCTCTATCCTATCTAATAAAAGAGTGATATGCAGATTGACCATCACTCCAACACACAAGATGGCTGCCTCCATGTGGTCAAAGATCCTGCCACCATGTGGACACAAGATGGCCACCACAAGATGGCCAGCAGGGGAGGGCAGTTGGGAGGGACCAGGCCTGCAAGGGAGGGCAGTTGGGGGCGATCAAGCCTGCAGGGGAGGGCAGTTAGGGGTGACCGAGACGGCAGGGGAGAGCAGTTGGGGGCGACCAGGCCTGCAGGGAAAGGCAGTTAGGAGGGACCCAGGCCTGCAGGGGAGGGCAGTTAGGGGTGACCAGGCTGGCAGGGGAGGGCAGTTAGGGGTGACCAGGCTGGCAGGGGTGCAGTTAGGCATCAATCAGGCTGGCAGGGGAGTGGTTAGGGGGTGATCAGGTTGGCAGGCAGAAGCGGTTAGGAGCAATCAGGAAGGTATGCAGGCGAGCAGTTGGGAGCCAGCAGTCCTGGATTGTGAGGCCCAGTGGGATCGGGCCTAAACGGGCAGTCGGACATCCCTCGAGGGGTCCCAGATTGGAGAGGGTGCAGGCTGGGCTGAGGGACACACACACCCCAGTGCACGAATTTCATGCACCGGACCTCTAGTCATATATATGATGAGAAATTAATCATATCTGGGATATTCAGGTAATGTTTTAGCACAACTTAAAGTATGAATACGTTTTCTGGCAAGAGGAAAAAGGACAAAGCATCCCCAGAAAAGGACACATCATATAAAATGCCTAGAGGCCCATACAGCAGGCTGTGTTTGGGGAACCACCAATCCTTGAGAGTTTCTGCTTGGTAAAGTTTGAGGAAGAAAATGATAAGGATGGGTATCATCTGGTGGTGGAAAAGGGTGGCATTTCTAAAATATATAAAAGACTTGGGTGTTTATTCTCCAGACTTGGAGCTTTTGGGAAGTTTAATCAGATCTGCATTTTTGAAAGCTGTCTCTAGTCAGAGCCTGAACTGAGGGCGTTGAAACTGGGGAAAGTGCCCCAGCTGTGTGATGATGAAAAGAGGAATTAAGTCAATGGCAGGGGGATGGAGAAGCAAAGGCCAATGAGAAACTGTGGACAGACACACTGGAAGGATGTGGAGACTGCACATGTGAGATGATTACCCCAAGGCTCTGAACTGGCTGCTTGTGTACATGTGGGTTCCACAAAGGGGGAAAGAAAATCCATGAAGAAGAGATGTTTTAGTAGGGTAAGTAACATGGTGAATTCTGCTTTGAACAGGCAGTATTTGGGATGTCTGTGGAAGTTCACAGTGGAAATGAAACTGCCAATTAGGAGATTTTAAATGGGAATTTAAGGAATATTGTAGTGTAGGTGGTTGTTAAAACCAAAAAGACAAATGCAATGTCCTTGTGAGGTAGGCTATTTACAAGAAAAAAGGCCAATGACAGAATCCTGTCTGAGGTTGTGAGAGAAGGGTCTGTAGCAAAGGAGAACCCTCGGCATAGAATGGAGGACAGAAAATGAGGGGAAGGGCTGGAAAACAGTGGTGGTATGGAGTGTAAAGGAGGGGAGCTGTGAGAATTGGAGGGTGGGGAAGGAAAGGGAACAAAATTAAAACCCTGTTAAAGGTCAGGGACCCAGCAAGGCAGACACTGAAAGGTCTGATCATCTGATCATATTTGGTTGAGAGGAGGTTTATGACATTTGCTTGGCATGGTGGTGCAAAAAGGAGATTTTACGGATTCAGGCCTGAGAGTTAAAGAAGCAGACAGGAATGTGCTGGTCCTTTGGAAGGCTTCAGTGAGGAGGCAAGGAGAGAGCAGGGTTCCCACTGACACCCCCTGGTTCAGCATCAGTTACCTTAACACAGGCTGTGGCACAGACTTCCCCTTTCACTCATTGAAACCAATTTATGTTTTCAAAGCTTTAGTTATAGCAGAACTGACTAACTTTTCTGACTCCCTGATGACCCTTTTGTCTTATGTGTATTTTTATCTGCCATGTCACTATCTTGATTATCTATCTGCTACCTGAACCCACTGTGTGTCTCTGAGCTTCTGTTCCGTGCCTGGGCCCCCATATTTACTTCTAAGATTTATGGTTCTCAGCACCTGCCTGTCTGTTTATAGTAGCCTGAAAATATTATCTCCACCCCAAGGGCCTCCTCTTTCTCACTGGCTTTTTTGTGAGAAGACCATTTGTCTAGAGTATGGCTCTCAATATTGGTTGCACTTTAAAATCAGCTAGGGGCTTTGAACGATTCCAGTGCTCATTCCTCGTCCCAGACCCATTACTCAGAATCTCTGGGGATGAGGTTCAAGATCAGGAATTTTAAAGCTCTTCTGGTATTCTAATGTGCAGTCAGGTTGAAGAACCACTGGGCTAGAGTGGGACTTCTCAGACATTTACATACATAAGGATCACCTGAGGTTTGGCAGAAACTACACAGTGCCTTCTCCATTTCATACAAACTCCTAGGTGTTGCTGCTGCTGGTGGTCCAAGGGCCGCACTTTGAAGAACAAGGTCTACTAGGTAATCATGCACTGTCTTTCACCTTATTTATCCTCAGAGTGCCATGTTTTATCTGCCTTAGAGGATCGCTCCCCTGGGACTGCAGCAGGGGAATGTGACTGGGAACCAAGACCTGACTTCTCCGGTGAGGTCGTCCAGCTGGTGGGGCGCTTACTAGATACCCTGTGCTCATTTACTCTTCAGCTCCGGTGACAGGACTCATTCTCAGAAACACTGCCCAGGGAGGTGAGCTTATTCTTGAAAGCCAATGAGAGCACAGGAGTGAAAGGTCCTGCTATTTTGGATGTAGAAAATCAATTCCTTTTTCTGTCACATACTATAGTCATGAAGATGGTTATAGAATTTTCCTGTGTAGGTAAAGCTACTTTGGTATTTCCTCTGGTTCTGAACAAAAATCAACAGTGAGCTCTTTCTGTTTTGGACAAAGGGCAGAATTGCACTCTGCCGTTCAGAGACTTTAACTGGACCCCAGGCTTCTCATCTTACTGCCCCCACCGCTGTCTTTGGAATTGTCTTTAAAATAATCCTTTTCCTCCAGCTGGTCATGACTAAAGTTGGGGCATAGACCTACACTGAACAGGACCTGCCTCAAGTGAAACTCAGAGCAGCAGCTCTTTCATGCTCTCCATGTTGCTGTGGGCACCCATCTTCAAACTTCAAAATGTGTTGTACTTAGGACAGGGGAAGCTGCTTGGAGGTCTCACCCTCTCATGCTTCTGGATTCCACAAGTTTAATCCCGCTGTATTCCCACCCTAGGAATTATGTAACTTCAGTCCCAGTGGGGCCTTCTGGTCATCTTTGATGTACACACAATGAATGACACATGCCACCTTGAGCATCCTGAGACGAGCTTTGCATCTGTACCAGTGGCTGCTGCTTAGCAACTCCAGGTGGGAGGTGAAAATCAATTGTAAACTGCCCCATTTACTCCCAGGGTTTTAGTCATTCTATCAAGTGTTAACAGAATGAGGGAGAAAACTGTATTTTTATAGATCACCTGTGTACTAGTTGAGACAGATTTGAGGTGCATTGAAATTTATCAAGGTAGTGAGGTCTAGACATAGACAGAAACTCCTGTGGGCAGTGTCTGTGCTAATAAGGAAATAGGCACCTAAAATTTTGGAGAGCACTCTGAGTAATGCTTTAGGAACTCAGCTGCCCTCCCACCAATGTCCTCAGAGTTGGAGACATGACTGGGAGTAGTTAGAGGTAGTCTAATTACTAAAGAGAAAAAGAGACCAGAAGTCTGAGACTTGGTCAAGTGCAGTCTGAGCATTAGCTGTTAGATGTCAAGTATGACAAATTGTGCTTATCCAAGTGCCAGGAGAGAGCCTAGGCAAGTGCCACTGCACAACTCACAGTGGCATATGGAGGTTCCCTGGGGTTAGGGGGAGGGGAGGGATGCCCCCTGATATGCAAGTGCAGGAGCCTAGGAGGATCACAGGTTTTGGAAACTGTCAGTTGATGAGTTGACAAGATTGACAGCCATATTTGCAGCAAACGTTGTAGCTAGTTCAGTGACTACTCTGAAGCTATGTTCAGTTCCTTCACTTCTTAGCTGTGTCATTTTGAGTATTTCTTTAACCTTTTGACCTTCATATACTTGTCTGTAACAGGGAATTATTGAGGGAGTATTTAATAAGTTAAAAATGTGTGAAGGGTGTAACACAGTCTCTGGCACAGGACAATTGCTTAATAAATACTAATGGTTGTTTTTGTTGTTTTAGTTATTTTTTATAAAATTAGTTATTTTTTATAAAGGATAAATACTGGCTACTATTGGCTATTATGGTCAATGAATTATTATATTGCTTCATAAAATAAAACCCTAAACCTCCAAACTTACTAGTGAAAGAGACTATCCCCTCAGGAAGGGACAGCGGAATGATAGGTGTGACTCTGCCCTGACATTTCTTGCTCCTGAGCTCACCTCTTCCATCACTTTCACCCCTGGCAGGAGTAGAATAGAGATATTGCTTGTACCTTCAATACCTGAGCCAAGAATAAATACAAAAGCTTTCTGATTCCTCTTAGCAGAGAAGAGACAGTATAACTTGTGAAAATGTCACCACAGGAATAACAAAGGGGAAATTAAGAGAAAAATCAAGAAATAAAAAAAATTATCCTAAAAGTCTAATATTCTCTTTGCAGCTCTGAAGTCTCACCATTCATGAGCTATCACAAACAGAGGTCTTTCTGCTGAGATTCCTCATTTCTGGCCTGTCTTCCCCTTTAACCCTTGTCTCCCCAAAGTTTCCTCCTAAATGTTTAGATAGTCTCTCCCACCCCTCGGGGTTTTCTCTCCAATCTCCTCTTTTTATTCTGTGTTATTTTTCTCTGTCAGTGACCTCTGCTGCAGTGATACGATGCAATTCCACTGTGCACCACAAAATAAGTGTATCATATCATAAAACAACACCAAAGTCATGGAGGTTATAACGCCAGGATTAACAGGCATGTATGTACCCATTTTCATCTGCATTTATGGTATGGTCCAGATCCACTTTGGCTTCGCCACCCTGCCTGTGATGTACCCACTCTGTGTGTGACGTTTTAGGTTTTCTAATTGGCAGACTTTGTCACGAAGTAAACTTCTTGTTGAAATGGATCAGAATTTATTTAGGTCTATATCATGCTTATTACTAGCTGATCCAGTAGTTATGGAGCATCTACTGTGTCAGACATTGTGGAAGTGAGTATTGAAGATTAAGTGGACATTGGTCATCTGTGGCTGTTCATGTCTTTTGCACAGTGCCTCTGCCTTGGATAATTTCCACATCCCTATCTAGAAGCTTCTGTAATAACATGGGATCTTAAATATGTTTCCCAGCCTTCCTCTGAGCACATACCTCCTTTTCAGTTTTCCTGGGAAGAGTCGGGGGCTTCCTCTTCTCACAAACACGGTATTTCCCATGTCTCCCTTCCAGGGGCACTGAAGCGAAGCCTCGGAGATCCGTTCCTCTGAGAACTCAGTCGGTGGTGATTCTGGAGCTCTTCAGGCTTCTGATACCAAAGTCTCATTACCCTCGGGCTCAGGGCTTTCTCCATCAAGATCCTTCATTATTTTCCACTGTAATCCAGTGAATCCTTCACATTTTCAGGAAATGCTCCTCTATTTAACTTTTGATCCCCGGTTTTCTTTTAAAGACTCTACATTCCTTTTTGTTTTCTAGATTGAAATGTCCCTATTAACCCCCACAAAGGATACAGAAGCCATTAGCATCATATTACCATATATTGCTACTTTGAAACATTATTATTCCTCATCAAAATCTTTTTGTTGACAGTCAAAACCTTATTTTTACCATCCCCTCCTCTTGTTCCTATAATTGGCATAACTTTCTGTAACTCCTATTTCATTGAGGACTTTCGAATGGGATTGTCAACCTTTCTCAAACACTCCAATTTTTGCCTTCATCTTAACTTTCACTTTACTTAATTTTAGCAACCCACTCCCAAACCTACATTCTATATTTTTAATGGCCCAGAACGTTAGCACAGCTTTTTAGCCTAGGCCTTTACACTGAAACAGTGTATGGCCAAATTGTCCAGATGTCAACCTTTCCTGCCATCTGTCTGGGAACAATTATTCTGCTTGGAGGTTGTAAATACTGTGCAAGCTTAAATAAATGAAAGTAACATCTCCAAAATAATCAACTTCCACATTATATTTGAAGATGTGAATAATATTTATTATAAACAAAATAGGCTCATTTTTACAAGTAGCTCTTAGAGAAAATCATTTCTTAAGGCCTGTCAAAATTTATGTATCATAATTTTCTTATTTTACATACTGGTTTTATACTCTGTAGAGAATTAAAAACACCAATAAAACCAAATATGTATGTTCTTATTCTGCCTATCCCATATGGGATGAGCAAATATCTAAGTGAATTATTATATGCTGAAAGGTTATATTCTACACGTGCACATTTTGAAGGCAGGTCCTGAACTTTTTGTTGGGTGACTTTTATTATTGATTCAATCTCCTTACTAGTAATCAGTCTGCTCAGATTTTCTCTTTTTTTTCATGATTCAGTCTTGGTAAGTTGTATATTTTTAGGATTTACTCATTTTTCTTAGGTTGTCCCATTTGTTGGCATATAATTGGTCATACTAGTTTCTTATGATCTTTTGTATTTCTCTGGTATGAGTTGTAATATTTGCTCTTTCATTTCTGATTTTGAGTCCTCTTTCTTTTTTATCCCTTGTAGGTCTCAGTAAAGGTTTGTCAAATTTGTTTCTCTTTTCCAAAATTAAGTTATTAGTTTCATTGATCTTTTTTAATCTCTTTTAGTCTCTTTCATTTATTGATACCTTTATCTTTGTTTATCCTTTCTTCTACTACCTTTGAATTTTTTTCTTCTTCTTTTTCTAGTCCCTTGAAGCATAAAACTAGGTTGTTTATTTGGGACATTCTTCTTATTTCTTGAGGTAGGTATTTATCTCTATGTACTTCACTCTTAAAACTGCTTTTGCTGTATTTCATAAGTTTTGGTATGTTGTAATACATTTTCATTTGTCTCAAGGTATTATTTGATTTTTTCTTTGATCCACTGGTTGGTTAGTATCATATTGTTTAATCTCCACATATTTGTTAAATTGATTTGTAGTTTCATATAATTGTGGTTGATAAAGATGCTTGATATAATTTTAATCTTCTTAAATCTATTAAGGCTTGTTTTGTGTCCTAACATATGATCTATCGTGGAGAATATTCCCTGTGCCCTTGAGAATAACATATATTCTGTTGCTATTGGACAGAATGTTCTGTATATGTCTCTTAAATCCAGCTGGTCTGATGTGTTATTTAAGGCCATTATCCTTTCTGATTATCTGTCTGAAGATCCATTCATTGTGAAAGTGGTGTATTAAAATCCCCCACTACTATCAAATTGCTCTTTATTTCTCTGTGGGAACCCTAATTAGAGTACACCAATTTGAGTGTGGGGGCCCTGTCCAGAGTAGCTGGATGTTCAAGGCCAATTTGCCATATGCAAGTGCAAAAGCAAAGACACAGCAATCTTACTGTATGCACTGCACAGACATACCTTTCTATAACCCAAATATTGATGTCACTATTTGGCAAGAAGCCTCTTTTGTCTGAGTTAGTGTAAGCATGTGTTACTGACCAGTCGGTGGGCCGCTACTTTGTATGGCTCCTGTGTTTGCTACTGCTGCTTTGTAAGCTACTTTGAAGAACTGTTTTGTCTAATGGCTCCTTGTTAGCAATGGCTACTTGGTCTACAATAAAGTCTCTCTTATATGCCTATGACTGCTCGCATCTCTGTCTAATACCCAGCGGCTGAGACCCTGTACTCCTGCAGTTGGCATAGTCAGCAGGATCAAGGAGGAACTTACTCCAACAATTGGAGCATTGAGCATGTTTCAGGAGTAAGTACTCTGACATTCTGTCATTGGGTTCATTAAAATTTGCTATATATATTTAGGTGCTCTTGTGTATGGCAGCAGCTGCAAACGCTGGGGCACTAAACAATGGTGCAAGTTTCTTTCAAAGAGATTCTGATGACCTAGAGCAAAGCAGAAGAACATGCAAAAGTGAGATCCATTGTCTTCATTCCTGCAGAGTATCTCAGGGGCTCCTTGAGGTGTGCCAATCAGAGGCCTTTCCCTCAGGTCAGAGCTGCAAGACCAGCCTCATTCACAGAGCAACTCAGGGTGTGTAAGTAAGCCCTGATAGCTTTTTCTTTTTGATAATATAAGTGCCTGACAAGCTTTACTTCCAAGCACATCTACTTCAAAGACATTGCCAGCCTTAAGTCTAGATAACAAGCCAGGCCCAGCCCACCTCACTCCCCCAGCTCATTAATTTTATAATTCTTGCTTATTTTTGATAACTGTTTTATTTTGTGTCCCTGCCATTTGGACATATTGTTCTTTTTCTTTATTATGCTTTAACTTTCTGTTCCTAATTTTTAAATTCACCAATAAAGAGTATGCCCATGAAAGCCGAGGCCCCCACTCTTGACCCCAATAAAAGCAGACCCCCAGACCCATGTTCTCTCTCTCTCTCTATCTGTGACCTCATGGTATGGCCCCAGGTGTGCAATAATTTCCAGGACTTGAAATTAATAAACCTTCTTTCCTTCAAAATCTCCTGATGGTAAATGCTGAGGGTGTCTTGCAACTGTAATAAGAACCACAGGCACCAGTCACAGCAGTGGTCATCATTGGGCTGAGATCTTCATAAAATGGAGTGTGTTTCAGATGGTTCTCTGGGCTTTATCCTGGGTAGTAGCTGCTAAGATCTCTCTCTAATTGTCATAGTCCCATGGGACCCAGGAGACACCCACTGGCCCTCAGAGTCAGGCAATCAAGGGGTATTCCCTGGACTGTAGCCACCAAAGCTGAAAATACATAAAAACCAGGCCACCAGACAGGAGTAAAAGCAATCCTTAGGCTATCCTGGCACTCTGGAGGCTGGCAGAAGGAGTGCATGACGGTAGCATCCACCTTCCAAGATCTCTGGAGCTTACTTGAGATTTTTAAATTTTTTCTTAATATAGAAATTAATTGTAATATTAGCACTGATTTTGCTGCATTCCATAAATTTTAGTATGTTGTATTTCCATTTGATTTGTTTCAATATTTTTTAAAATTTCCTTTATTTTATTTTTACTCATTGCTTATTCAGGAGTGCTATGTTCGTTTCATATATTTGAGGATTTTATGGCCTTCCTTCTGTAATTTAATTTTATAGTGTTACTAGAGGCCTGGTGCACAGATTCATGTACCAGTGGGGTCCCTTGGCCTGTCCTGTGGGGATCAGGCCAAAATGGGCTCTCTGACATCCCCCAAGGGATCCAGGATTGCAAGAGGGCGGTTCTCTGGTGAGCACCCTGGAATTGGGCTCCCTCCTCTCTGGTCACCTCATCTAGGCAGCTCCTGCATTGAGTGTCTGTTCTCTGGTGGTCTGTGCATGTCATAGCTACTGCCTTGTCGGCCAGTCACTTAAGCTTTTATATATATAGACTAGAGGCCTGGTGCATGAAATTTGTGTACTGGGGGCGTGTCCCTCAGCCCAGCCTGCACCCTCTCCAATCTGGGACCCCTGCAGGATCGGGCCTAAACCAGCAGTCGGACATCCCCCTCACAATCCAGGACTGCTGGCTCCTAACTGCCTCTGCCTGCCTGCCTGATCACTCCCTAACCGCTCCCCTGCCAGCCCAATCACCCCCAACTGGCCCCTGCTACCGCCAGCCTGATCACCCCCAACTGCCCTCCCCTGCAGGCCTGGTCCCCCGCAACTGCCCTCCCCTGCAGCCCTGGTCGCCCCCATGATTCTTTGTATTTTTTTGGAATGAGGTGTTACCTTTCTTTTATTTCTGATATTTATTACTCTGTTTTTCTTGCTTAAAATGCTGAATGTGTGTCTGTTAATTTTATTTGTATTTTCAAAGAAACAGTTCTAGTTTCAGTGATCTTTTCTGTGGTCATTTTAGTTTCTAGCTTATTTCTGTTCTGATAATTACTATTTACTTCCTTTTAGTTTTGGCCTTTGTTTGTTCTTCTTTTTCTAGTTTCTTAAGGTATAATGTTAGATCTTTTATTTTGAATTTGTGTTTTCATTTCTTGAGGTAGGCCTGTATTGCTATTAATTTCCCTCCTAGATCCACTTGTCTTACATCCTATATGTTTTAGTATGTTGTATTTCTGTTTTAATTTATCTCTAGATATCTTTATATCTTCTTTGATTTATTTGATAATGCATTGTTTGTTCAGTAGCATGATGTGTAATCTGCACCTTTAATGTGGTTTTTCTCATTTCCTTCTGGTAATTGATTTCTAGTTTTATACCATTCTGCTAGGACAATATTCTTGATATGATTTCAGTCTTCTTGTATTGTGACTAGTTTTGTGGCTCATCATGTTATCTTTCATGTGCACTTGTGAAAAATGTATTTTCTGCTGCTTTTGGATGAAATGTTTTCGATATGTCTATTAAATTCACCTGGCCTAATGTGTCATTTAAGGTACATATTTTCTTATTGATTTTCTCTCTGGATAATATACTCATTGATGAAAATAAGATATTACAGTTTCATACTATTACTTCACTAGCTTAATTTTATTTCCTTACATGTGTGAATATTTGCTTTATATATTTTGATGCTCTTCTTTTGGATGCATATATATGTAAGTGTTATTTTTAGTATAAAACAAGTATTTACAAGCCAAGCACACAGAAAAATGCAAGGAATAGAAACTCTTGCAAACTCTTTATTTTTTTTATCATTATGAAGTTATCATCTTTGAGTTTAAATACAATTTTTAAAGTCTATTTTGTTTGATATAAATATAGCTACTCCAGCTTTCTTTACATTTCTACTTGCATGGAATATATTTTATACTTTTCTTTTTACTTTTTTCTTTATTGATTAAGGTATTACATATGTGTCCTTATTTCCCATTGCTCCCCACCCCCCTTCTCATGTCCTTACCCCCCTGGTGTCTGTGTCCATAGGTTATGCTTACATGCATGCATACAAGTCCTTTGTTTGATCTCTCCCCCATGCCCCTACCCTCCCTTACCTTCCCTCTGAGGTTTGAGCATCTGATTGATACTTCTCTGTCTCTGAATCTGTTTTTGTTCATCAGTTTATATTGTTCATTATATTCCACAAATGAGTGAGATCATGTGATGTTTATCTTTCTCTGACTAACTTATTTTGCTTAGTATAATACTCTCCATCTCCATCCATGTTGTTGCAAATGGTAAGAACTCCTTTTTTACCGCAGCGTAGTATTCCATTGTGTAGATGTACCACAGTTTTCTAATCCACTCATCTGTTGATGGGCACTTAGGCTGTTTCCAATCATAGCTATTGTAAACTGTGCTGCCATGAACATAGGGGTGCATATATCCTTTCTCATTGGTGCTTCTACTTTCTTGATATATATTCCTAGAAGTGGGATCACTGGGTCAAATGGGAGTTCCATTTTTAGTTTTTTGAGGAAACTCCATACTGTTCTCCACAGTGGCTGCACCAGTCTGCATTCCCACCAGCAGTGCACCAGGGTTCCTTTTTCTCTCCATTCTCACCAGCACTTGTCATTTGTTGATTTGTTGATGATAGCCATTTTGACAGGTGTGAGATGGTTCCTCATTGTTGTTTTGATTTGCATATCTCAGATGATTAGTGACTTTGAGCATGTTTTCATATGTCTCTTGGCCTTCCTTCTGTCTTCTTTCGAAAAGATTCTATTTAGGTCCGTTGCCCATTTTTTGATTGGGTTGTTTAATCTTCCTTTTGTTAAGTTGCATGGGTTCCCTGTAAATGTAGGAGATTAAACCCTTATCAGAGACAACATTGGCAAATATGTTCTCCCATGCAGTGGGCTTTCTTGTTGTTTTCTTGATGGTTTCTTTAGCTGTACAGAATCTTTTTATTTTGATGGAGTCACATTTGTTTATTTTCTCTTTAGTTTCCATTGCCCTAGGAGCTGTATCGGTGAAGGTATTGCTTCTTTGGCATATGTCTGAGATTTTGCTGCCTGTGGATTCCTCTAAGATTTTTATGGTTTCCCAGCTTATGTTTAAGTCCTTTATCCATTTTGAGTTTATTTTTGTGTATGGTGTAACTTGGTGGTCTAGTTTCATTTTTTTGCATGTACCTGTCCAATTTTCCCAACACCATTTATTGAAGAGACTGTCTTGACTCCATTATATGCTCTTGCTTTTTTTGTCAAATATTAATTGAACATAGTGGTTTGGGTTGATTTCTGGGTTCTCTATTCTATCCCATTGGTCTATATGTTGTTCTTGTGCCAGTACCAGGCTGTTTTGAGGACAGTGGCTTTGTAATACAGCTTGATATCTGGTATTGAGATTTCTCCTACTTTGTTCTTCTTTCTCAGGATTGCTGTGGCTATTTGGGGTCTTTTTTTATTCCAGATGAATTTTTGGAGAGTTCATTCTAGGTCTGTGAAATATGCCATTAGTATTTTAATGGGGAGTGCATTGAATCTATAGATTGCTTTGGGTAGTATGGACATTTTAATGATGTTGATTCTACCAATCCATGAACATGGTATGTTCTTCCATCTATTTATGTCTTCCACTATCTCTTCTTTCACTGTCCTGTAGTTCACTGAGTACAGAATTTTTACCTCCTTAGTTAAGTTTATTCCTAGGTATCTTAATTTTTTGTGTGTGCAATGGTAAATGGGATTGTTCTCTTAATCTCTATTTCTGTAAGCTTACTATTGGTGTATAAAAATGCCATAGATTTCTTGGCATTAATTTAGATCCTGCTACATTGTTGAATTCATTTATTAAGTCTAATAATTTTTGATGGAGTCTTTAGGGTTTTCTATGTGCAGTATCACGTCATCTGCAAATAAGGACAGTTTTACTTCTTCTTTTCCAATTTGGAAGCCTTTTATTTCTTCTTCTTGTCTAATCGCAATGGTTAATACTTCCAGTACTATGTCTAACAGGAGTGGTGAGAGTGGGCATCCCTGTCTTGTTCCTGTTCTAAGGGGAAATGTTTTTAGTTTTTGCCCATTGAGCATGATGCTGGCTGTGGGTTTGTCGTATATGGTTTTTATTATCTTGAGGTATGATCCTTCTATTCCCACCTTGCTGAGAGTTTTTATCAAGAAAGGGTGTTGGATTTTGTCAAATGCTTTTTCTGCATCAATTGATATGACTATGTGGTTTTTATCTCTCAATTTGTGTTATGTGATGTATCACGTTTATTGATTTGTGGATATTCTACCATCCTTGCATCCCTGGGATAAATCCTACTTGGTCATGGTGTATGATATTTCTGATGTACTGCTGGATTCGATTTGCTAGAATTTTGTTGAGGATTTTGGCATCTATATTCATGAGGGATATTGGCCTGTAATTCTCTTTCATTGTGTTATCTTTATCTGGTTTTGGTATTAGGGTGATGCTGGCTTCATAGAAGGAGCTTGGAAGTGCTCCTTCCTCTTAAATTTTTTGGAATAGTCTGAGGAGGATAGATTTTAGTTCTTCCTTGAATGTTTGGTAAAACTCCCCTGTGAAGCCATCCGGCCCTGGGCTTTTGTTTGCTGAAAGCTTTTTAATGACTGCTTCAATTTCTTCCATAGTTATAGGCCTATTGAGATTTTTAGATTCTTCCTGATTGAGTTTTGGAAGGTTTTATTTTTCTAGGAATATGTCCATTTCCTCCATGTTGTCTAGTTTGTTGGAATAGAGTTGTTCATAGTATTTTTTAACAATCCATTGTATTTCTCTGGTGTCTGTTGTTATTTCATTTCTGATTTTGTTTATTTGGGTCCTCTCTCTTTGCTTCTTGGTGAGCCTGGCTAGAGGTTCATCAATCTTGTTTATCCTTTCAAAGAACCAGCTCTTGGTTTCATTGATATTTTGTGTTGTGTTTTTTGTTGTTGTTGTTGTTGTTTGTTTGTTTCGTTTTTTGTCTCTATGTCATTTATTTCTGCTCTGATCTTTATTATCTCCTTCCTTCTGCTCACTCTTGGCTTCTCTTGTTGCTCTCTTTGTAATTCTTTAAGTTATAGAATTAGATGATTTCCTACCATTTTTTGTTTTGTTTTTTTGAGGTAGTCCTGTAGAGCTATAAACTTCCCTCTCAGCACTGCTTTCATTGTGTCCCATAGATTTTGGATTGTTGTGTTTTTATTGTCATTAGTTTCCAGGATGTTTTCAATTTCTTCTTTGATCTCTTTGGTAACCCAATGATTGTTTAGTAGCATGCTATTCAGCTTCCAAGTGTTTGAATTGTTTTTATTGTAGCTTATTTCTATGTCATTGTGGTCTGAGAAGATGCTTGATATGATTTCAATCTTCTTGAATTTGGAAAGACTTTGACTGTGACCCAATATATGGTCTATCTTTGAAAATGTCCCATGTGCACTTGAGACAACTGTATATTCCATGGCTTTGGAGTGTAATGTTCTGGAGATGTCAATTAAGTCCATCTGATCTAGTAAGTCATTTAGGATTGCTGTTTCTTTGCTGTTTTTTTGTCTGGATGATTTATCCAGTGATGTCAGTGAGGTATTAAAGTCCCCTATTATGATTTTATTGTCAATCTCTCCCTTGATATCTTCTATTTTTTATACTTTCACTTACAGTCGATGTATATTATTATTTGTGAAGTGAATCTCCTGTAGACAAATACATTGATGGGTATTTATAAAAAGTGTATTAAAAGAGGTGAAAGAAATTAAGAGATTCAAATTAATAGCTATAAGAAGTCATAGGGATGTAAAGTACAGCATAAAGCAATATAGTCAATAATACATTGTAATAACTCTATAAGGTATCAGTTGGTTACTATATAAATGTCTAAACACTTCATTGTACATCTGAAATGAATATAATATTGTATGTCAACTCTAATTTTAAAATAAATATAAAATGTATTCAGCTGCTCTAAGTCTTTTGATTGGTGAAGTTAGTCCATTTACATTTAAAATAATTAGTGATAATTTTATACTTATTGCGATTTTGTTAATTGTTTTAGCTGTTTTGTTGTACATCTATCCTTTTCTTCTCTTTCTTCCCTTTTGGATTGATGGCTTCCCTTAGTAGTATATTTAGATTCCTTTCTTATTTCCTTTTTTTGTATTTACTACAAGTTTTATCTTTGTGATTATCATGAGGCTTCCATATAACATCATATGTAATTAACAGTCTGTTGTAAATTGATAGCAACTAAAATTGGACACATTTCAAAGCTTTACTTTTTTTGTGTCCCTCTCCCATATTATATATTTGATGACAAATTAACCTTTATACTTGTTTTATGATTGATCCACCTCTTTTATTACATTTTTACCTTCTCCAGTGAGTTTTTTGTGTATTTATTTCTTTTTGTTGAAATTCTCACTATGTTCATCCATTCTTCTCTTGAGTTTGGTGAGCATCATTATGATGTTTACTTTGAGCTCATTATCAAGTAAATTACTTATCTCTGATGTGTCTTTTTTTCTTAGGTGTCATTTTATTTTTTCATTTGGAACATACTCCTTTGTCTCCTCATTTTGCCTAATTCTCTGTATTTGTTTTAATGTATTAGGTTAATAAGGTACTTCTCACAGACTTGAAGAAGTGGCCTTATGTAGGACATGTTCTATGGGCCACAAGCATCTGGTGCTCAACAGATGTCCCCCATGTGGGCTGATTGTATCTGGACCACAGCTGTGGCATAAGAATGGGCAAGGCTCTTGCCTGGCCAGATTGTGACATGGGACTCAGACTACTGTGGTGTGTTAGTAGTCAGGACTGGCTCTCATCTGTGCTGTGGGGTTTATGTGTGACTGCTATGGTGTATTAGTAGCCAAAGCTAATGTCCAGCCTGGGTAGGAGGTGTATCCATGGTACAAAGGTGGGTGGGGCTCTTGGTGGGCCATGTCCACTGACACTAGCAGGTTAGAGGGAGAATTCCAAAATTACACCTGCCGGTGCTGGTATTAGATAGAGTGAGATATCACAAATGTATCCTGCCTCTTCAGCAGACACTCCAAGTGTGTCCCTTTAACCTATTGTCTGTACACTTTTCACACTGGTGTTTTTGTACTGGTTTCTGGATTAAGTGGGTGAGCTCTTTAAGAGAGTGTTTTGTTTTTTTCCCCATTTTCCAATAGTTCTACCATTTTCCTAGAAGCAATCTTCATTGCTTTACAAAACCAGGTGTTCTGGGGGTTTGTATCTCCTGTGTAGAGGGTGCTTGATGTGGAGTCAACTCCCTCAAGGAAAAAGGACCTTTGAAACTCCTCATGATTGTATATTTCTACAGCTAAGGTGTGACTTTTACCTGGTGAAACTGTTTGTTTCTGCCTCTCCTTTCTGATTTTTTATCTTTTGTTGTGGAAGGTCTCTTCATCCAATTTTCAGGTCTCTTCAGAGGGAGTGATATCATATGTAGTTGTAGATTTGTTTGTGTCTGTCAGAGGAGGTGTGTTCAAGATCTTCTCGTTCTCCATCTTGAACCCCTTCAGTGTATCTTTTTACAGTTTTTTATTTGAACTCTATTATTTTTTATACTAGAGGCCCAATGTATGAACTTTGTGCACTGGAGGTTGTTCCTCAGCCCAGCCTGCACCCTCTGCAATCTGGGACCCCTCAGGAGATGTCCAACTACTAGGATCAGGACTAAACTGCCAGTCGGACATCCCTCTCACAGACTGGAACTGCTGACTCCTAACCACTCACTTGCCTGCCTGCCTGATTGCCCCTAACTGCTTCTGCCTGCCAGCCTGATAACCCTCTAACTGCTCCCCTACCGGCCTGATTTACACCTAACTGCTCCCCTGCCGGCCTGATCACCCCCAACTGCCCTCCCCTACTGGCCTGATCACCCACAACTGCACTGCCCTGCTGGTTATCTTGTGATGATGTGGGGGTGGCCATCTTGTGACAACATGGGGACAGCCATCTTGTGGTGGCCATCATGTGACGAAGTGGGGGCGGCCATCTTGTGATGACACAAGGGTGCGAGGGCCACCTAGGCTTTTATTAGCATAGATAACTACCCCAGTTCTCTTTTTGGTTTTCATTTGCATGGAATCTCTTTCTACATCCCCCTTTTTTCAAGATTATGTGTGTCCTTGAAGTTGAAGTGGGACTTTTGAAGGCAGCATATAGTTGGGTCTTGTTTTTCATCTAGTTAGCCATGCTATGTCTTCTGATTAGATAATTAATTCAAGTACGATTCAAGTACGTTTGATGGAATGGGTAGGTAAAGACTTACTGTTGCCACATTGTTAATTTTTTCCACTGTTTTGTAGTTTTTTTCTTTCTTTCTTTCTCTCTTACTGTCTTACTGATGTTTTTCTTTAGCCATATACTTTAACTTCTCTTTATCTTATGCATATTTACTATAGGTTTTTGTTTTGTGATTAGCCTGAGGCTTACATGATACATCTTAATTAAAAAACAGTCTATTTTAAGTGGGTAACAATGTAACTTTGTTGCATAAAAAACTCATCCCTTTTACATCTTTTTCCCCAACCATTTATTGCATAGCTATTTTTAATACTCTTGTCCTTTAACCTTTATACTAGTGTTAAGTGGCTAACTCATCATCATATTACAGTATTAAGGCACTCTAAACTTGACTAAATACTTAGCTTTACCAGAGAGTTGTATATTTTCATATGTTTTTATGTTACTAACTAGAGGCCCAGTACATAAAATTTGTACACAGGTAGGGTCCCTAGGCCTGGCCGGTGATCAGAGCTGATCTGTGGGGCAACTGGTGGGGCAATTGGGGGGCCCCCGCTGGCACCTGCCTTGGCCGGCCTGGTGCCACCACTTGATGACCATGCCCCCCGACGCCAACACTGGTTGCCTCCCTCTGCAGGGTGACTAGCAGGGCAATCGGGGGTTCACCACTGGCACCTGCCTTGGCTGGCCTGGGGACTGCGGGCTGGGGGCAGCTCCTGCATTGAGCGTCTACCCCCTAGTGGTCAGTGTGTGTCATAGCGACCAGTCGTTCCACTGGTTGTTCTGCTGTTCCACTGGTTGTTCTGCCGCTAGGTCAATTTGCATATTAGGCTATTATTATATAGGATTACCATCCTTTGTTTTCAAAGACGTTTGAAGAACTGTTTCATCATTTCTTGCAAGGCAGTCTAATGGTTAGGAATTACCTCAGCTTTTGTTTGTTTGGGAAAGTTTTATCTTGCCTTAATTTCTATAGGACAACTTTGCTGCATAAAATGTTCTTTGTTGGTCATTCTTTCAGCACATTGTATATCCTACTCCACTCTCTTTCTGCCTGCAAAGTTTCTGTTGAGAAATTTGCTTACAACATTATGAGGGTTCCTTTGTATGAAATAATTAATTGTTTCTCGCTGCTTTAAAAAATTATTTTGTCTTTGACTTTAGACAGTTGTATTATAATGTGAATTGGAGAAGATCATTTTCAGTTGTAATCATGGGGTGATCTATTTGCTTAATAAACTTGGATGTATAGATCTCTAGGTTTTGGAAGTTCTCAGCCATTATCCTTTAAACAAGCTTTCTGTTCCTTTCTCCATCTCTCTTCCTCTTGGGACTCCTATGATGTATACATTGTTTTTATTATTTCTCTTAGTTGTTGATATTCTTATAAGTCCCATAAGCTTTCATATTTCTTTTTATTATTCTTTTCTTTTGCTCCTCTGAGTAACTTCAAATGTTCTATCTAAAAGTTCACTGATTTTTTCTTCTGCTTGGTCCAGTTGGCTGTTAAGCTCTCTATTGCATTCATCAGTGTAGTCATTGTATTCTTCAGGTTTAAAATTCTGTTTAATTCTTTTTCATATTTTCTGTTTGTTGAACTTCTCATTTGTTTTTGTATTGTTTTCCTCATTTTTGTTAAGTTGATTAACTGTGTTCTTTTGTAGCTTCCAGAACATCAGAATTATTTTGAATTCTCTGTGTGGCAATCCATGTATCTCCATTTCTCTGGGGATCAGTTATTGGATATTTATTGTGTTTACATTTGCATAATTGTTCACATTGTCCATAGCCTTGTGTAGGTGTCTGCACATTTGAAGAAGCTTTAACTTCTTCCAGAAGAAGAATGCTGGAATATCTATAATATAATATAATATAATATAATATAATATAATATAATATAATATAAAAAGCCAGCGACGGGAATGCTGTAACTACCGGAATGACTGGTCACAATGACGCCCACTGCAGCCAGTGAACCAGCCCAATTTGGGGGTGGAGCCAGTAGCCAACCTCCCAGGGCTGGTCAGCCAAACTCCTGCAGCCCCTCCCCCTTCCCAGCCCCACCCCAGATCAGCCCTCCCACCCTGATCAAGGGCAGGGCCAACCAGCCAACTGCCTGTGGCCCCTGCTCCCAGCCAGCCCCATCCCCAATGGGCCCACACCACCCCGATCAGCCCACAGCCCCTCCCATCAGCCAGCTCCACCCCTAATTGCCCCCCCCCACTCCCATCAGGGTCAGGGCTGGCCAGCCAACCACCCATGGCCCCTCCCCCAGGCCGCTGGACCCCAATTGCCCCCCCCCATCCCAATCAGGGGTGGGGCCCACTGGCCAATCACCCATGGCCCCTCCCCTCAGCTGGCCGGGCCCTGATCCACCCCAATTGGGGCTGGGCTGGCCAGACCCCACCTGTGTACAAATTCCCACACTGGGCCTCAAGTGCTATAATAATGGGCTTAGTGGTGCAGGGCACCAAGTTCAGGGACATTTGACAGTTCCAGACTTGGGAGTCTGATGTTTCATTGGCTCAGACTTCTGGGTCCACTGTCTCAACAACTACTGGTACATGGTCCTTTGCTAGTACTGTGAAGTCTGCAGTGGCTGAAAAGTCTATAGAGATTCTCAGTGACAACTCTAGTCCTGTGCCTAGAAACCATGGCAGGCAGCATTGGCACCAGGAGCTGGTGATGTGCGCATACTTGGCTGAAGGAGCCAGCCGTAGGTACTTATGTAGAAGCAGGGGCTGGTTGCAAACACACACTTAAGGCCATCATCAGGGATCTGGGCCAACTGGCAGCTGTGGGTGCCCTGTCTGTCAATATGTACTTTTCTGGCTGCAGAGTCTCCCCTTGAGTGCATGCAGAGCAATGGAAGGCAGTGAAGGGAGTTGGGGCAGGCCCATGAAGTTACACAGCTGGAGGAACTTGCTGCAGAGAGAGCAGTGGTGCAGCTAGTGACAGAAACTAGGCCTTGAGTGAGGCTCACTGGCAGCTGTGAGGACTAACTACAGATGAGGCCAGTGGTACAGGCTGGTGGTTGGAGACAGGGTTCGATATGGCCCATAAGCATCTGTGGAGGCCTTGGCTTTTGGGATGCACTTCTGTATCTTCAGGATATCGCTGAAGGTACACACATAGCAGTAGAAGCCTGTGATGGAAATCAGGTTGTGGTGTGCAAGCGCACAGCTGGAGAGGCTAATCCTCAGTGTGGGCACAGATATGGAGTCTAGGCTGGTATTTGGTACTTACACAGTGGCAGCAGTCGGTCCTGGCTGTTGGTGTAGTTCCTGGGCTCTGGCATGGTGGAAGTGGGAGGGAGTGGAGAGGGACTCCAGTGCCCGGCATCTGTGAATGCATAAACCTGTGGAGTGAAAACCCAGTAAAATCTGCAGGGGATCTATGGCTGCTGGGCTGGTTTCTCCAGAGGTGAACACTGCTAGGGTTCTCTGCAAAGCAGGTTCCTGGGCACCTCGGTCACTCCTTGCTCCTAGCTGTCTCTATTTGTTTTGAGTTTAGCAACCTCTGGGTGGGCTGAATTCAGAGAGTCCTTCATGTGATGCCATAATAGTCTGGGGAAGTGGGTTGCTCGCTCACCCTGCTCTTCCTTTCCCATTGAAGAGAACTTTTTTTTTTTTTTAAGAGAGAGAGAGAGAGAGCTTCTTTTTAAAAAAATTTTATTGATTTTTTACAGAGAGGAAGGAAGAGGGATAGAGAGTTAGAAACATCGATGACAGAGAAACATCAATCAGCTGCCTCCTGCACACCCCTTACTGGGGATGTGCCCACAACCAAGGTACATGCTCTTGACTGGAATCAAACCTGGGACCCTTCAGTTCTCAAGCCGATGCTCTATCCACTGAGCCAAACCGGTCATGGCGGGAACTTTTACTAGCTGTGGAGTTCCCACATGGCACTCAGCGGTACTGGCCTGGGTGATGGGTTGATTCCATGAAGCTGTTTTTCCATCCCTTTTTGTTAATCCTCACTGGAGATATTTATTCCATTGATTTTTATTTTTTAGATAGAGTGAAAGGGAGGGAGGAGGAGAGAAGGGAGAGAGAAAGAGAGATATCTACGTGAGAGAGACACATCGAGAGGTTGCCTCATGCACATGCCCCAACCAGGGCTGGGGATCCAGCCTGCAACCCATGTACGTGCCCTTGACCTGAATCAAACCTGTGACCCTTCAGTTCACTGACTGATGCTCTAATCACTGAGAAACACTGGCCAGGGCTCAATCCCTTTTTGTGCAGTTATTCTCAGGCATTTCCACTGTGTTACTAAAGTTACTTAAATGGACTCCTGAGCTCACACAAGGATGTTTTTGAAAAGGGATAGCTCCCTGACAATTTATCTTTGTTGGAGGATGGAGCCTGGGATCTTCTACTCTGCCATCTCAGTTATATTAAATCACCAAATTTTTTTTTCTAGTGCAACTTATCAAATATGAATGCTCTGTTTCACAATAAATACAGTTAGAAGTATTATTATTGCTTGATCTTTTAGTAACCCCCCCCCCAAATTGTTGCCCAGGCTCATAAAATTGAATACACAATTCTGTTTCCAATCCAAAAATACTCTTAAAGCCTCCAAGCCTAAACAGTCATGGTAAGTGTGTGCTCAGTAATATCTGGAATGATGGTTCTGACCCACGGACTTACTAATATCCCACTGAAGAAAGATATCTGAGGTCCCTGAGTCTCTAAGCATCTCTAAGTTTTCTTTGTATAATCACTGTATTAATATAGACAAAATAGTGGTTTTAAGGTATAGGGATTGACTTCCCTTCCCATCTGTTTCTCAATGATGAAGAACCAGAATGGACGGTGTATGCAGTATTGTTTCTTCTGTATCCGAAATGAGCTGAAATACCTCTCATAAGGGAACTACAATGGGCAAAGGCAAGGAATCTCATGCTTTACTTCCATCTCTTTACTCAATTCAATTCTGGCATATTTATAAGGGTCATAAATCAGGACACTTCCCCTGAATTATTTGAAGTCTTTTATAAGATGTGTTTGAAACCAATAGCATTTTCTACAGACAAGAGGACAGGCAAATAAGCAGACTCCACATAAATAATGGCGTTCACGTTCTCATGGAGGCTTTTCCTCCAGTGGAGAGTGAGAGACTACACAGAATATGGTCTCTCATACCCACTCACATGATGACAGTCGTCTTGGATAAGCAATGCTTTTTGCTGCAAAATTAAAAAATGTTCTCCTTTTTTGCTCTTGTTTTAGTTTATTTTAGTTTATATTTTGTAGACATACCTAAACATGGCCTTAAAAGCCATGACAAAGTTATGCTGTTAGAATATTAGCAGAGTTGATATACTCAAATATCAGGAACATACATTTTTATAAAAATGGAAGTGTGTATAACATTTCCCTTCCTCAAATTCTCAAAAAGGGGCTTTTGTAGATTTGCCACCTTTATTCTACTGACCCAGAAACAGAGGGAAGACACAGGACTGAGAAAGACAGAAATAACTCATCCCTCTTTATATAGGGAAGGTCAAAAGAGGGTCACAGATAGACCCTGGCCAGAAACCTTTGGAGATAAATCAGAAGGGATACAGGGTAGGGCCAGGTACTATGGGAATTACAGACGTATTTTGATAAAATTTGACTATATGTGAAGTGCTATAATTTTTTCTTTGTTACTTCTTATATTTGAATTTATATTTATCCTGACTGGAACATTATTCAGTAACTAGAATACTCAACCTAAATACAGAATGACAAACTTTTAATTCTGAACTGCTATGCTATCAGTTAACCAACTCTCTAGCTACATTAAAAAGAAGAAGAAGAAGAAGAAGAAGAAGAAGAAGAAGAAGAAGAAGAAGAAGAAGAAGACAAAAGGTGACAGGAATGCACTATGCTAATCAGAGTATTTGCTACTACTCATAGGGATGTTATCCATGGCTGTTTGAGTGGCAAGAAGTGGTGCTCCTCTGTTACATTTTTCAATCAAAATTGGGGCATGGAAGGACAATTTTGCACTTTGTTATATAAAGTTTTTGTTTCAAGCTTAAGGGAAATACAGATTTTGCTTAAAAATAAATGTGTCAAGTTGTAGAAACTTTGTAATGTTTAAATAGGCTGACTCAGGAATTGGGGGTCTCCTTCACCAGTACATTCCAATGTGCACTGAAGGATCACCTGATGGGAGGGAGTAGGCAAGCAGAACCTAGTGGTCCAGAAATTTTTAGCAACTCTTGCAGGATTACAGTGGATCCCTTTTCCTGGGAAAAACTTTGAAGAGGAAAGCAAATGCTACCAATACAGCTGCCACCACTGCATCTGGTTTCAAAGTCACCACGATTGCTCATTGTCTCCCTTCTCTGCTATCCAATCTAATTTCCTTCACCCTGAGCTAGCACGTCTTGCTTTTAGTAGCTGACTTCATCCCCAAGGGCACTGAGAGTGGGCTGCCATGTGTCTTTTCAGGCTGATTTGTTGCTCTTGTCTATTTATCCTCCCAAATAAGCAAGGCAGTATCAAAAGGTGCCACAGTAATCACTTGAATGTCAAGTTGAATCGTTTCCACTGAAGCAGTGTCTCAGTTGAACGTTAAGCAGGCTGTCTCCATGCTCTGAGCACAGGCAGATTCTGGGTCACATGTTGTAAAATATGGCCAAAGTATCACATCGTCACAGGCTTACTCCCTTGCATTCTTGGCTATAAAGTCATTCTTGTGGTTTGATGTGAGGTTATGAAGGACCCAGTGTTGGTGAAGCAGCACTCTATAAACTCTTAGATAGTAGTGCTGTCAAGAGAGTCAACACATACCCAGAATATATGTATAGTCTATTCTTGTCAGAACTAACTGCTTACTCTCCACAGTGAAAGAAGCCCTATAAAAAAACTTGCCACCAGATGGCCTGTTGGTTTTCTCCAGGAATGATGCCATATCAGGACTCAATGTTGGTCTCTGTTACCAGCAGACTGGACATTTGGGGCAATAGTATTTATATTGGTCTTAGTAAGGAAGAACTTGTGTTGTCAGTTTCATCTAAAGCCTCTATCTCTGCCAGTATGAAAGCTTCATTCATGCACTCAATATGCTTCACTTGAGTGGCCAATGACCAGGGCTGGCCGGTATCTTGTATACTTGATCATTAGTGTTTTTTCCAGAGTACAAACTTTCTAATGGAGAACTCACCTGAGATACAGGATTTAACAGCCTGGCAAGGTCCCCTGGAGATGGTAAGAACTCAATACTAGGATGGCTTCTAGAAAGAAAAAAATTTTGGCATAACTCAATGAAGTTGAAATACTAGGACTGCCATGTGAGACAACCAAGGAAAGGGTTAAATCATTCTGGGAAGTGGCCTTACTGGGGTGAGTATACTAAATAGTGCTTGAAATTCAGTGGCACTTTCCTCTGTAGGCCAAGGCAGTGGTAGTAGGGCTCACTGATAGGAGATAGAATGAAAGGAGACAGCACTCAAGAGAAGATGCTTAACTATCAGAAGGCAGTAGACACAATTATTGTAATAAGCAGCTGGGTGGTCATGAAGGGGGATTGACTCACAGAGAGGTATGGAGGTAGTTAAGGCATACAATGTTCCTGGGTACAGGACTTTCCCCAGGTGAAGGAGGCAGCTGACTCCTTATATCCTGAGTATCCTTGAAAAGATAATGGGCATGGATTTAATTCCCACCCTTTGGGTATTTAAATAAAATCTGTCAAAATTCAGATGGTCCTGTGTATTTTGTTTTTTGTGACCTGGAGGATCCTCCAAGTTCTAAGTGTTATTGCTCCTGAAATATAAATATGTGGTAAGAAAACATTACAGTCTTCCTGACACTCTTGGGTGACTAGAGCCCCATGCTGGGATGTAGTCACTTGGTATAAAATAACTTTTATTATACTTTTGGATCAGATCAATTAACTAAAAAATGGCTACAGAGTTAATTTTCATGATATTGAGTCTCGGAAAATGTGGGTGGGCTCTCACAGGAGCACTGAGGTAAGTTGGTTTCCCATCACTCTACAGAATTGTGTCAGATGTGTAGATTTGCAAAACCACTGTCACAGTCGCAAAACAGAACAGATACATCACCACAAGTTCTAATGCCATTCCCACAATGCTTCGGTTTACAGCCAATTCCACATTTGAGGTATTGGAACGCAATAATTTGAATAGTTCTAGAATGAGTAATGAAGTATGTCTTGACTGATATGATGGGGAGATGTAGACTCATGTAGTTGTTAAATTCCTAGTCAGAGAGGTGACCTAAAGATAATCCTTTACAGAAAGTGACTCGTGACCAAGAAAGGTCAATTAGCTCACCTATGATCAAACAGGAGCAAAACCTGGAAAAAAGGGTAACATCTCCTAGCTTCTCTTTGGGAGACGAATGTAAGAAAATAGAATCCCTACTAGGTGTTCAGCATGAATGTTGATAACTTGCTTTTACTTCAGACTTCATTGTTTAAAAGTATAAATTTTGTTAAATTTGAAGGCAGAGTCAACTAAAGTTAAATTTAAATTGATCTCAGAATTATTTAATATAATAGGGATAAAATAATATAAAACTGAATCAAATATGCATGAAGCCATAAAAACATGTATTTATTTTATACTATGTTTTTTTCAAGGTTTTCTTGTGTAGTTTATTTGTGGTAGAAACACTTATAGATCTACACTTCAAGCAACTATGAAACACACACTCCACACTGTGTTATATAGGAGATCTCTAGAACTCAGTCACCTGATATAAGCAAAACATTGCATCCTTTGAAAAATTACTCCCCATGTTCCCCAACCCACATCTCTGGCAACCACCTATGAGCTTGAAACTTCATGTAAGTGAAATCATGAAGCATTTGTCTTCCTACAACTGATTTATTTCACTTAGCATAATGTCCTCCAACTTCATCCATGTTGTTGCAAATGGTAGCAGTTTCTTATTTTTTTAAAGAGACATTATGTTCCATTGCATGTACATGTCACATTTTAGGCATTCATCTTTTGAAAGATGGGTTGTTTCCATATCTTGGCTATTCTATCTAATAAAGAAGGAATATGCTAATTGACCCTCATGCCATCACAAAGATGGCGACATCCACAGCCAATAAGGAGGGAATATACTAATTGACTGCCCTGGCCTCAAATATAGCGGTGCCCAGAGCCAATAAGGAGGGAATATGGTAATTGACTGCTACACCCTCAAAGATGGTGGTGTCCACAGCCACAAGATGGTGGTGCCTAGTCCCCTCGGCTCCACTCGCCTGCCTCCGGAGTCCCCCAGTCCCCTCAGACCCCAGCCTCCCAGGGATGGCCCAAGGCACAGGCAAGCCTCAGATGGTGGCTGCCCAGCCACCAAGGGCCTCCCGCAGCTCAGGTAACCAGCGCAGGCTGAGGCTTGCGATGCCGGCAGTGGCAGCAGCAGAGGTATGATGAGGCGTCACCTTCCCCTGATTGCCAGGTCACCTCCCACCCCTGAGGGCTCCTGGACTGTGAGAGTGGGCAGGCTAGGCCAGGGGTGGGCAAACTTTTTGACTTGAGGGCCACAATGGGTTCTTAAACTGGACCGGAGGGCCGGAACAAAAGCATGGATGGAGTGTTTGTGTGAACTAATATAAATTCAAAGTAAAGGAGCGGAGGGGAGAGCAAGAGAACCCTCTGCTCTTTCAGCTCCACGGGCCGGATAGAACGGCCAAACGGGCCGGATCTGGCCCACGGGCCGTAGTTTGCCCACGGCTGGGCTAGGCTGAGGAACACCCCTCCAGTGCATGAATTTTCATGCACCGGGCCTCTAGTTATGAATAATGCTGCAATGAACATGGAAAAAAAGATACATTTTTTGAGATCCTGATTTCAATTCTTCTGGATACATATACAGAAATGGGATTGCTGAGTCATATGGTAGTTCCAGTTTTAATTTTTTGAGGACCTCTATACTGTTTTCAATAGTTGCTGCACCTTTTTGGATTTTCATCAACAGTGTATAAGAGTTTCAATTTCTCCACATGCTTGCCAACACTTGTTATCTCTTTTTCTTTCCTTGAAGGCTAAAGCTAAAGGTTTATCAACTTTATTAGATTTTTCAAAGATATGTTCATTTTCATCTCTCAATTTTACTTATTCCATTTTTATTTTTATTTCTTATTCTTCTCTATACATTGGAAATTATCTAATTTCAGCCTAGTAACAGGTAAACACAATTCTGTTTCTAGTTATTTTTTAAATTAAATTTCTATTGTTTTAAAAGCTCTTGCATAAACTGACTTTCTGGAGTATTATAGTTCTCTCTGAAAAATGAAATACGGAAAATATTTACTAAACTTAGTGTTATTTAATAGAAGTTTTACTACATAAACTAAAATAAAATGAAAACGATGTTGTTATAAAATGGAAACCTATATAGGTTAGAGTTTTTCTGAGGGCTAAATTTCAACTTAGTGTTGATTAACAGAAAATAGATCATGCGGCATCCACTAATGCTATTCAAGCTCTGTGAACACAAACAAATGGGGTTGAGACTGCAATTTAAGTGCAGAGAACAACTCAGATTGTTCTCTGCACTTAAATCATAACTTGTGCTTTATGCCCATGGCCAGCTATGCCTGGGACATTTTAACCTATATAGAGTAATGTGCTTTCTCGACCTTCATGTTTTTAAATTATATTTTAATTTTTATTGGCATTCGTCAGCACTTCTCCACTCTCATTGCAACATATATAATTATGGGCTTTGAAGACCAGCTTTGGGTGGTTTCCAAATAAAATTTGATTTTTCAAACTCCTATACTTTTTACTACCTTTGTAAAAATTGTTCAAATAGTATTACACTTTTTTTTTCTTTATTGATTAAGGTATACATATGTGTCTTTATCCCCCCATTGCCCCCCTCTCACTCATGCCCTCACCCCCCTGGTGTCTGTGTCCATTGTTTAGGCTTATATGCATGCATACAAGTCCTTTGGTTGATCTTTCCCCTTTACCCCCATCATCCCCTACATTCCCTCTGAGGTTTGATGGTCTGATTGATGCTTCTCTATCTCTGGATCTGTTTTTGATCATCAGTTTATGTTGTTCATTATATTCCACAAATGAGTGAGATCATGTGGTATTTATCTTTCTCTGACTGGCTTATTTCACTTAGCATAATGCTCTCCAGTTCCATCCATGTTATTGCAAATGGCAAAAATTCCTTCTTTTTTACAGCAGCATAGTATTCCATTGTGTAGATGTACCAGGGTTTTTTAATCCACTCATCTGATGATGGGCACTCAGGCTGTTTCCAAATCTTAGCTATGGTAAATTGTGCTGCTATGAAAATAGGGGTGCATATATCCTTTCTGATTGGTGTTTCTGGTTTCTTAGGATATATTTCTAGAAGTGGGATCACTGGGTCAAATGTGAGTTCCATTTTTAGTTTTTTGAGGAATCTCCATACTGTTCTCCACAGTGGCTGCACCAGTTGGCATTCCCACCAGTAGGGCACGAGGGTTCCTTTTTCTCTGCATCCTTGCCAACACTTGTTGTTTTTGATTTGTTGATGATAGCCATTCTGACAGCTGTGAGATGGTACTGCATTGTCATTTTGATTTGCATCTCTTGGATGATTAGTGACTTTGAGCATGTTTTCATATGTCTCTTGGTCTTCCTTATGTCCTCTTTCAAAAAGTATCTATCTAAGTCCATTGCCCATTTTTTCATTGGGTTGTCTATCTTCCTTTTGTTAAGTTGTATGAGTTCCCTGTCAATGCTGGTGATTAAACCCTTGTCGGTGATAATATTGGCAAATATGTTCTCCCATGCAGTGGGCTTTCTTGTTTTGTTGATGGTTTCTTTTGCTGTACAGAATCTTTTTATTTTGATGGAATCCCATTTGTTTATTTTCTTTTCAGTGTCCATTGCCCCAGGAGGTGTATCAGTGAAGATATTGCTTCTTCAGCATATGTCTGAGATTTTGCTGCCTGTGGATTCCTCTAAGATTTTTATGGTTTACGGTCTTATGTTTAAGTCCTTTATGCATTTTGAGTTTATTTTTGTGTAATAAAATAAACCCAATGGTGTAAGTTGGTGGTCTAGTTTCAATTTTTGCATGTATCTATCCTATTTTCCCAACACCATTTATTGAAGAGACTATCTTGACTCCATTATATGTTCATGCCTCCTTTGTCAAATATTAATTGAGCATAGTGGTTTGGATCGATTTCTGGGTTCTCTATTCTATTCCATTGGTCTATATGTCTGTTCTTGTGCCAGTACCAGGCAGTTTTGAGGACAGTGGCTTCGTAATACAGCTTGATATCTGGTATTGAGATCCCTCCTACTTTGTTCTTGTTTCGCAGGATTGCTGAAGCTATTCAGGGTCTTTTTCTTCATTCCAAATGAATTTTTGGAGAGTTTGTTCTAGGTCTGTAAAATATGCAATTTGTATTTTAATGGGGAGTGTATTGAATCTATAGATTGCTTTGGGTAGTATGGACATTTTAATGATGTTGATTCTACCAATCCATGAACACAGCATGTTCTTCTATCTCATTATGTCTTCCTCTATCTTTTTTTTTTTTTCAGTGTCCTGTAGTTTTCTGAGTACAGGTTTTTTACCTCCTTAGTTAAGTTTATTCCTAGGTATCTTAATTTTTTTGGAGCGATGGTAAATCAATAAACATGATACATCACATAAACAAATTGAGAGATAAAAATCACATAGTCATATCAATTGATGCAGAAAGAGCATTTGACAAAATTCAACACCCTTTCTTGACAAAACACCCTCAGCAAAATGGGAATAGAGTGATCATACCTCAACATAATAAACATTCACAGATGACATGATACTGAACATAGAAAACCCTAAAGTTTCCATAAAAATTATTAGACTTAATAAATGAATTTGGCAATGTAGCAAGATACAAAATTAATGCCAAGAAATCTATGGTATTTTTATAAAGCAATAGTGAACTTACTGAAAGAGATTTTAAAAAAATCCCATTTACAATCGCACCAAAAAAATTAAGTGTTACATTTTTTTTTAATGGAATGATCAGAAATCTACAAAGCAACTAAAGAAAATTTTACTGGCTTTTCAAACCTGCAAAGCTCCTATATGCTTTCTATTTCTTACTCTCAGCACAAAGCACTCTTGGTAGATGGTATTGCCTGAAAACTCTGATATGAATAATGAGCAAACTTTTCCATAAACTTAGCCACTTCCAGTTAAGCTTTTGTTCATACATGGCCCGCAATTTGGGTGCATGCAGAGCAGCACCAAAATTCTGTTAAATTAGGCCCTTGGAAAGTCAAATAGAGCAAATATGATCTACAGCTTAATATACTTTAAAACATGATTCCTTTTTCTTTATCCCTAATTTGGAATTCGCACTTAAAACTAGTTCAATATGACAAGATTTAAAGTAAAAATGATTTCCCCAAATAGCTAGATATGTTTTGTCATAAATTTCCCAGTTATAAAGCTGTGTTTATAGTCCTATATCTTTACACTTAAGTGTGTTGGTGCCATCTAGCCTTTTATGTATCATACTAGAAGCCCAATGCATGAAGATTCGTGCAAGAACAGGCCTTCCTTCTCCTGGCTGCCGACAAGCCAGGGGCTTGCTCAGGCAGCCTGTGCAGTGGCGGTGCAGGTGGCAAGCCCTGCATGCTCCAGCCCCGCTTCCTCCTCTCCCTCCTTCTCCAGAGAGTTCCTCTGTGCAGCGCTGGCACTCCTGGGAGGCTCAGAGGGGAAGAGGTAGGGGGAGCGAGGCAGGTGGGGAGGACTGGAGATATTGGGGGCACTAGTGAGTTTCACTTTCCCATTGTGAAAGTGGGATGCAACTGGCTGCCATCCTCATCCTCTTCCTCCTCCCACCTCTGCCTCCTGCCTACCCGCCCTCCCTCCACGCCCATCACCCCTCCCCTCTCGATTTGGTGAGATAGGGAGGAGGGAGATCTGATAATTTGGGTTACTGTGAAGGTGGCCTCTTTCATCTATTCAAAATAAATCTGAGCCACCTGCCACTGCCACAATGGCCACCACCATTGCTCCTTGGCTGGCCAGGGGCTTCCGGGGTGGGCGTGCTAACTGTGCACCGAGCAAGCTCCCAAGCAGGTCCAAGCCTGCAGGGCTGCTCCAACGCTAGGGTTTTGTTTACCAGAGCAGCAGGGCAGGGGTGGGGTAGAGGGAGACACCAGACACTGGGAGCTACGACCTCAGGCACCAGAGGGTTGCAGGGCCAGGGGCTGGGCCACAGGGAGGCTGCAAGGAAGGTTGACAGGTGTGGAGCATGGCAGGGAGGCCCTGAGGAGGCTCACTGCCCAGAGGCCCAGAGCAGCCGGGGGGCGGAGCCACTGCCATCTTTGAAGGGTTAATTTGCATACTCACTCTTGATTGGCTTTGGGTGTCATGAAGTGACAGTCAATTTACATGTTTCTCTTTTATTAGTATAGATAATTTCATCCTAGTAACAGGTAAACCCAATTCTTGTTTGGAGAACTGAATCCAGAGGTTGAGTGACATGGCTAAGATCATATGACTATTGAGACCCTCCACTAGAGGCAGATCTATTGGAAGATCTATGTGTCTCAGTCCACAGCCCCACTTTTATCTATTGTCTACCAAGTTATGCTACTGTTATCTAAATCAGTTTCCAACTAAGAATGCAATAAAAATTTAGAGATATGAGAGACCTTAAAGATAATCTAAATCAGAAGCTTTTATTGACAAAACATATACCCAGAGAGTTTTAATAGTTCTCCCAGGTGCAAATTTTAGAGCCAGAAACCCCCAAGTCTGATTCTGGCGCTATCCTGTGCTGTGGATCATGTCAGCTGGGTCATTGAGCACCGTCAGGGCTGCTTTTAATCATTTGTGTCTTTAACACCCTCTACTCAGTTCTATCATGAACCCTGAAGTCCCACCTGGTTTATGTTTTTAACTGCTTCTGGATAAAAACAATTAATCAACACAGAAGTTTGGCTTCAAAATACATAAAGCAGCCCTTCTTTTAAATAGTTAACCATAGTTTTTCAACTAAAAATCAAAACAAAATTACCATATGCTCTTTGGTTCTAGAAAATTTAAATAATATGAGATGGCTTGGGACCACCAGCGAAAACCTCACATGTGCCCCTGCCACAGACACCACCCTGGACCACAACATGAGACAAAAGCCAACGGGACTGCAAGTGCTTACAGCTGAAACCTGTGGGACCAGCTCCATAGGGGAAGGGAGTACAGCTCAGAACAGGGACAATCAAGGCGTGAGACCCAAGCCAGACCAGTCTCTGGGCAAAGGAGTCCCTGACTACTGGATTACGAGGGACTTCAAACTCTTGGACTTCAATCAGGTTGCCCAGGACAAGAAAAGGACAGTGACTCACATTCACCTGACTAGAGCAGCTCCAGGGAGGCCCAGGATAGACACACCAAGGGACCAGATTCAAAATATCAGAGAAAACTTCAGAGAGCCCCACAAATAGCAAACCCAAGGTCTTTGAGTGTGTGTGGTTTCATTTTTTTGGTGTGTGTGTGTGTGTGTGTGTGTGTATGAGTGGATTTTTTGTTTTTTATTGTTTGCTTTTTTGCCTTTTTCTTTCTTCCTTCTTTTTTCTTGCATATCTCTAATTTCTCCTTTTATTTTGATTCTATTCTACTTTAGCCTATTCTTATTGTTATTATTAATTTTTCTTATTTCTTTTCCATTTTATTTTTCCTATTTATATACTAATATACCCATTATTACTACATTTTAATTTAATTATTATTTTATTTAGTTTCTGTTTCCTCTTCTTTTTTCCTTCTATACTAGTTCTTTTAGCTTCCTCCTTGCTTCCATATAGACATTTTTTGTATTCTTCTTTCTCCCTTTATTCTTTATATCCACTCTAAGACTTTGATCACATGTCTTTTAGTATTCTTTTTATTTCTTTCTTCGCTTTGCTTTCTCTTCTTTTTCTTTCTTAGTCTTTCCTGTTGTTGCTGCATTGAGTAGCTTGATTTTCATGGTGTTTTTGGTTAGACCCTGTTGTGTCTTATTCTTTTCTGTCAGCACCTGTATACTAGCAGGCATGACAACAGTGTGGTTGAACTTCACTGGCAGCAAGTCAGAGGGGAGATCCCTCCCACAAACAGGACATCAACAATCAAGTCACAATTACAATAGGAGAGTCCAAATAACTCACACAAGGGGCATTCCTAGAGCATCTAGCTCAGGTGAACAAAGACTCTACATCATTGGACCCCTCAACACATTTTCTACATTAGGCCATCCCACAAAGACTGGGAGGCAAAATAGTTCTATGTAATACTTAGAAGCAAATACAAAGAGACAGCTAAAATGGAGAGACAAAGAAGCAACCCCCAAATGAGAGCAAAGAAGAAATTTCAGAAAAAGAACTAAATGAAATGGAAACAAGCAACCTATCTGACAGGATTCAAAGCAATGGTTATAAAGATGCTTAAGGAACTTAGTGAAAATTACAACAGTATGAAAAGGGAAATAGATGCCATGAAGAAATGAAGAATGATATATCTGACATCAAGAACACACTGGAAGGTATTAAAAGTAGATTGGATTAAATAGAGGATCAAATCAGTTATTTGGAAGAAAAGGTAGAAATAAATACCCAATTAGAGCTGCAAATAGAAAAAAATAATTAAAAAGCAGAAAGATAACTTAAGGAAGCTCTGGGACAACATGAAATATAATAACATCTGCATTATAGAAATACTATAAATGATAGAGGGTGAGCAAAGAACAGAGAACCTGTTTAAAGAAGTAATTTGTAACTTCCCCAGCCAGTGAAGGAAAATGTCACACAAGTTCAGGAGGCATATATAGTCCCAATCAAGATAAACCCAAAAAGACCCACATGTAGACACATCATAATGAAAATGGCAAATGTTAAAGACAAAGAAAGAATCTCAATGGCAGCAAGAAAGAGACAGAAAATTACCTAAAATGGAGTTCCCATTAGAATGTCAGCTGACTTCTCAATAGAAAAACTTCAGGCCAGAAGGGAGTGGCATGAAGTACTCAAAGTAATGTAAAGCAAGGGCTTAAATCCAAGACTACAGTATCCAGCAAGGCTATCATTTATAATTAAAGGATAAATAAAAAGCTTTCCAGACTAAAAATATGTTAAAGGAGTACATTACCACCAAACCAGCAATGTAAAAAATGTTAAAGGAACTGCTTTAAGAAGAAGAAGAAATGGAGAGAGAGAGAGAGGGGATCATAGGCATAAAGAAAATAAAAGTGGCAATAAATAAATACTTATTAATAACTAGAGGCCTAGTGCATGAAATTCGTGTATGGGGGGAGGGGCGGTCTCTCAGCTCAGCCTGCACCCTCTCCAATTGGGGGATGTTCCCTCAGCCAACAGGGATCGGGCCTAAACCAGCAGTCAGACATCCCTCTCGCAATCTGGGACTGCTGGGTCCTAACTGCTCACCTGCCTGCCTGCCTGATTGCCCCTAACTGCCTCTGCCTGCCAGCCTGATCACCCCTAACTGCCCTCCCCTGCTTGACTGTTTGCCCCCAACTGCCCTCCCCTGCCGGCCTGATCTTGGCCCCAACTGCCCTCCTCTGCTGGCCAATTTGGTTCTGATTGGTCAGTTTCAATACCAGTCAGCGTCAAAAGCTCTTGCCTGCTAGGCAGCCATTGGCTCCCCACAGCACTCAGATTTGGTTCTGATTGGTCAGTTTCTATGCCAGTCAGCATCAAAAGCTCTGCCTTCTAGGCAGCCATTGGCTCCCACAGCACCCAGATTTGATTCTGATTGGTCAGTTTCTATGCCAGTTAGTGTCAAAAGCTCTCCCTCCCAGGCAGCCATTGGCTCCCCACAGCACCCATATTTGGTTCTGATTGGTCAGTTTCTATGCCAGTCAGCATCAGAAACTCTGTCTCCTAGGCAGCCACTGGTTCTTCACAGCACCCACATTTGGTTCTGATTGGTCAGTTTCTATGCCAGTCAGCATCTCTGGGCCTATCAGTGGGGCCTGATAAGAAAGGCGGGGCTGGTCAGCAGCCCTGGTGGAGGCCTGGAGAGAAATGGAGGCAAGGATGGTGGCCTGACTGGGAGAGAAAGAGAGAGGCAAGCGCTGATCCAAAGCTGCCACAGAGGCAATGGTTCAGTCCCTGCTTCTCTCTTCAGGCCTCTCTTCAGGCCTGATTTGCAGCCCCCTCAGCAGTCCGTACTGGGGCACTGCACCTGCCGTGGAAGCAGTCAGTGCTGGGTTGC